>NC_072483.1:25422500-25787500 GCF_027574615.1 Eptesicus fuscus
GGTTAACATTGGGCATTTCTGCTCACATGACTTTCTGTATTCCTTCGCACCTGTACACACTTTCGTCACATCGACCCTGCTCATATTTTGTGAAGTACATGTGAGATTACCGATGGCAGAAGCATCTACATAAAATGAAATCAAGGAGTTCCTCATCATTTGGGGAGGAACCCAGCGGTGCTTAGAAGAGGCTGGGTGGGAGATGGGTGTGAACCACCAGCTAACCTGAGGGGGACACAGTATGTGAAGAACAGACACAAACTTCTCAACCTGGGAACTGGAGCTCAGTTCTGACTTAGGAATTAGTAAAGCCTGAGTCTTAGTGGAGGATTTGGAAAGGCAGAGAGGTGGGGTTTCTGGACTGAGGACCAGTGTGAGCAGAGGGGAGGGGTGTGAAAGAACATGAACCCCTCAGGGAATGATATGCAGCCCAAAGAGGCTGGGCCAGGCCCTGGGGTCCGAGGTCTAGAGGGGCGACTGGGCCAGATACAAGGGCTTTCTGAGTCCCTGGCCCATCCAGAGATCCGGCCCCTCCCCTGAACTGTTGAATGAATGAAGAAATGGAGAGTACATACATTTAAGAGGTAGGTGAGGATTAGGAACCAGGGAAGGGGAGCCAGAAGGAGTAACTGGAAGAGTAGGAAGTGAATCTGAGTCGTAATATCTCACAACCGAAGTCAATTAAGAGCCCCAAACGAATGTGTAAAAAGGGTGTAAAACATTACAGAGGTGCCATAGCACCAGAAACTAGGAGTTTTGGGCCTTGTTACATAGCAGATCCGTGCCTACTCCAAGGGTGGTTCCGATGGAGGGAGCAGCAGAAGCCGGACTGCAGGTTAGGGTATGTGCACAGGAGGGGGGCGGGCACAGAAAGAGAGGGGAAGAGGACACCAGGAAGGCAAGGTGCGTTCTTTTAATAGGGCACGTGTGCTCCAGGGTATGACTGGGGGTTCCCTTTCAGATACCTGCTAGGGGCGGGAGCAGGATGCTGATGAAACAGAAGCTTACAGGATGAAAGCAGAAAACCAACCTACCGTGTGAAATAGCAGCAGAATTTTGGGTGTGTGTGGGGGGAACGTAGGGCCTTATAAAAGGTAATTGAACTAAACTTTCTTACAAAACTGAGGGAAAGAGAGAAAAAGGAAATTGAAGAAAGGGTTTCAGGTGGGAGGTGTGGCATCTAAGGTGTGCCACCAAAGCATTAGGAGAGGTCATCTTTCAAGAGAGGCGGGCAGAGGTGGAGAGGGAGTTTAAGAAGTGAGCTGAGCCTGGCTGGTGTGGCTCAGTGGTTGAGCATCAACCCATGAACTAAGAGGTCACTGGTTCAATTCCCAGTCAGGGCACATGTCCGGGTTTCGGGCTCGATCCTCAGTAGGGGGTGTGCAGGAGGTAGTCAATCATTGATGTTTCTCTCTCATCAGTATTTTTATCTCTCTATTCTTCTCCCTTCCTCTCTCTCTCTCTAAAAAAAAGATATCAATAAAAACATATGTTTTAAAAAAAAAAAAGCTGAGAGATCAAAACCTTCTCTTTGGAGAGGAGTAGAAGGGAAGAGGGTATTCACTAGTTCTCAAAGTGGGGGCCGATGAGCAACACCAAGGAATGGTGGGGTGGGGGTCCCCTGAGTGCTGGAAACACAGTCTGGCTGTCATATGCTGTGTGTATTCCAGAATCAAAAAGCTTACTTGGGGGAGAGGGGCTTCTGCGCTTGTTTTATGAAGCCTTTTGAGACCTGAATATATAAGGAGCCCCTTCCACCAAGACATAAGTAGACAAAGGATGGTGCTAACCCTCTTGGTATGCCCTAATAAAGTACATTAATTCTTGATTTACAATGGAAAGAAACTTGGGCATATGCGGATTACAATTTCAGATCTCACAGGTCCAAAATATGTAAGGGAACTAACCAACTTTCTTCCTGATACAAATTCAAAATACTGAGGAATGCTAAAGAATTAAAAATCAATTGTTCATTGATCAACACAAAATTAAAAAAAAAAAAGAGTATAACAATATCTTCCACTTCTCCTAAACAAGTGGAAGAAGCAGTAAGAGAAGGAACATCTGTACACATCAGCAAAACAACAATAAAGCGAGTGAAGGGACCTGCTTGTTTAAGTCAGATAAGGAATGCCAGGGAAGCTTACAAAAGATTTTAACAGAATTACAAGCTCAGTGCACAAAGAATTCACAATTTAGAAAAAAAAAATTGGTGAGCATGAAAACAACGTATCTTCATTTTAGAAAACAGTATCACGACCCCTCTCACTCATAAAATCCATTTACAGTGTCCAGCACGCAAACAAAATTGCAAATTAAAAGAGACTGGAGGTTGGCTAAAGGGTGGTAAACAATGGGAACTGGTAACTGACAGGACATTTAGCTGTGGGCAAGGTGCTAGGCCTGCTTTTAGTCAACGCGTTTCCTAAACCTGCTCAAGGAGGAACAGAATCCCACGCTCACACAGGCTGATGACTGACTTGATAGCTGGTGGTGAATGAGGACACAGAAAGATGCAGAATATAAATATGAGCAGTAACCCAAAACTCCACTTCCCCATGTGATGAAATTGCCAAAATAAAAGTAAACCTGAATGCAAATAGAGCACATGGAAAGCACCGTTTTGATGGCCTGGGGCTGACAGGGCGAGCCTGTGCTGATGGGACCTGTAAACTGATCCGCCACTTGGTTACAGATCGCGGTGAACAGGGAAGGAAGTCACCACGTCTGAGGGGACAGAATGCTGTGCGGATGCGGGTTTCATCTGGGCCACCTGATAACTGTATATATTTGAAAATTAGAGAGTTCTTCGAAGAGCAATAATAATGATTAAGGCAATGGAAGAATTGATTTATGAGGACAGATTAAAGGAGCTAAATATGAATAGGTTGGCTAAGTGACAACTAAGAGGGGTACATAATAGGAGTCTCCAAGGAAAGAGAATAATTATTTAGCCTGCTACAAGGGGGTATAACTAGGAGTAATGAGATGAAATTAAGAATAGGAAAATTTAAGCTGAATTTCAAGAAAATCTCCCTGACGGTATAATTTATTAGCTCATGGAATAAATTCCCTATGGAAATGCTATAGCTAGGGAAAATAATAGGACTGGACAAAATACCAATAAATAATATAGATAATAATCCATTATTTGAAAGAAGGTGGATACATGCTAGGCTTTCCTTGTGTATAATATCTTCTCATATTTTTAATAGTCTATTTATATATAGTAATTGTTACCCAGAGGAGTATTTAGTCAATGAGCTAAATCTAAGAAGAAATATGTCCTTTAGTGAGGGGAGTTGAAATCACCTTAGTTGCCATATACTCTGCAGTAGTCAGCTGAAATAACTTTCTACTCCTTTGTTTCAGCTGAATTGATCTTGAAGTAGCTGGACAAATGTATTCATTTTCCAGAAAACAGAACACAACAAAATAAAACAACCTTCATCTACCACCCCAACACAGTGTATTGCTTCTTGGTGCCACGAAACTCATATTTTCATAGACGTGTTTCATATAAATGTATTGTCATAATAGAAATAAAAAAAAAAACTTTATTCCAGCTTTTCTAAACGTAGCTCTATGGTCAATTACTTCACATCAATACCCAGATCAAATAGGCATAATACTAACAAGCGGTTTGCTTAATAATAGTCACCACACTAATTAACCCATCCAGAACATTCTTAATCAGATACTCTTTGTAATGTACAGTTAAGAGGAGCTTGGCAATAAATGGTGCCAGGCTAAAAAAGAAGATAACACCTTCCTGAGGTAGGGGGTGGGGGGGCTGGCTTTTCTACAGAACTGGGCAGAGTGTCTGTCCAGGTTCGCCCAATGACGGGACTATGCAAACAGACACCGGTCGGAACACTCCTCTCTCCTGCTCTGCTCCACCTCGGATGCAGGGGCTGATGAGAAAAGGAAGATCCCACGTAAGGAGTGAGAGAGTCAGATGAACTCCACAGAGCTGCCTTTTAGCGCATATGCTGTTCACTATTTCACAACCCCCCATTTTTCCTTCAAGAAATGCTACTGCCCACAGAACATCTTTGAACTGTTTTTACTTTCAGAAATATCCTGATTACTGTAATAATCACTTCTAATCTGTTATTAGCCATGGGACCTCCACCCCCAACTTTTTTCCAGCCAATAGTCAATCTGTGCAACAGCAGTAGTCTACCTACTGCAACCTCTCCTTTCAAACGCCGTCTTCCTCTCACCTCTGCCCCCTGACATGGCTCCTGAGCCACAGCCACAAAAGATTGTGTTGGACAATCTTTAAAGACACAGCTGGAGTGAGTGCTAGCTATACATACATTTGATTGCTTCCCCATCCCCCACATCTAAACAAACACAGCTAGAGCTGAACCTATAGGAAGGGCCAAAGGCCTCATTCAGATTAGTCAAGGAAAGACTAGATTTGAGAGAAGCATTAAAGGCTGTCACGATTGATGGCAAACACAGGAAATGTTCCAAGCATCTTAGTTATTTCCGCTGAAGTTTAGATGCTACAGTCTGTGTAGTTGACTAACAGAGGTAGTCAAGAGGAAGGTGTTAAGACAAAGGCAATTTAGGATGTTAATATTGATTCATCTGTTGTTGAAGAGAATGTCATGGCTGAAATGTATGCCATGGTGGTATATACCGCCTACAAATGTTTTTTTGAAAGACTTCAATAAAAAGTTAGTTCAACCTATAGAATCTCTGAAATAATACTAACAGATAGAGTCCTTGAGGCAGAGATTATGAAGAGCCTCGCTTCTCAGACCAGATTTGGAAGACAATGTAGGAGGGAAAAAAGATGCACAGAACGTATAATTGACCAAAGGTTATTCCAAACTGGAGCCAGAGAAGAAAGAGGATGGCATTAGCAACGAGGTGAAGGAAACCGGTCTGCATGTGGGTCAGGCAAGGAGAGGAAGCTGACCAAGCTCAGCCTACAGCTCAGGCTTGGGGAGGGAGAACAGTATGGCTACTGCATTGTATCCTTTAGGCAGGGGTTTTACAAGCTGTGTTTTGTGCAATGCTACTTCCACAGGGCATGTGTAGGTGTTGTGCTAGAGAAGGTTATGTGAGAAAACAAGTTTGGAAAATGCTGGGTTAAACAAAGTCAAACACTTCTTCACTGTAGAATTTCCCAAAGCACATGCTAATGTGCACTATACTTATGTTCACTCATTCATTACTTGGCTCATTTAATAACTACTCATTGAGCATGTATTTTGTGATGGGAACATTGTGGCTGGTCCCAAACTTGACACCTAATGGAACAAGCGACCCTCCACCCCCACCCCAGCTGACTCAAGGAGGCACCTTAAGAATTAATATTCAACAAAGGATAGTCTGGGAAACATTATGAAACACTGTTTGAGACGCTGGGAGGTATGCAGCCACAGCCAGTCTGAAAAGGAGGGGAGCCAAATGAATGGAGGCATATTTTACATTTCAGGGATGGCAGAAGGAATGGGAAAGTGCATTCACATGAGAAAATGATGAAAGCCCCAACCAAAGGCCATCCACCAAGGCCACACATCAGTAGACCAAAGGAAGTTTGAAAAAAATCAGGAGAACCTGTAAAAAAAAATGACAGAAGATGGTATGGTTCAAGGCTAATATGGATGACAGCAGAAAAAAAATACCATTCTCTTTTATCACAGTGATTTCTGTGAATTCCTGGATAGAAACCATATTGAGAATTGAAGAGAAAGGAAATGGGAATCAAAGATAAGTAACTTTTCCAAAACCAACTGGGAAGACACATCCCGGCAGTTCAGTGATCTAAGTTCTTGGGTGATTTATAACCAAAACTATTCATTGTTTCCAAACAATGTGTTGGAAATTAATTACAAAATTAACATTTTTAGAATTTAGCCACACAAGCAAATATCCAAGATAATTAAAAAATCATGCTAGCCCACATGTGTCCAATACATCACTTATATGGTAAGCAGATTTATATAAACCTATAAAGTTTGAAAGTAAAAATCTTGATCTAGTGTTCTCATGTGGACACATACACCCCCTATACCTCTTGCCACACTATCTTTACTAAATAAAGGAATCACAAGCAAAAAAAAAACACACCCACACACATTGTAATTAAAACTAGATGTTTGAGATCACAACATTAAACAGGAAGACATATTCTTGGTGGTTGGTTGTAGGATGGCTGCTCTTCTTTCCTGGGGATGGCTAAAGGCTAATACTCCTAAAATAGAGGGCACATGTCTATGAAGGCTGTTCCAATATGAAACTCCTGGCAGGACAGTCTTTGAACAAACTCGAATCACAGATGAGTCCATCGCAATCCACAAGCACAAAAGCTTTGGGAGAATGGCCATCCACCACCTCGTGGCTGGTCAGGCCACGTCGTTTCCACGTTCAGCATTTGGTACCTGACCAACTTTCATCTCCCATGGTGAAAACTTGAAAAGCCAACATTAAATATTGATGCAGTCTGTGAGGAGATGCTGGGCAAGACAGTCTTGCTTGGACTACAAAGAATCTGTTTTGTGACAAGATGGCAAAGTAGGATCCACCGAAACTTGCCGCAGTTAGAGTTAACAAGCAAACACGATACAGTTGCCTGAGAAATGCACGCCCAAACTAAACGCAACTTGGTGGGCACCAGGCTGCCTCCTTGCCACGTCTGGCCCCAGAGACGACATGTTCGGTGCAGACAGCATCTTCCCTGAAGGCTGCCCTCAAGAGAAGCTTCAGCCTCCTGCCTAAGGTTCAACGTTTTCTGATTTCTGTCCTTTAAATAGCTGGGATGCATGGCTGTCTTAGGAAAAGATGGTTCCTATGAGCCTCTATGAGCCTATTCCTTTCATGATCCTATTCTTCAGTTTTACTTCCCACCATCATTTCTAAAAATCATTTGTGAAAATCAAACACTCTCCATTGACCTAATCTATACCATTTGTTGGCATGGCCTCTTCTGACAACAGAGTTATTGTGATTAGTACTGTTTAACTTAGATAAGTAAGCCTCAATTCCCCATGCTCTCTTGATTTCAAAGGGTTGCAGATTGTATACATTGCTAATTTAACTGCAAACTAATATGAGCAGTTTGTCTTATGCAATTTTGTAAAATCCCTTTAAAAATCTTTAACATACTCCTCCCAACACAAAATTTAAGGTCCCTATAAATGTATGAGAATGAGAAAACCTACCTTACATGTTGATAGAAATAATTTTTATCAAATTCAGAGCTGTCCTTGTGAACATACGATGCTTATTGCTCATGCTCTCCACTCCTCCCAAAACAGAGCACTCCCAGAACAGCAACAAAACCCTCTAGTTTATACAAGGTTTACTACAGTAATTCAACAGTGTAAGCAAAGTTGTAGGCTAAACTGCAAAGCAGAAATCTTAATTTTCTTACCTCCACTTTAAGCATTCTCCATCTAGTGGTGGTTAATTCCCTAGTATTCTTATATTACTTTCTGCTTCCCCACCCTCTGCCCACCCCCAACCCCAGCAAGCATCTCCTTGCATCCTAAATTGCAACTAAGCCCCGCTGTGCATCCAGCCCTGACCATGCCCTGCTCTCCATTGCTGGTCTTGCCAGGAACTAATCATTCAGTTCCCACAATGTATCAATCACCTTCCATGCTCAATGTGCTATGCCCTTCAAATGGGGCAATACCTAGTTCAAGGGAATTGATCACAATGGAGGAGTTGCAGGTACCGTAGGAAGCTTATGGGAAAGATTATTTTGGGAGAACCAGTGGAGAGAAATCTCTGTGAAGCACCTTAAGTAAATCCACTCAAGGAAGGGGGAGGGCAGGCTGAAGAGGGGAGAACCCAGGCTGCATTGGTACACGGGATAGCAATGGCACCCCCAGTGTTTGGGAAGTTACTCAAATCACTCACTTTCTCTGAACTTCAGTTTCCTAATCTATAAAACGGGGTGATATCTATTTCTGCAAATTTATTGAGAGGATTAAAAGAGAACATGTGTTGGAGATGACATGTAAAGCAATTGAGTAAATCGAAGTAAACTTGCCATTCCCTTGCTCCCTATGTGATATCCATACTTATGGATTCTTCCTAAGGCCATCTTGGATAACTGGGCATTTTCAAGATGGTCAGTGCTTGAGTCATTGGGTTAAGTCAGAAACAAATATTCATTAAACAAATATTTAAGCTCCTTCTATCTGCAAGAGCTTATGTCTGTATTTACAATGCTTTCAGTAACATTTCATATAGTAACATTTCACACTGACTTAGTCTGGTCTCTCAGCCCCCCAAATTGTAAATTATCCACATCACCTTTAAACCAAACTGTGTTTACTGATGCCATTACTAAAATGATCTAATTTTAAAATTCAAACTTAATACCTTGCTTGGCACTTGTTTCATTAATAGCTCAGAAGCAAAGCTTCAAAACTTGCTATCCATTTACCTCACTTAATTTAATGATAGTAAATAAAAAAGGAAAAAGTTCCCAGATATGCATGTGAAGAAATCTCTTCCAAGCAAGAGGAAGGAGCTGTTTCACATGCACACACTCAGCAAGCTGCTTTGCAGGCATTTACCTTGTTGGCAAGTAAACGTTCTCACTCCCCTGGGAATCCCAGGTCTGCTACAGCACCAACAAAGCAGTGAAGGGAACTCCAGAAATAATCTCTAATCATGTGTTCTGTTCCTTGATATTTTGTTTGAAAGTCGGTAGTTGGAGAATTCTGAAAGCATTCTGGAAGATGGGACAATTTGCTGGCACTAAAGAAAGGATCCCTTTCTTCTGTCCAAACAGATACAAGCATTCCCCTGTGACCGTGTTCCCAATGGGAGGGTGCCCTTTAGAGCATGACACCATTGTACTTGAATTGGGTTCCCGCAAAATTCCTGTTATGTTGAAGTCTTAACCCCTATACCTGGAGATAGATAGGGTCTTTAGGAGGTAACTAGGGTTAAATAAGGTCATAAGAATTGTGCCCTAATCCCACAGGACTGTGGCCTTCTAAGAAGAGTAAGAGATCACTCCTGCTCGCTCTCCTTCCCTATCTCCATTCCTACCACCACAGGTGAGGACACAGCCGGAAGGCAGCCATCTGCAAGCTAGGAAGAGAACCCAACTCAAAACCAACCCACTGGCACCCTCATCGCAGACTTCCAGCCTCCTAAACTGTGAGAAAATACATTTCTGTTGTGTAAACCACCCAGTTTATGGTGTGACTAATGCCATGGCAGCCGGAGATGATTAACACGACTGGAGACTGTTATGGAGAAAGCAGAAAGGGTCAACACTGTGTCGGGAAAATCATGGAGTAGGAGGTCCTATATTTATGTTGACAGACACTGTCAAGAGAATATTATAAAAGAAGAGAGCTGACTATCAAATGTGATAAGAGAATGTAGAGGAGAAAAAGGAGACACTATTTGTGAATTTTCTTGTGAAGCAAAATGTTACTTCTTTAAATTAAATATAAAGTTTCACACTAGATAAGTGGGTTTTAGAAAAGGAATTTCTCTGAACATTTTGCTTGGTTGTGAATAAAGTCATTGATCTCTCTAAACCTGGGTTTTCTCGTCTGTTCAAGGAGAATGAGGCCATTCCTATGCTTCCCCAATTCCTAGGATTAACACATCTAATAAAATTTCCTGATTATTTTACAATTATTATTAAGGGGCTAAATGGCATACTGGGTCAAGCAGGGCTCTCAGGATATTATTTGGTTTCAAATTCAGGGCCTATCACTTATTAGCTGACTTGGAGAGAAGGGGCTTTTGTCTAAGTATCAGTTACCTCATCTGGAAAATGGAGATAATACTAAAGCTGCCTTGCAGAATTATGTTTTCCTATGCTGCTTGGCAAATGGTAAGAGCTCAGTAAACACAGGTATTTTTTTAAAAATATTTCTTTATTGATTTTTAAGAGAGGAAAGGAGAGGGAGAGAGAGATAGAAACATCAATGATGAGAGAGAACCATCGCTCAGCTGCCTCCTGCACAGACCCCACTGGGGATCGAGCCCACAACCCGGGCATGTGCCCTTGGCCAGAATCGAACCTGGGACCCTTTAGTCCACAGGCTGACGCTCTATCCACTGAGCCAAACCGGCCAGGACAACACAGTTATTTTTTATTGTTGATGATAATGGTGAAGATCTTCATCATTATGTTGTCATTGTTACTAAAGAGAGAACTCAACATTCTAAACACTCTGGTCTCTCACTGCACTGACCTTTCTATAGTTAAGCCTACTTTATGAACCACAGATGCGTGCCTTCTTAAAGATGTATTTTCTTAACTCTCACAAATTATACTTTAGCTATTCTTATTAATGAATTTATTTATTTTTGAAGATGTCCTATATAAAGAATTTTCTCCAAACCCTGCTCCAATCCCTCTGGTCCTCTGTATTCATACTGGGCTATCTTGAACTTTCAGATTAAAGGCAGGTATTTTAATATGTTACCATATTTTCATTTGTATACCAATCAAAGATTTGCACTCATGCCTAAAGGCACATTAATTACAAAAAGGTCCAATGTTATGAATAAAAAAGATATTCCTCGCTTTCTATTTTGCTTGTTTTCTATGGTACTTTTTTCTACCTTTCACAATTCCTTGTGTTTCCTTTTACTCCTTCATTTTTTTCTAACTGAGCGTTTCCATCCTTTCCCTTCTTAAAACTGCATAAACCAAGAAAGTAAAACCAGGAAATTTAAAACATCAGTTTCCAGGTCTCTGAAGCATGAACAGATGGGCATCAAAAATCCAGTCCTTTTATTTTCTTTTTCATTTGCCCATCCACAACCTGAATAAATCAAAATTACCAGCAAATACAACTTCGAACACAACCCTCTCTTCTTCATTCCCACATTAAATGCTACAGCACTAAGTATTGATTCACTTCAAGTTCTGATTTGATTGCTGTCTAATTTTTAAGCCACAGAAACGAGCTTTATTCCAAACTAATGTTAAAACATACAATTCTGCTAATTTTACATTTGAAACAAAGCCTTTATGTGTAGCAAGTGAGTGTACAAACACTAGTACTTCAGGTGTTTACACTTTCCAGCGTTTCTACGTTTGGAGAAAGGAGAGTGAAAGGGTAACAGGTGGGTAGATTGTTGGGCTATTACTGGAATATAATCAAGGCTTTGAAGGTCAAGAAGTGCCTGAAATACTTGGCCAAAATCCTGAGTGACAAAGGTTCTGAGGGAAAAAACTCATTCACCATCAAAGAAACCTGCAGTGCCTACCAGGTGCCAGGCAAACAGATGCCCTGATGGGACTCACAATGCGGTGGAAGCTGGATCAGGAAGCACTGGGTGTCATGACTGTGAGAACCCAGGCCTGGAGAGGGGAGAGTGCCAAGGAAGGCTCCCTAGAGAAGGTGACCTTTCAGCTGGGACCTCAGTGATGATTCAGAGTCATCCAGGTGTGGGAATGACAGGTGGGCATCTGCAAAGAACCTACAGAGAAAACATGGTCCAGGGGGAAAATGTAAAATAGGGCCAGAGCATTAAGTAGGTGTGGGTAGGAGTGAATGGGGTGGGGGCTGGTAAAACATAAGGCCTAAGAAATTACCAGGGGAGGCCTTTCTGCCCTTAGTAACCTAAGTGAAGGTTTGGAGCCATTTGCGAAGTTTCTAGTCAGACTGGGTGCGAATAGAACACTGACTGTAGTGTGAAGAAAGGATTGGGGGAAACATGGTGGAGCAAGGGCCAATTTTCAATCCCCCATGCCTTCTCCATCTCCACTAAAATAATGGCTTGGGAATTTTTAATAAGGCATAAGACTCTCAAGGATGAAGAGAAAAACTGGAAAAGATGGTAACAGAAAAGAAATGTCATCTGAATTTCAGGAGACAGGAAGAAGATGGATGTGTTTTTGAGCAGAGAGAAGGGGGACCGAATCTATCAGCACAGGTGACTTTGCCTGTACATCTGGGTTAGCCAAGAAGCAGCAGCTCATTTGCTCCAGAGAAACTCCAAAAGGCTCAGGAATTGGACACACCAGGTGCCTCTGGAGATGCACTTGCAGAGCAGAACTGAAAACAGAATTGGTAGCCATTCTCCATCTAGATTACATTTTTCTCCATCAAGTGACCTCAAACCTTCTGATAAACTCCCCAAGTTCATGCAGCCAGGCAACTGCCTCCCCCCTCCACCTATCTCCCACCTCAATACCAGACAGGTGGCTTCCTCATGAGAGGGTCGACCTACAGAGACCAGGCAAGGCTGACAGAGAGGTGAGGGAACCTGAGTGCAAGTGAGCCCATTTATTGGTGAGGCCTCTCAGCACCCTTCCCCAGTTGGCTCCCAGACGGCTGGGGATTCCCCTTCCAGGAGATGACGGGAGCCTCTCTGGAAACCAACTGCACTGACCTAGTGACACCAAGACAAGATAACGAAGCCCTGCTTGCTCACTTTCCTATGAGAAAGGTCACTAGTCAATAAGCCCTGTTTCTGAAGTTCTAATCATCTCACACAAAAATCATCAGAGACGCAGGCCATCAAACATTTGAGGAAGACTTTTAACATAAAATAAATATGACAAAGCAAATAAGTATCAAAAAGGAACTTGGAAACAACTGAGACAACAGGGAGAATAGAAAAGTTCTTTTAATATATCCCATAATATCCATACTGATAAAACAAAATGTTGGGTCCATGGTGGGGAAAATAGGATACAACAAGAAAAGACATTAAAGAAAAAAAAAAAAGAGTGCTTGCAAATAAAAATATCGTAACTTTAATAATCAATAGAAGAGTTGGGAGATAAAGTTGAGAAAATCTTATAGAAAGAAGAACAAAAATAGAAATAAACAGAAAAAAGTAGAAGAGAACAAACTTCAGTTTGTTCAACCTAAAGTTCAATAGTGACTAATAGGAATTGAAGAAAGTGAATCTTGAGAAAATCATGGGGGAGAAAATAAAAGAAATATAAGGAAATTCTTTGTACTGAAGGAAATAAGTGCCCAGCATAAAAACGGAACAAAAATCCAATCCAAGTGGAATCACTCTAGAATTTCAGAACCAGTAGAAAAGACAATTTGATACCCTTTGGGAGAGCAACATAGGGAATCACGTGCAAGGGATCAGAAAAGGACTGAAATCAGACGTCTCAACAGAAGTTCAAAAGTAGAAAACAATGGAACATTGCCTCAAACTTGCGAGGAACATGCTTTTCAAAGAGATCTCAAAACTCAGTCAAATATTAATTAAATGTGAGAGAGGATAATGTCGTTTTCAGACATGCAAGGTCTTAAGGAATTTTAGCTCCCATACACATACCTTGAGGTATGCACTCCACTAACATGAGAAGGTAATACATAAAGAGAAGGACATGGAATTCAGGAAATAGTTGACTCCAGGGCCCGGAAAGCAACCAAAACAAACAGAAGCAAGATAAGCAAGGCCTCCAGGATGGAAGTGTCTAAGAAAATAATGGAAATGATGCATTTCCTGAAATGGCTAACCATATAAAAACTATGAAATTGGGGAATGAATCTGTGATAGCATTAATGAAACCAAGCAAATAAAACTAGTGCAATAATTAGCTCCAAGAAAAAGTGAAGCGTTGTTCAGGGAAGGAAATCGAATACAACGCAGCTCAACAGGGACCAGTTTTTACATTGCAACAATGCTAGAAACACGGAATATTTAATTAACTAAAAGTGGAGACACAGACATAATGGAAGGATAGGGTGAGGGAGAGAGTGTGTGTGCGTGTGCACATGTGCAAGCTCATATTGTAAGAAAGCTAACTGAATCATCGTTTCTACTGGTACAGAGTCAATAGATAAAGAACATTTCATATGTTAAAAATCTAGAAATAGCAAAAACAATTAAAAGTCTTGTTAGTGGTAGCCTGTGGTGCTGGAGAGGGAACTTAGGGTTTAGTAGGACTGGAGAAAGGGTTTTCCTTGTATTACAGACTTTTTTTTTGTACTTTCTGACCCTTTAAAACTAATTATATGTATTACCTTGAGAATTCTCCTCCTCCTCCTCCTCCTCCTCCTCCTCCTCCTCCTCCTCCTCCTCCTCCTCCTTCTTCTTCTTCTTTTAACAATCTCTGGAAATTTCTTGCCCAAATATCTTTGAATTATGCCTCTAATATTTTTCTCTAATTTTTTCTTCTGGAACTCCTATTAGATATATGTGTTTTATGTTATTCTTTATTTCTTAAGATCTAGCTTCCAGGTCACTATTCTCTCTTCACACATGTCTAATACTTAACATATGCACTGAGTTAATTGTTATTTAAATATTTTTTCTTGATTTTTAGAGAGAGGGGAAGAGAGAGGGAGAGAGATAGAAACATCCATGTGAGAGTGAAACCCATTGGTTGCCTCCTGCACACCCCCTACTGGGGATGTAGTGCACAACCCGGGCATGTGCCCTGACTGGGAATCGAACCAGCAACCTTTCAGTACATGAGAGGATGTCCAAACAATTGAGCAACACTGGCCAAGCCTCTACTGAGTTAATTTCAGTGAACATATAAAAATTCTACTTAGTCCTTTAAAAAATATTTATAATTTTTATAGTATTTTTATTTCTCATGTTTTCAATTTATTTTTATGCTACTCATTAATAAAAAATCTACTTTATGCTCCCTATCCAGAAGTTTTAGTATCTAAAGTTCTTAAAGGTCTAGTCCTACAGTAAATTTTTAGAGCCAATTCCTGACTTTTTAAACTGGAACAGGTACTAGACAGGAAGCAACAGAAGAGAAGATTTTGAGGAGGGGAGGAATGATGGTTAGTTCATAGTTAGGCATTGATCAGTATACCTGGGGAGAGCTACAGATTCACCAAAATGAGGCAATAAAGAAAGGTTTGCACCCAAGTTTTATTCTTCCTTTAAAAATGGATCTCACCAGCTTCCTAAATTCCAGATATTTACTTAAACTATTCAATAGAGAATGCCCACTCAAACTCAAATCTTTGCTGTTATAGGAAAAATAATTTTAAAAAAATCCGACATTTTAGTGTATGGCTGGGTTTACCTCTTGTAAGCTTTTTAAGGAGATGTATGTTGGTTGTTTAAAGATCACACCAGCCTAAGGTCATCTTTTAGGATATGCTGGTCATTATTTTGAGGTTCAACATTATTTGCCAAGTAGTTTTTTTTTGTTTTTTGTTTTTTAATATTTTCCACCTCAAAATATCTTTTCTTTGAACAGTGGGTTCATGAATATGGGCAAATATTTTCAGTAGGGATTTATATATCCACTCACAGTTTGTAGTAACATTATTGTGGATCATAATCACAGAGATGTGCAAGTATCTCTTTAAATACTAAATGAGATAGATATAAGTGGAAACTGTATACCTTTAACCACATAGTATATGTCTTAGGGAAAGTAACTATTCAATGGAGTTCTCATACAAAAACAAACAAAAATTTCTTGTAAGTCTTTAAAATGTAATTATTCCATAATTGAGACCCGCATCTTGCTGGGATGGGCTATTTTAAAGTATAGCGTAGGCCACCTGAACTGTCAATACATGCCCTCTTTATACACATTTAACACACAGTGATATAAGGCAGGGCAATACTGACTTCTAAGAGTGTCAAAAGCCAGGTTACTCGAGAACTGAAGATTAGTTTGGGAGTACAGGTTGCAAATGGTCGGACAGCCCTGCAGCAACCTGCCGAAGGCCATTTCAAACCAATCCACATGTAGATGTTATCCAACAGAGAATTACAGGCAACGAGGCAACGAGACACCAAAGTCTTACTATATTTTCTTTGTTAAACCAGAAATAACATTTCAATTTTATAGAACTGGAGGTAAAACAAATCTTATACTTTACTTCCCTGCAGTAAGTAAGTGAGCAAAATCCACTCGATTGCCTCTCAGTTTCTGGTCCACATTAGATGCTCACTGTGTACTTGCTGAAGGAATGCATGCCTTGGGATGAGGAAGTGGGGAGGGCTATGCATATGCTATTCCATACTCCTCTGGGTCCTCATTGTTTCTGTACACTGATGTGTGGTTTGGGAGTTTGCGTATGTTTTATTTAGGTGGTTTGCATATGTGAAGTAGAAAGAGGTAAGGCTGGTTGAAGGGTAATTATTTCTTGATGGAAGAATATAAAAAGTATAAACAGCTCAGCTATTGCTTACGCAAACTCAGCTCTTCAATGCTGATCTACAATGCAAATACTATACAAAATAAGGTTTCATTAAAGAGTGACTGTCACATCAACAGGAAAGAGAATGAAGGCCTGCTATGTGGTAGTATTAGTTATATTGAATTTGTTGTCACCACGATCAACAAAATACTGCTTCGAAAGACTACACACTGTGACACAGAAATAGCTGTGCATTACAGAGCGCTCCTTTGATATCATTATTTTTTTCATGTTACTGGAAGGGGGTTATACCTCTAGAAGTAATGAATATCCATTCGTTGGTGGCCTGGGTCACTATTTAAAAAGTAATAAGCTAATTAGAAAGCATCTTTAAAAACATCATCAATAGTATCTGATGATTCATTTTGAGAGAGAAAACATTAGAAATTATCATGATACATTCACAACACAAAATAACTACATCATACGATGAGAAATGGGACTCTTCCTGTCATATTTGCAATACAGCTGAGGTCCTCACACCAAGAATTATACCTCCACATGTACACGGAGGCCTGCTCGACACACCCCTGCAGGACTTGCTCAAGGGAGAACTCGTGCCTCGAGACTCTTATACTTCACTCTCTAGCAGCCTAAACGCGAGGAGGAAATTCCTCGGGGTAGATGGGCTCCATGGGACCCACTCATAGAGATTTGGGGTGGTTGCCAGAAGCGGAGACTGGCATCTCTTTCCCCAAACTGGATGAATGCCAAGCTGCCCAAACTCAAAAGCCTGCTCCTCCTGTTCCTAGAACAGAGCTCCGAAGTGTCTGTGGGAGAACCGACAGCAAGCCCCCTGAATACGGCATAGATCCTGCTGACAGCCCCACCTTCAAGATTCCCAGGTAGGAGGACAGTAAGAGGACAGGTAGGAGGACTGAGGTTGTCCACATAGCAAGGCAAGAGGAATGGCAGCCATGGAAACAGACTCCATTTTCACCACGGGGAAGGGACAGGGTTCTATTGTTTTCTCCCTGTGGTCCCCGTGAAGGGAAGTCATGCACTACTTTGAAAGGAATAGCAAAATAAGCCAGGCAGAGAAAGCTATGTATCACATGACCTCACTCATATGTGGAATCTAATGACCAAAATAAACTGATGAACAAAAATAGATCCAGAGTCACGGAAGCATGGAACAGACTGTCGAACCTCAGAGGGAAGGCAGGGGAGGGTGAGTGGGAAAGGTCAACCAATGAACTGGCAGGCATATATGCATGGACACCGATAACGGGGTGGCGAAGGGCTGGGGTGAGGGGCAAGGGTGGGCTAGAAGGGGTCAATGGAGGAAAATGGGGACTTAAATAATACGTTCAACAATAAAGATTTTTTTTAAAGGAATACTCTCAAGAAAGCCACCTTAAGGGCAAGGGACATTCTCCTGGGGTAGGAGCTGAGAGAAGGAAGCCAGAGAGGGTTTCATCCCTGATGGAAAATAACTCCGTGCATAAGGTCTGCACAGGAGTCTCAAGTCTCAAAAGAACACACCTGTGCACCACACAAAAGGGCTGGCATTTGACTAGTTCCTGACAAAAGGCATTTGACACCCTAAAGAGATCCTCAAACCGCACCAGCTCTGTGACAAGCCGCCTTCTCTTTTCCTCCGGTCCTTCCTCTGGGCCAGACGCTGCGGCAGGAGCTGGGAGGGAGGGTAGGAGGCATGGAAGGAGCTGTGTCCAACTGGTCTACTGAACAGGCTGGGCTTGATGGATAGAATGCGGGAGCAGCTTTATTTCCTCTCCTGCCACTGCCTTCAAACACAATCTAGAATCTCCTTTTTCTTCCTGTTGGTGACAACTTCGGCCGATACCTTGGCTTCCTGGCTTTTGATTATTTTCTTCTGGTACTGTTAGCATTTCTTTTTCTTCTCCCTCCCATAATCTAGGAATTGGAAAGGACTCTTTAAACATGGCACTAAAGGTGGAAACCACAAAAGTAAAGGACCTATTTGTCTGTGTAAAAATATTTTAGTATATTAAAAGCTTCATAAATCAACTGAACGGCAAGAGACAAAGGTGAATGGAACCCTGGAAACATATACAACAGGTGAGGCATTGATCAGTTAACTCTGAGAAATCAATGGGGTCAGCTGTCAGGGAACCCCAGGATCAGTTGGCTCTGCCGCAATGTGAGCTAGGAGCTGTGTGACTGCAGGCGATTCATTTAACAACTCTGGGCTTCAGTTTCCTCGTCGGCGAAGGGGGATTCACAGCATTAAATACATCAGTGAGTTGTGAGGAGAGTTACAGATTCTAACGTATGCACTAGTAAAGCACTTAGGACAGTGCCCAGCAAAGGCTCTGTGCTCAAATACCCATCAGGCTTTATCCTTAGCACCTTCATTCGATCTCCAAGTGGCTAGTTATGTGCAGTAAAACATCAATGATAAGCCTTCTCCCTCTTTCTTTTTGGTGTGTGTGAGCGGGTATCTATTATGCCATTCTTTCCCACAACAAGCATGCATTACTTTCGTTGGGGAAATAGACAAACTATTTCAATTACAAAAAATAAGAATAAAGGCATCTGAATAAGAAGAACTCTGCCAAGGTTCTGGACTAGAGAAAGGCAACTGCATGTGTCTCCATGGGCTAGAGCTGACCAAACCATGCAGTCTGTTAAACGGAAAGCCTCTCAGTTACTGAGTAGGCAGAAGGGTTCCCTTTCAACAGAGGCAAGAGGCATCTGGTCACCCATTGACAGAAATACATATCTGAGCGTGAATTATGTTTCCACTGATCAGGATATACGCACACAAGACATGCGAAAGGCATAAAAGCTTTAGAAACATGCCGAGGAACAGAGGCCAGCGTTTGTCCTCACAGCTTTCTGCCAGGTCGTCTCCTCAGGTTTTACTTGGGTATCATATCACTCCATTTACTCTAATGAAAAATCACTCCCAGGACTCAGTTTCCTTTACTGGCAGCGCCATTCACTCCAGGAACAACATTATAAAAGCAGGGCGCACGGAAAGATACTGATGTCATTGTCAGATGAAGCAAAACCACATGAGAGGCAGTGGCTCTGGTGCTCATTTAGGTCGGATGGAAGTGAGAGGGAAGAAGGGCTGGGGTGGATGTGTCATAGCATTTGAAATGGCTGCCCTCCACAAACAAGCCCGTTTACAAGAGAGGGGCATAGAAGGTAGAAGGGGGTTTCAGCTTTTAAACTACGTTCCTAAGTACACATTTGCTTCTAAACTTTAAAGCTGTGCTGCATCGCATTTGGATAGAGTTATAGCATTGCTTTAAACACACGCGCGCGCAGACACACACACCATGGAGGTGATCCAGTGCCTCCTGCAGCACAGATGTGCACAAGAATGCTTCAGTGATTAAGATAGGGCTTTAAAGTTAGTTAATTAGAAACATCTCTCTTCCTATGATCAACAGTGATACTAGGCTCTGAGGTCTGATAGGTGGAAATGTAAATTTAAATTTAGATTTAAAATTTAAGACACACGGACACCCTCTGGACCCGCTCTTGTGTTTAACTGCCTCAGTGTGAGGGCCTTGAGTCTCTAAATCCTTCCATCAGGTCTAACGGTTTAAAAATTGGAATTCTGCTCATTTGATATTATTAAACTAGCTTTTAATCCTTTCTTGGAAGTATCACGGAGTCCTTAAGTATAATATTTTAAAACCTGTCTTGATAGAAAGAAATCACTGTCATAACAAAATCCACACCACTCTGCTCTTATGATTGTCTTGATCCTTTTTTCAAAAAGCCACAGTGCCACTGAGAGGGGAACATACAATAACCTCTAGAAAACTGTTCAGCATAGCGCTTGGCACAAGAGTTGCTTAATGAAGTTTCAATTTTGCAGAAACGAAGGTGATTGCTAAAGAAAGTGTACCTAGAGTTACAATAAGTATATGCTTATTTTTATGTTCCAATTTCATTTTCACAAGACTTACTACATACCAAATTCTCAATCTGCATGTTATACTGGGAACACATTTCTGCCATTGGGGATTGTGAGGTTACAGTGGCATGAAGGTTGGAAAAGTCAACTGACGTTGCTTCTCATTGGCCTCACACCCTGGACCCAAGCCATGCCCACAGAAAACAAGGTCACTCCCGGGATCACGTTGGCAAGGTCATGCCACCACAGATTAGCAGAACAACCCACCTTCCCTGGTTTACTAAGAATGGATCAATTAGGTCATCTTCTAACGGATGTATGTTATGTTATACATCTACTGGAAAGTAAGAAGGTACTCTTTGAAAAAGACATACTTGATCATTTCTGCCTGCTAGGATTAAAGAAGTTTCTGGTGTTAATGGCAAAGGTATTTATGTGCAAAACTGTGGACCTTCCATCTTTTATTTACAGCTCCAGAGAGTTTGACCAGAACCAATTCAATGCCCACCAACCCACTCACTGGCATCACATGTCCTAGAAACAGGGCTGGGAGAAACAGTGTGTGTGAAAAATCCTTCAGTAGGAGCGGGGGAGGGGAGGTGGTTTAGCAAGGTACCTTTAAAAGCAAATTGCCTTGGACTCAAATGTCAGGGTCAGCACCTAATAAGAAAAGTAACCCTGGGTCCATAAAATAACCTAGTTGAGCCATTGGGTTTTCACTTATTAAATAGGACTCTTGTCCCTTTTGGAATAATTTGTGGTGATTCTTTTTATGTTTCTTTGACTGCAGAAGGTTATATAGGTAAAGTGCAAAAGCAACTAACTGTTACTGTGGGATAACACCATGATTTACTGAAGAATGCTCTGTACAAATATTCCTACATTCATTAGTTTTCAACACCATGGATAATGGGAATAAACTGGTTTGAAAAAGCTGTCTAGAGTAGACTTTGTACTGTGTTCATAGAAATAGATATTATCCTTCACAACAATAAAATCTGCCCATAATGCATTTTCTAGAGAAATTTTCTTACAACTCGCAAAATTTGATGGTACAGTTCTTTGTAAGTTTAAATTATGGGAGACAGTCTGAGTAATTTTCAAGACACAAATCATGTGTCACACCTTCCCACATCTCCAAATCATTGATGACCCACCTGGTGACCCTGAATAGGCTTCAGGGAGTCCTTGAAACCCTGTAATTGTATAGAAAAGTGTGTGTGTGTGTGTGTGTGTGTGTGTGTGCACTTATTTGCATTTTTCTAAAGAAAGCCAATAAACTTCATCTGACTTATAAAGGGATTTATGACACCCCCAGATGGTTGAGGAGAATTTATTCATTCCATAAATATATTTTATATGACTACACTTTGTTGGGCCCTACGCTAAGCATGGGAGCACATGGAAGGCACGGAGCTTGACCTCTGCTAAGTGTTCTGCTTAGGCTGAGTCTACCCTAAATGCTAGTTTGCTTCCTGCTAGAGAAGACCAATAGACTTGAGGATGTTTCTCTGACCTAGATTAAACAGAAGGCGGTCTTCTCAGAAGGAAATCCAACAGAAAAAAACAGCGGACAAATGACAAAAGAAGAGTCAGCAAATGAATAGGAGCCAGAGGCGATGGGAAGAAAAGTGTGCAGCTGGAAGCACACCAGGTTCTGTGCTCTCCGCGGAGGGTGATTCCAGAGGCATCACCACACCCTGGGTGTCCTCAGACCTTAGGAGGCGGGCGCGGCGCTGTTACCAACTGCAGTCAGGCGGGTCCTCAGGGAGCTTGTTTGTTCCTTGAACACAGCTACGGCCAAGCTCAGTCAGAGGCGAGATGTCTTCCTACAGGAGCATCTTAGAGGGAGGCGGCGCCTGCCACGACTCACAATGCACCACTTCTGTTCATTCGAGTGCGAATGGGAGCTCCTTCTAGACAAAGCTCCTAATGCTCTGGATCTTACTGTGGTTGCACATCGGAAGCTTTAAAGTATATTTTAAAATAATATAAACTGCTAATGATGTCTAAGACCCATCATCAGAAACTGATTTGACTGACATGGGATGGGGCCCGGGCACTGGCGTTTGCTCCTTCCAGGTGATTTGAATGCCCCACCAGAGTCGAGACCTGCTATAATTGCCATCTAGGAAGAAAATTCACGAACTTGGTGGCGAGGGTGTGGTGGTGGGAGGGTGGTGCTCATCTCTGCTTTAAAGGGAAGGTTATAACCTTGGAAAAGAAAATAGGGCAATAGGAGCAAACAGATAACTACATGGACAGTGCTAAGAGTTGGTTTTATAAACCCCAACAAAGGAAAGAATACATTAGAAAAAGTGTTTTCCATGAAGCCAGAAAGAATATCCCTACTCTGCCTAGATCAGTGATGGCGAACCTATGACACGCGTGTCAGCACTGACACGCGTAGCCATTCCTGATGACACGTGGCCGCTGAGGGGGCCGCATGCCGAGGATGAAACATTTGCTGCTCCTGAGGATGAAACATTTGCGAAATAATGTTTTTTCCTCAAAGTGACACACTACCCGAGTTATGCTCAGTTTTTTGGCAAAGTTTGACACACCAAGCTCAAAAAGGTTGCCCATCACTGGCCTAGATCATCAAGAAGCCTCTAAGGCACATTTTGGAAGGGAGAGGGAGAAAAGCACTCAGACATAATTATAAAACCCGAAACCATGGGGGCTAAAGCAAAGCAGTGAGTGGTAAAAATGCCCAGAAAGTTTCAGGGAAAAACAAAAGGGAAACCAACTAGGATGAAAACTTTGAGCCTACGGGGTCTGTACACCAATGCACAAATTCTAAACGAGAGGTTGAGAGGAAGCAGAATATTGACTAAAAATGCAAGCTGTGGGATGTCTGGGTTCGAATCCTGTCCTTATCACTGAACTTCTCCAAGCCGCCCTTTCCTCACAGGCACACCGGAGAGAACTGTATCTACACCATAGGGGCTGCTGCTAGCTGAGCACTTTAGCATCAACTAAACTCACAGATGTCAATAACCTAGTACCGAATGTGGCACATAGTAATTACTTACCAAATCCTAGCTTTTTGATATTAGTGCTGTTGTTCAAAATAAACCCTGGCCAAAAGGAGAACTTTGTCCAAAAGAAAAAAAAAATTGCTCTAAGGAGAGAGCTAATGTACATCACAAAGATCCTAACATCTACCTCGTGCATTACAAAGCCAAGGGAGGACGCATTTTGGAGAAATAGGAGAAAAAATGGTGATGCTATTTGTTGGAAGTGCACCCCAGACTGCCAGGCCAGGTAGAGGATGCCGTTTGGTAACAGAGACCCCAACCCTGGCACAGAAGGAACGCACAGCAGTGGCGCGGGACTTCCACCATGAGGACACCATCTGGAAGTCTCTCTTGGCAAAAACACAGCATTGGATACATTCTTGACTCACTTTGCTAAGAGTTTAAGTTCTTAGAAGGCAGATGAAGCAAGTAGGGAAACTACTTTTCTGGACTTAAATCAGACAATCCGAGATGGAAGGGTGAGCAAGGGACATGGAAATGATCAGGAACTTGAAAGAACGAGGCCAATTAGCATTGTGCAACCCTTAGCAGCAGAGGAAAAATACGGAGACTAAATGGAACTTGTTATGTGCTTAGCTCAGAGAAACGTTTCAAAAACCAGAGAGAATCCCAGGGAAAAGATGGTGTGGCAAGTACAAAACATAGTCTAGATCAGGCGTCCTCAAACTACGGCCCGCGGGCCACGTGCGGGTGTTTTTGCCGTTTTGTGTTTTTTTTTTTTACTTCAAAATAAGATATGTGCAGTGTGCATGGGAATTTGTTCATAGTTTTTTTTAAACTATAGTCCGTCCCTCCAACGGTCTGAGGAACAGTGAACTGGCCCCCTGTTTCAAAAGTCTGAGGACCCCTGAACTAGGTTATAAACTGATGGCTAATTGCACAGATAAAAATGAGTCAGAAGTCCGAAAGCAGAAGGACCCCAGGGTCTGGGTGCAGCCATGTGGATGGAGAGCCAAGCTGAGAAGAGCAAGCCTTCATACACCCAGGCTTCTCACACCGCCTGTAAATCCACCGGGTTTTCGCTGCTTGTTCTCTGTTCCAGAGGGTAGAATAGGGTGAATGGTATGGTGAGGAAATCTCTTTTCTGAGGGTCCCATCAGAGCCATCCTCTTGAATGAAAGGAGGACTAAGATGAAAGATTCTGGGATTATTTTAAAAATCTTCCACTAAGTTAGTCCTGGACAGAGCAATGCAAGCCTGGCTTCCAGCACTTAGATTAACCTCCCAGCAAAGCCGGGTGTTTCATCCACGTGCACCCAGCACTGCCCAGCCCCCTCCCCCCCCCCCCCCCCCCCCGCCTTGTCACCTGTCTGCCTGCTGTGCCAGCCCACACGCTCCTTTGCAGTGAGGCAGGTGGCACTGATCCTGGCACGGAAGCAGTTCATCTTGTGTTTTCAGTTGGAATTCAGACACTTAGTGGCCAGTGTCTTAAGCCTCACTTGTTTTTGTTAAAAGCTGCAAGAGAATGAGAGGTCATGGTCTCTGGATGCCATACCTGGTCCCATTTCTAGTCCTTTTCTTCTCAGGAAATTCTATTTGAACGTGGAAAATATCTCACTTGTTTAACTGAAGTTGCTGATCCTCCTCATTCCACTCTATAAAAGCATGATAGTATATATGTTGCATTTTAAAGCGGAGTTCAATTGAAGTCAGCGTTGTTCAGTCTCCTTTAAATAAAGTGGTGTCTGAAGCACTGTTTTGTTTTGTTTAAAGGGGAGGAAGGCTTGGGAATGACCACTTTAGTGACAGCCTGAAACAAATTCCCATTTCTTGAGGTTTGGTCTCTCAAGTACTTTCCTCAACATTCAATGACAAGGGCATTTATTCATTTTGATGTACAGCTTAGCCATATCCTCTAGTCATTATATACTGCACTGCAACCCTCCACAGAAATGGGTTTTAAGCTCAAATGTAACAAAAATATTCTAATTTTTTTTTAAATTCTCACACAAGGATATTCTTCCATTGATTTTTAGAGAGAGTGGAAGGGAGGGGGAGAGACACACAGAGAGAAACATCAATGTGAGAGAGACACATTAATTGGTTGGCTCCTGCACATGCCCCAACCAGGGCCAGAGATCAAGCCTGCAACTGAGGTACCTTGACCGTTATCGAACCTGGGACCCTTCAGTCCAGGGGCCGAGGCTCTATCCACTGAACCAAACTGACTAGGGTGTTACACTTCTTAAAAGCATACATGAGATTATTTTCACTTCCATAGTCAACAAATTATAAAGCGCTGTAGTTTTAATAGTGTTCCAATTTGAATTTATAAAAACCCATAGATATTATCTAATAAATGATCGTCATTGAGTATCTACATGTCAAATGCAAAGAACACAATGATTATTATCTCACAGGGGAACTTCATTTAACACTGGATAGATGTTTAGAACTTTTGTGACACATATTAGTCGAGTTTCAAAGAGGCCGATAATAATAGTATAAGTAAAAAAAAATGTTAACACATTTTCTTCATCTCAACAGTTTTGAGAACAGTACTCGCTTATAATTGAATTGGAAATTTTCATAAACTATCAGATCAATTTAGGTAGAGTATATTTACCCTGAAAATGCAGGTCCTTCTCCATACATTCAAGAATTTTTAATGTAGTTTTGCTAAATACAGCTGCAATGAAAATGGACATTTGAAAGCCAATGGGACACCCGGAATCACCTAGCCTTTCCTTATTCATGGCATCTTCTTATTAAACTAATACCAGGATGCCAGGGCATGTTATTTATTGGTCGATGGAAACCCCTCTAATCAGGATATTTGGAATTGATGTCTCCTTTAGCTGGACTCCTTTTGTTTTGTATACAACGCAGAGGGAAATGCTATCCTAACACTTCAATAGTTAAGAGACTTTATGAGAAAAATAGTTCCAAATGTTTCCTAAAACCTTCCAAACCGCACCAAAGAACATTATCGTAATATTATGTTTCCCCATTGCCTCCATTATTTAAGCTTGCCTCTCCTGAAATGATACTTGGATGAGAAACTTAGGTTTATGTAATGTATAAATTGTTTCAAAAGGAAAAGCCTTGGCTGCATAATTATTATGTATGTAGACATGCCAGATAATTCAATGTTTTCAATGGCTTTTCTGTGTTAATCGACAGAAGAGCATACCTAATGCTTTTGGTTACTAGAGCTTTTAGAAAGAATTTATTTTTTGGTCTCTAACCTAAACTATTCATATGGGCACTATATAATTCTATTACATATAGTATTGAACACAAACAAAAATGTCATAAATAATTAGATATCATACTACATTGGAAAGATATCTATAGTTTTGTGAGAGCAGATGTGGAAGCCGTATGCACTGTAAGTCATTTATCAAAGTAACGATGATACATTTCAGTGAGTCCAGCATCAAGAAGAACATTAACGGCGGGTTAACGTCGCACTGAGCCCTATGATACTCCTTCTGCAACTGTAAACTGCCCCTTGCAAGTGCTTTTATATCAGGCATTTTGGGAGTCATTATTAGGCAGTGTTTCCAAAAAGAGCCTCATGATAAAAAAACAGCCCAAATGCCCATCAAGGGATAAGTGGAGAAACAAATGGCAGTGTACACATGCTATGGAATATTATTCAGCCATGAAAAGGAACGAAGGACTGATATATGCAGAAAGATGGACGGACTTTGAAAACATCATGCTAAGGGAAAGTAGCCCACACAAGGTCACGTTGTGTATAATGCCATCTATACAAAGAGATCAATCCATAGAGACAGAACACAGATCAGTGGTTGCTGGGGGCTGGGAAGAGGGAAGAATGGGGAGAAATTGCTTCATAGGTAAACGGTCTTACTTTGGAGTATTGGAAATGTTTTGGAACTAGATAGAATTGGTGGCTGTACAACATTCCTGAATGGACTAAATGCCATTGTATTGCTACTTTTAAAATGGTTCACTTTTATGTTATGTGAATTTCACTTCAATACATTTTTACAGAAAAAAAATATACAGCAAATATTTACTGTCTACCCATGAGAAGCAATGTAGAGCTGGTTGAAACATAAAATAACATGGACACACTTTACATGTTGGGGTCCCTCACCCTCCACTCCAGGCTGGCTTGTCTCCAGCCTGGGAGAGGGTGTGCATGCTAAGAAGAGGGACCCAGTGGTGGGATCATGCATGTCACACAGGCCAGGAGGAGATGCTGAAGGTTGGGGGGGGGGGGGAGGGAGGGCAGAAACAGAAAATAAATAAATAAACTAGTGCCACTAGTTACTGCTGTATACCCTGAAGAACAATCCTTCTTAAATATTACAATGTTCCACAGACACATGTTTCAGACAACCATCTCAAAATCTATATACACTGAGTGGCCAGATTATTATGATCTCTGAATGCATAATAATCTGTCCACTCAGTGTGTATGTGTATATGTGTGTGTGTATATATATATATTAGAGGCCCGGTGCATGAATTCGTGCATGGGTGGGGACCGGCCAGCCTGGCCAGGGGGAGGGGACATGGGCGGTTGGCCGGCCTGCCTGCTGGTCGAACTCCTGGTCGAGGGGAAAATTTGCATATTAGCCTTTTATTATATAGGATATACACTGAGTGGCCAGATTATTATGCGTTCAAGAGATCATAATAATCTGGCCACTCAGTGTATATAAAAGCCTAATATGCTAAGTGTCTGATTGATGGGTTGACCATTTGGTCAACCACTTGACCAGTCACTATGATGCGCACTGACCACCAGGGGACAGACACTCCGACTGGTAGGTTAGCTTGCTGCTGGGGTTTGGCCAATGGGGACTGGGCGAGACAGACTGATTGGCCCCATCACTGGCCAGACTGAGGGAACTCACAATGCACAAATTCGTGCACTGGGCCTCTAGTGTAATATAACACTCATCAATGCCGAAGGAAAACAATTTTCTACTTTATTATCAAACTTTTTAGACATATGTAATACATTCAGACAAAAAAAGAAAAGGCTTCTAGCATTCTGGCAATTTGGTAAAATGGATACAGAGAGCTCCTTAGAACACACAACGGTGCAGTTCTCATTAGAACTCTCCCTTCCTCTCTCTCTCAAATCAATAAAAATATATTTTTAAAAAATGCATATTCTGAGAAGTAGTCACAAATCAAAGTGCCATTTGCTTATAGTCCCTGGGAGTAATGCCATGTCTGAGACCACCCTGCACGGTCACACTCTTTTCCTGACTTCTGTCTGTGTCACTCCTATTAAGTGGAGGCTTACAGGGACTAGAAAGGCAGAGGGGCGAGAGTAAGCGCTGTACTCTCCATTATTTCCAATACCCTGATCAGCACTGGCCTTCTTGACTCGTTTCAACTGGTGACCCACTGGGCTGAAGGCTTAGAAACTGGATGCCATAACTGGTTTGGCTCAGTGGACTGAGTGTCGGCCTGCGGACTGAAGGGTCCCAGGTTCGATTCTGGTCAAGGGCATGTACCTCGGTTGCGGGCACATCCCAGTGGGGGGTGTGCAGGAGGCAGCTAATCAATGTTTCTCTCTCATCGATGTTTCTAACTCTCTATCCCTCTCCCTTCCTCTCTGTAAAAAAAAAATCAATAAAATATACACCCAGTCTGCTGCAAGAAACACCTGCTACTCTGTCAGTGACAAAAAGAGGGCGTGTGGACTCTCAATTTCTAACAGCAAAGGCTTTCGCAGGTAATATGTCCCCTTTGCTTGCACGGACTTCATTTTTCTTTTAATATTCCACAAAAGAAGAGAATAAAAGATTACTGTTAAAGTTTAAAGCAGAAACACCCAGTATTCAGTTTTAATTACATATGCCAGTGTGCATGCATATGAGTGTGTCAGCCGTGGTAACTGTACCACTTTTAGAATGCAATACATTCCCCATCGCTATTGTTTTAAAGAAACTATGACCCCATCATTGTTTTACTGTATTATCACTTGTTTCTCCTGGAGTTAACTTGTACTTGGCATTGTTCTTTTATTTCACAAGACTTATGTCAACTTCTAAAATATGAAAACAATGTTTAAAATGTTTTTTTCCCTGTCTGTCCTATTTGGAGGTCTAGGACACTAAGTTTGTTTTTTAAGGACACTCTTCTCTTGTTTACACTATACACGAAAGTTTCTATGCTAGTGAGCTATATAGGTTAAGACCTGAGGAGTTCATGGCTGTAAAGATAAGAGGATCCTGCAGTAAGGTGTCAGAAAGTCCAATAACTGGAGTGAAAGAAACAGAAAGGTGGAATGGAACAAAATAAGAGTTTATGAGGAAAGAAGCTTACGTAGGGGAATCCCAAGGGTGGGGGGCTGAAAAGGGAGACTTGAAAGAGAGGGCTCAGCTATCAGATGATGGGAGGAACTCAAGTCCAGATACTGAGGCACCTGTCAGTGACTCAGAGTGCCTGGCCCACACAGAAAATCAGGGCATGACTTAGGGAGGAGGACTTATTATCGTTCTTTGTCACTTCACTGAAAGTACACAAAACAACGAATCCCTTCCAAAATGTTCTCCAGTTATGTTGTTATCTTTAAAAATATCTGAGTGTACTTTTGGCCTTCAGAATTGGTCACATACTTTTCATTCATTTGTTTGTTCATTCACGTATGTCTTTAAGGAAGATTGTGCCAGATACTGTGCTAGTCACCGTCATTGCCCTTGAAACTGTCACAGTCTTGTATATGAAATACACGTAAAAGGGCCAAATTCTGGTGTTGAGGCCCTTGAACGCACAACCAGAACTTAGAGTTCAAGAGAAGCTCACGGTGATGACCAACCTGAGCAACACCTGAGGTCCCGATCAGTAATAAAGCTGGTTTTCTTGGGTGGTTGCTAAACTATTTGGGAAGGAGATTTCCCAAAGTATTTTAAGTAATTACATCAGCATTGAAATAGTGTGGTTTTGTGAGAGCACAGCTTGAAGAACAATACTCATCTGAATAAATAATTCAATTCAAGAGAAAAACATTGAGTAGATTCCTGCCACATACAGTAGTGTACAATATACTCCCAGGATGAAGCTCAGAAAAGCACAACCCTTGCTGTTAGGAAACTTCAGTCCCAACAGAAAATAGTTATAGTTAACCATAATATAAGACAGACTCTAAGCACCACATCTGTTCCCACTATTAGCAAATCTCATTCGTATTTTGTACTTGGCACTGCTCTGTGGATACCGTGATAAACAAAACGTGGCCCTTGACTTCAAGGAGCTCATAGTCTAGGGAAGTAAACAAAGAAGCAACGAGGACAATTTCAGTGTTGTCTGATGAGGGCTAGGGACAGGGTTAGCCCAGAGCACTGCAGGGAAGAACAGCAACCCCTTTAGTGGAGCTTCCCAGAGGAGCTCTGAAAGATAAATGAGGGGAGCCCCTGAAGAGGGGGTGCATTTCAGGCAGATGAGAGTCTACCTGAGGGAGGGGGCAGAGGGAGAGAGCACAGAAACCTGTGTGGGAACCTGGTTAGCAGGGCAGATTGCCCTATTCATGTGTGTATGGGGCGTGGGGGGGGGGAGAGGGTGATGGAAAAGAAGCGAGCTGAAGAGATAATCACAAAGGCCCCGGATGCCCTGCTGTGGACTGTGGCCTTTGTGGGGATGGCAAAAATACTCCAGGCAATGCTCCATGGGAATTCTGAGAAGAGATCACTTTTGGTCGGTATGTTTTTTCCAGGGAAACTTGCCACAGTATGAGTGACACTTCAGGTCAGGATAGGCCAGCCTGCTGGGCAGAGAGAACAAAGAAACGAAGGGCTAGGATATATATGGGCACTGGGGACAGTAGTGGACAAAGCATAGAAGAGGGAAGTCCAGCGGGAAGGAAGGAGCCTGACTGGTGGCAAAGAAGTGAGATAAGACAAGAGACTGTGGAAGGCCTTGAGGGCAGAAGTGTTAAGGAGCTTAGATATTACTCCACTGGCCAATTAAGAGCAAGCTTAAACCTGGATAAACAGAAAACAGTAGCATCATTTACAGGAAAAAAACAAACAAACACACACACCCCAGAAACAAACACTGATGACAAAAGCAGAGGCAGAAATAGGAGGAGAAGCTGGTCTTAGAAAGACCATGAAGAGTTCACTTTCGGACTCCTCTCAGGGATTCATCTTCACACCTCCTAAGATCACAAGTACTGAAAAGGGAACTTGAACTTACAGCCTCTTTTTGTGTGTTTGGTATGTCCTGCCAGTTTGCAGAAAAAAGCCTCCTGTCCACTAAAAGATCTATTCAAAACGCGAAAGCGTTTCATAAAGGCCTTACAATGGCTTACAATGGGTTAGGTGAAGAGTTTCCAGGCACAGGCAAGCCTTTTTAGGGTCACCTGGGAAAGCATCTCGGCCCTGTCCCCCTTTTTTCCTTAATGGGAAATATTTGAACATTACATTCCTTCATTTTTGAAATGACTACAGTTTGAAGTGGTTAGTTTCTATATTAATTAGGATCTTTAAAGTATATAAATATGTATATATGTGAATATATATGTGTATATATGCATATATATATGTGTATCCTACCTAATAATAGATAAATATGCAAATTGACTGCACCTTTGCTATGCCCAAGCCACGCCCACCAGCCAAAACCACGCCCACCAGCCAATCAGGGTGAGTATGCAAATTACCCCAACCAAGATGGCTGTTAATTTGCATACACTGAGGGAGGGAGGAGTGAAGACTGAAGACAACTTAGAAGGAAGAGGGAGGAAAAGCAGAAAGCAAGGTGGCTGCCAGAGGGAAAGCCCGGGCGGGGCGGGGCGGGGTGGGGTGGGCGGCAGCGGCAGGCGGGTGCAGCAGCAGCGGCCGCTTGCAGGATTCTTCCTGCAAATGGGCTACTAGTATATATATATATGTGTGTGTGTGTGTGTGTATATATATATATATATATATATATATATATATACACAACCACGTAGAAGACAGAAAGATTTTCATTAGAAAATACACAATAAACAGGTGCTTTTAAAAAGTAGCCTAGTTCTGATGGCCAAGTGCAGCTCCATGCCAGCACCCTTCACCATCACTCTTTAGCTAACTGTCAAACAGTCCTAAGTCATCTACTTTGTTACCAGTTACCAGGGAAGCAAGTCATTTGAGAGAGGTGGCTTAGAATTAATCGATTCTATGCAGCAATGTCTGGAATTACAGGAAAAAGGACAATGGCTCTGAAAACCTTTGCGTGTGCACTACCTGTCAAGTCCATGAACTGAGCCCCGGCATCATATCAATTTTGTTAGAGCAGTGGTATTTGCTAAATTATAGCAGGAGACAGGGTCCCCCCCCCCCCCCCGCCTTTTTCTTTTGGCAACTGAGATCAAAAGAAAGGTGTACACTTTATTTTTAATCCCATTACTTCACATGAGCCCAGACAGAACATCAAAGACGAGGTATGCAGGTTTAACCATTAGCACCAACATAATCCCAAGCTGAAAATCTCTTCCAGATAGCTACCTCACTTTGAAATAGACCACGCTTGTGTTGTTCAAAGTCCACGTTATTCTCTACTGTGTTTTAATTTTCACTGTGCGCTTAAAAAGAAAAACATATCCCAGATATGTGATTTTGCCCTACAGCATCAAACATAAGTTTGTAGGGCAATCTAATATTCTTGGAATAAAATGCAATTCACATATACTTTTCTCGTTGGCTCTGCCGTCCGTCTCAATTTCATGAAAGGGAGGAAAGTGAATCAGATGCAGTTGCAAATCGTGTTTGAGGAGGGCGATGCTTCGCCACATCTGAAGTCCATTGAAAGCTCGTGAGTAAGAACTTGGGGAACAAATCCTTTCTGTTCAAAAGATGTGTCAGTGGAGAAATTCTCAGAAAATAGCACACAATTCATCAGAAATCACACATTTCTCTTCCAAGCCAGATAATAAAAGAAAGTTGCAGTTTTGACTGCTTTCCAAGGGGAACTAAATATAAGTATGTAAAATAACTGGTAAAGATTTTGCATTAGAAATGCACCCTAAGCAGTGGGGAGATAAAAAACAAAAACATAACAACTAGATAGCCTGGGCACCAACTATCAGATGGTTGGGCAACGTAGCTGGCACCGATACCGGGTGTACAGCCTCGGTTTCCAAAGTGTCCACAGTTCTTAGATGAAATAAAGCTGGTTTTGAGGAAGGCGGTGGTTAACTTGGGATTTCCCAGTAACATCATTATCATCATCGCACCAGCAAGAGCAAATGTTCATTAAGTCTCTAGAACTTGCAGCGGAGTACAACTAGTCTCTGGAACACAAGAGGTATATGCGTATGAGACAGCATCTATGCCTTCACGAGTCCGCCATGGGGGAGACAGACTGGTGTACACCTCCATACATAAAATCAACAAGTCACAAAGTAACCTGTGCTTAGTGCTGAAGAGCGGCCACAAATGTTAGAGAAATTCGATGAGGAAGCTCTAGCTCAGGACCAGGAAAAAATGGAGTTATCTCATAGAGAAGGAAGAAGCTTAATTTAGACCTAGAAGTATGGTCTGGTCTCAGATAAGAACTGATGAGAGAAGAGGACATTTCAGGAAAAAAGAGAACGTTAACTGAATGCCTACTACCAGGAGAGACTGAGAGAGAGAGAGAGAGAGAGAGAGAGAGAGAGAGAGAGAGAGAGAAGTGTCATAGTACTCCTATTTAATCTTTCAGTGTTTGCCTTTTAGTCTTATTTTACCAATGAGGAAACTGAGGCTCAGAGAGATTAAATAACTTTTTTTGAATCCAATTAGTCCATCTAAAGTCCAGGCACTCTCCACAATACCACAGTACATCAACTGAAAGGCAGAACACTAGGAGCAAAGTGCGGAGGGAGAAAGAAATGCAGGTCATATACTAGGAGAAGCACGGCTGTATCCATTGGAGATCATAGAGGGGAAAAGTGAGAGATGAGGCAGGCAGGGAGGGGATGGATGGCTTTAGGTGGCAGGCTCAGCAATATGGCTTTCAGTTGTAAGTAGTAGTGAAAGATTTTAATGTAACAGGGTTATAATGGGTGATGTTTTAGGAAGGCTAATTTAGCCATGATACATAGGAAATATTAGGAAGGTTAACTTAGCCATAGTGTATAGGAAAAATTAGGTTAATTTAGTCTGAGTATAAAAGGAAAGAAGGCTAGAAGCACAGAGAAATATAACAGGAGACTTGGTCTTTATTATGTTAGTTCCAGCAAGAATTGAAGAGAGAGCCAAATGTGAGACACAACTTCTAGTCGGTTATGATAAATAGTGACTGTTGATTATACAATTTTGAAGTCACCAAATTTGAGGCTGGTATGAACTGTTAGACTTATGCTTGTATGGAATGGCTAAAGGAGACCATTTCCTGAACATAGGGACGAAGGGCTGTCCTCCAGTGACATGTGGAGAATCATAACCAATCTCTGCGACCAGGCTCCCCACGTGGACTTAAATAAACAGGCCACTTACTAACACTTTCACATCGAAACCTTTAAGAGCCAGGACCCATGAATTTGATACTGAAAAATGAGAAATGATGCTAACATTAACAGGCCAAAAGGCCATATTAACCTTTTGCACTCAGATGTGGAGTATGACTCGACACGGTTAGCATCGGTAGCAGCTCGTATGTCGAGTTGTATTGAATGTATCAATAATTTGAAATATAAAAAAATCCAAATAAATAAGTTTGTATGAAAAGAAACTCCAGTTTTTTATTCTACTGCCGTGCTTTGTAAAATCTGGGGTATTAAAAAATTAAATCCCGAGTAGAATAAAGGAATCGAGAAAAAAGCAAGCAAGTGCAAAGGGTTAATTTTATTGGCATATGGCAGTTTCATAGTTGGACAGAATGAAATATTAGCTAAATGAGAAATGGCAAAATTTATCAAATTAAGAATTTTTTGTTTTTTATTATTGTTACTAATTGAAAGATAGATATGACCCACTATTGTATCAAAAGTCTATTTTTACACTTGCAGCAGAATTAAATAAAACTTAAAGCCACTTTTTCTAAATATATGATACAGCATATACATTAAGAAGCAAAGTCATCCAAAAGAACTTCAGCGGCTCTTCACCTTTGAGGAAGGTGAGCTTGATTCTTTTTAAATCCTGACAAGATCATGTAATACAGAAAAGTAAGCAGAAAAGGTTAAAGAAAAAAGGTTTGCTTAGAAGGCTGCCCAGTTAAATATTATTGGAAAATAGTCAATACTTAGGGTCCTCCACCATAATTATAGCAAAAGGGGTGGAGGGGAGTGTCGGGAGGGAGGGAAAGAGAGAGAGGGAAAGCACTGTCTATATTCATTTTCTTTTGAGGAATCTAATACTCCTTCTGGAAACACTCTGGAATGGACGTACTCTCTGCTCTGCAGTACCTGTCTTGTCTGCCTGCTTGTCCATCTGTCTCTCTGAGTAGGTTTAGTCACAGAAGTAATCGCTCTCTGGAGGACACATTAAAAGTGCAGAGCTCGCACTGGCTGGTGTGGCTCAGTGGATTGGAGGGCTGTCCCATACACCAAAAGGTTTCGTGTTTGATTCTTGGTCAGGGCACATACCTAGGTTGAGGATTTGATCCCTGGTTGGGGCACATATGGGAGGCAACCAATCAATGTTTCTCTCTCTCTTTCTCCCTTTCCCTCTCTCTAAAATCAATAAACATATCCTCAGGTAGGATTTTTTTTATAAAGTGCAGATCTTTGGAAAAACAAGTATTAGAAAACCAGTGACTTGACACAAGAGATCCATCCTGAGAGCCTTACCCAAAGGCAGTCAGGAAAGAGAGTCAGAATGAAGGCCATCTCCAGACAGTCTTTCTTTCTTATGCTGTTATAATCCCCGCACAATATTTATACCAATGTGGAGCTCACCTTTCCAAAATTCAGGATAAGTTTATCATGCAAGGATGCTAGCATCCTATAAATGTCTCTAATTTGAGATAAAATTTACATGATTGGAAGATTTCTAAAATGCCAGTATATTTAACTTTATTTCATTAGTTGTTGGGTTTGTGATCCCTGATCAATGGTATAAAGGAGTGCCATGGTCTTGGTACCCTTACTTACATCACCACCAAGACATTACATCTGCCCCCCACCCCGCTGTGTGCACTGCTCTCTCTCTCTCTCTCCCACACACACACACACACGAGCTCACACACAAGTATACAGGTCTTATCTGATACAGATATATACATTTTCACATAGAATCATCTACTTTATAACTCATGGTTAAAGTGATGGGGTAGCTAAATCTTCAGAAGAAAGTGAGGAGACAGTTTGCCTACTGGTGTTAGCATTTGCTGTAGCTATTCCTGGCACTGGGCAACACATGTTTTTAATAAACTTGTAAAAACAGTGGAGATCTAGCTGTAAATATGTTTTGCTTGGTAATGCAGGCTGAATGTAATGATTAGATTGACAGTTGTTTGGTCTCCCCCCTTCCTCCCCCCCAAAAAAATCACAGTAAAATACAAAAAGAAGTAGTTTGAATGATGAGGCCCAAGACAGTATCATGATACCAACACTGTGTTGATAATTATTGTTTATGACAACAGTCAATTTACAGTAAAAGCATGCTGCTGTTTCCCTTGTTCACAGCGTTACATGTTTTGTTTAGTCTCTTAGGGCTACCCAGCTCCATGTGAGGTAGCCTGTATCTATAATTAGAAGTAGGCCACACAATCAGATGCCTGTCAGTATTGTGGTAAGAAGCTAAAACATAAAACAAAAATTGAAGCTACTAACATATGACTTAGAGAGATTATTCTTTAAACAATATATTTATTTTAATTTTCATTATTATCAATAAAATATAAAGATATGTAAATAATTGGTAAAATATATACATAATAAACAAAATAATGAGCATTATCTACTAGCAGTACATTAATGATCAGTGAGTTAAATCCAAACTTAATATAATGTTATTTAAATTTTTTTTACATAGATATTTAATGGAAACTTTCTGAGATTTTAAACTTTACTTCCTGGGATGACTAAGAGACATGATCTATATAAACTAACTTATTAAAAATTACTTGTAAAAAATTACTTGTCAAAAAGGCTCTTCTTTAGTAGCTAAAGAATTATTGTGGAGTTCCCATTCAGAATAGAGTAACACAGAAAGTCAGCAGCCTTGTATTGTTTTATGGTAAAATATCAGAGATCAATATTTCATAGACTTTGAATACATGAGCCAAACATTGTATTTAGTAGATCAAGATTAATCTATTGTATACACATAAGTGGATACAATTAACTAAGCCAACTATTTAGTAAAGACATGGTAGGCACAAAATAAATTTAGAAATATGGGTAGTGTGAGAGTGAGAGAGAAGAAATAAAATTTTATATAACACAATTCTATCCTCTAGAAGCCCACATTCCTGACCATTCACAGTGAGCCACAGATCTATAGACCTTATTACTAATAATCATAAAATCATATCTAGATTTGGAATTAAATCCTAATTAAAATCAACACTGACCAATTTCACCATCATACTTCGGTTTTTCTGCTGACAAAACACAACTTCTAAGAGACCTTTCTAAAATTGACCATATCTAGAGAACAAGGTAAATTGTTAGAACATGAATTTTAGATAGGCTGTCAAGAGAAAAATGTTCTATATGTCCCCACAGGGGAGCAGTAAGAACAATGAAGGAAGCTATAAGGAGAGAGATTTTGGCTCTAGGGAAAAATAAATTCTAATTACCAGAGTTTCCCACTTTCCCCCCCAAAAAAATCAGCAACTTTAGTTTGCAATGAGTTCTCTACTATTGCATGAAGCAAGCATTGGCTAGGCATCTACTTGGTGGGGATGGTGTAGAGATAATTAAAAGTTGAGATAGAAATACCTTTATGATTTAATGGATTAAATGTTAGTGATAATGATGGCAAAGGTGGTAGATTTATAGAGCATATAATAAAATCTGAATCAAAAAGGGCAATTGATTTTTAAAAATCCACTTTTTCTTCATTCTTGTTTTAAATGACAGTAACTGAGGCTTAACAACTGACCTAACTTTTATAGGAATCTATAACTCTTACTCCAAATAGACTTAAATCTTTTTGTTGTTGTTAATCAGCTATATTGCTGAACTGTTCATTTTCCTTTCAATTAATACAAGTGTACATACACACATACACACACACACACACACACACACACACACACACACACACACACATTTTGTCTTCATTATTTCAAAGTATACATATTGTCCTCCAGCTTTGTTTTGGTTTTTACATAGCACTATACCTTGGACATGTTTCTGTAAATAGGAACCTACTTTTTCCTAACAACTGCACAGTATTCCACTGGATGTATGTACCATAATCTATGCTAATGGATATTTAGATTGTTTCTAAAATATTACTCCAAAATATTGCAAGAGATTACAGTCATCCTTGTATATTCAACTTGATGTTATGCTAGTATCTATTTAGAAAAAAATAACTATAATGGGATTATTAGGTCATAGAGCATGTACATTACACATTTTGATAGAAACTGCCCAGTTGCTTTACAGTTGTAACAATATCCTAACAACCAGGTATGAAAACACCTATTTCCTCACAATCTTACCAAAAACTTTGCTTTTCTCTAATTGTTACAAAGGTGTCAAATACAAGGTGTCAAAATAGGACCATGAGAGTTGCTAAGAAGAATGTGCTATTTTTCTCCATAATCTTTTGGTGAAATTAAAAAAAAATACACATGAAAAAAATCTAATATTACAAAGTAAAGAAGTAGTGAGCCCTGGGCGGGTAGCTCAGTTGGTTAGTGTTGGTCCCAATATGCCAAGGTTGCAAAAATGCTGCATGAGGAAGTAGAGATGACTGTGGTCTTTGGAGAGCCGGGGGACTTAAACAGAGCTATGAGAACTGGGCAGGACTCGGAAGGGTAAGAAAAGGTGGGGGGCAGTCTGGGTGGGAGGGGTGGTGACAAATGCTGGTACGAGATCACTGGTTAAAGAAAGTTTCAGTGGGTAAAATAGGTGCACAATTTATTCTCTCTTATATTGTTTTCTTTTTCTTTATATCACTCATAACTACCCAAAATGATATACAGTTATAAAGTACAGTTACACTTTATGTAGTGATATGTACTTGTCTATTGCCCATGGGGTGGCTGACTTGTATAGCCTGCTGAGGTCCTAGAAGCTGAACCATGCCAGCACATAGTAGTCCCTCAGTAAATGAGCTTGCTGAAGAAATGGCTAACGTCATGCTGACATCACTGAGAGGAGTCAGAAACGTAGGGTGAAGCAGACTGGATTTACAGGTCTTAAACAAGAAATAATAACAGGATAAAACTAGGAGTGTGAGGTGATAAAATGCTGTGGTGTTTATGGGAACTTGATCTGGTTTTGTTATGCACGATGAACTGGCAGGGTGGCAAAACTATAAGACCAGCAAGGAGATTTTTGCAATATTGTAGGAATCAAGAAAACAAACCTGGGTGGAAAGAATATTCTGAAGAAAAGAGCAAAAGCTTGCTGACCAAATGACTAATAAAAGCTACCATAGAAGTGTCTAATTTGTGCTTATTTTGTGTTAAGCACTGTAAATACATTTATTTGATCCCAGCAGGACACATGTTTTTATTCCAGGTTTTGAAAGTAGAAAACTGAGACACAGAAAGGTACAGTAACTCACGCCACGTCACACAGCCAGCAGACCCCTCAGCCAGACCATCCGATTCTGTGGCTGTAAAGCTTGTGCCCTTTCCTTACCTGAAAGGAAGAAAACAGGCTCTGGGCACAGGGCAGGTGGTCTGGTCATGTCCAAGGAAAGAGGAATGATCAAGTATGTGCCAGGTCAGTGTTTTCATGTCCAATTAATGGGTCATGAAATCAATTTAGTGGGTCGTTAATCAGCATTTAAAAAAATAAAACAGATAATACAAAAAAGGAAACATTAAAGTGAATTGCCCATAATACTGTTTCAGATATATGTGTATGCGTGTATTGTTTCGCTAAAAGCTTAGTCACAGCACCTTGGATGTGGATGAGGCATCCCAGTTTACAGATCCTCACTGCAACCTGCTGTTGTTTTCATGATAAAGAATACGAGGTTCAGGGGAACAGTGCCAAGACCTGAAACCAGGGCTTCCGCCTCCAACCCCAGGTTCCTCTTCCCAGCAAAGCAATGTGTGAATCAGGCTCAACAGCTGTGCTGGGCTGTTGGACTTCATCTGGTCCAGGCCAGGCCGGGGAGCCATCAGCTTTCTGCCCCTCTGCATGTGCGGGAACGCGAGGCCAGCTCATTTGTATCAAGGAGTCAGAAAGAAATGAGCTATTTCAAGTAGAAGTCTAATCTGGGCAAAACATGATGTTAAAACAAAAATCTCTCCTCCCAGGCCCGGGCTTTAGAAGACACAGAGAAAGAAGCCCTATAATCTGAAGACGCAGCACAGAGAAGGTCTTGCTACATTCTAATAAATATATTTATGAGAAGAAAACTATAAAGGGAATTCTGTTTTCCCACTGATTCTACAGCCTCCCAGAATGTTAGAACTGGCAGGTGCCTGAGATCATTCAGTTGGACCCACATTACAGGAGAGGTAACAGAAACCAGGAGAGGTTAAGTAGGCGAACCCAAAGTCACTGAGCTAATCAGGAGCCAAGTCCCCACGGGCTGGTGCTAACGGTCATGTCTTTAGATAATGCACAGCTTGTTCCAGAAATGTTAAAGAGATGTGGATTTAGGGTCCAAGAAAGAAGTTGGCTGTGAGGTTTTGCCTTGTGTTACTTGAAGGTTATCAATCTCTGGAGATCTGACCTGGCCTGGACTGTAGGGTGGACACAGCCTTTGCACCTCAGCTGGGCTCGACTCCTGCCCACAGGCACTGCACCGTCGCGGCTGTTCTGGGACCAGTATCCCACCCCCTGCCGGAGACCCCCCGGCCCCCCAGAGGCAGGATGCCTGCCCTCACCCCAGTGCCCCTGATGCCATGCATTCCCCTGCCTCACTTGGCTTCCTCTGGAGCCAGATTCTTTCACGAGCTCGTGATGCTGACAAGTATTTATCCACTGATCAAATAGATTGAAAGTCATATGAATTTTAAAAATACTTTTTATAATAAATATCTGTCTCTGGAGACTATTGTTAATAAGAGATTTTAAAATCCAAAATTGGCCCCTAAAAGCCTGAAACCACATCCAACTTATGTTTGATCTTCTGTAACTAAGAAACAACGTTTGAAAAGGAATAAGAAGATAAAAAATGAACTTAGGCTAGCACAGTGGGTGCCAAGTTTAGGTCCCTTGAGCTGTGGAAACCTTCCAATCAGTCTGTAAATGAGGTAAAGGAGGACTCATGCACAGCTAAATATTTATTGTTGCTAAGTTTCATCACTGTTAATATACAGGTAATGGATGGCTTCTTGTCCTTTGAAGTCAAACACCACCACTTAAGTGGCGACAGGCATTCACCTCTCTGAAATGGACACACAAGCATGCGCGCGTGCGCGCGCACACACACACACACACCACACACACACACACACACACACAACACACTTAGAGTTTTATCTTCTAAAACCGATGATTCAAATGGAATTTTTTAAAAAAAGAAATTAAAAGAGGAAAAAGGAAAAGATTATTAGCGTTCATTTTTCATCCTGTGCTGGATACTTTACTCAGCAAAACGCACAGTTGTTGAGGCCCTTTGTTCTTATCTCAGGATTTGTGAGGAAGTCAAGACAATCGTGTGGAGCAGGCAGGAAACACGGTGAGGCAGAAGGACAGAAGGACGGACATCCCCTGGAACTGCTCACAAGGGCAGGGCCAGCACCGAGGAGTGGGCTCATCTGCAGGGCAGACACCAGGCACGACAGTGGGACACGTCGACCACCCTCTGCTCCCTCACCCCTGAGCAGGACCTGTTAGGAAGGCCCACCTACAGGTCCACGGTCACTGAGTCGTGCCCGGATCAAGAGGCAGCCCTGGAATCTCAGCCTCATCGTATATAATGAATGAAGGCCACCAGGTGACAAGATGGAAGCAGGCATACCTGTAACGGCTAGAACTGGACTTGGGGTCCAGTCCTTCTAGAATTAAGTTCTGGCTCCACTACTTACTAGCTTGTGACCTTGGGCAAATCACCGCATCTCTGTGTGCCTCAGTGAGCACTTGCTTCAGAGGGCTGACTGAAGATTAAATTGGTTAATCACTATACCTAAACCTTTCTTCACTCTGGCTCTATGATGCCATGTGTAAAGGGAGCAGCTAGTTCCCAGTGTTAGCTGATGTTGCAACACTGCCATATCTCCCCATTTTTTCAGGAAAAAAACAGAAACTGAGACTTTTATGTGAAATGTCAAGGCCTTTAAATGTTGGGGAACTAATTCAGGTTTGGTTTATTTTTGAATGACTGCGTGGCCTAAACAAAATAGTCTGCAACCTGGATGAATCCCGAGGCTTGCTAGTTCATGAGGGTGGCCACGCACACATTCAACCAAAACTCCAGGGCCACTGGCCCTCTCCTACTTCCTTCTTTTCCATAGCACTTCTCACAATCTTACAAATATTTTCCTTGCTTTTTTTCCTGCCTTTCTTCCTTAAAACCATCACACAAGAATGAAGTCCTTGAAGGTAAAAATTCTGTTTAGTTTTGCTCAGTTATATCTCCATATCCCAGAACAGTGCATGGTATAGAATAAGTGCTCAACAGGAAATGAATGAACAAATGGTCCGATCTGAATCCTCACCCTGTCACTCTAGGGCTGGCACAGTCTGCCCATTTCACTTCTGTTTAGCAAACTGGTCACAGGAGGAGGAGGAGGAGAATGCAGTCTACAAGTTCAAGCCCTGGAGTGAATCCTGGTTTTTTTTGGAGGGAGCTCAGCAGGTCTGGCTGTGAGAATCTACAAAAAAAAACTGGTTAAAATGACAGAGAGGTACTGGTGCTGAAGAATCCAGGGACTTCTCAAAATACTTAACAAAACCACCATAGTATCGTCCAATAAAACATTTTGCATTGGCAAAACAATCTCTCTCAAATTTTTGACAAGATGAATTTCTGTATATTAAGATGGCTTAACTTCCATCTGGAGATCCAGCCAAAAGTATGCCTTTGTGTAATACCCGAACAAAGGCAATTAGAGTCAATTTCTAATGAGGGTCCTAAACCATCCATGCTGCCTAGAAAATTTTTTCAAATACAAAATGAGAGTGACATTGAATTTCCCTATAGGACCTGTAAAACATAAAAGACGTGTGTGTGTGTGTGTGTGTGTGTGCGCGCGTGCGCGCGCACACTCATGCACATACATGTTTCTACTTAATGCAAATTAATTGGCTATATGCTAACTAAATTGATAGAAATACTAAAATTGTAAGACTCTCTTTCAATATATTGGAAAAATTTCTTGGACAACTCCGTCCATCCATCCATCCATCCATCCATCCATCCATCCATCTCTCTAAAAAACTGCTGTCCTTACTACTTTAAGCTAACACTACCTGTTAATCATCAAGTGACTGAGAGACCAAAATGTGTAAGAAGCAAGGTGCCAAAGGTAAACAAGACATAAGATACACAATTCTTGCCTTCATGGAGCTCCCGTCTCCTGCGGGGACCAAACATTAAATAAATGCTCAAAAGATCATGATGATCCTGACTGTGTACCTCCCACCTGGCCCAGTCTCAGTCCCCAAAAATGGCAATCTGACCTTTAGCTCCCCATGTCCGTGTTTCCTGCTTTTACTTTCAATTTGACCGGAATAGACTTCTTCTAACCAGTAACATCTGTATGCTGATTTTTAAAACTTTAATAATTGCAGGAGAATAATAAAAACTTTTTTCCAGATTTCTCAAATACATTGTTTTTCAGGATTCAGTATTTGGAAAAACATACCTTTCCCAAGAAGTGCTAGGAAAAAAAAATCCCACATGGAAACCCTATGCATGGGCCACTTGTGTGAATAGTGAGAATCTAGTGTTTAGGAAGATTTTTTCTAATTGAAACAAAATAGATTACTTAGTCTAGCAAGAGCAAGCTATCAAAGGTCAAGGAGAAGGCTATACAAGAAGTTTAGGAAAAAAACCTGGACGATAAAACAAGGACAACAACAAAACTTTCGGAGTGCTTCCTTCCTCCCATTATTTTCCCTGGGATCTTCCTCTTCCCGTGTCTAGCCTTCCCATGGACTATTTTCTTTCATCCCGTTCCCCTTCACCTCTATGTATTCTACCTGGAGTTTCAAATTCAAATGTTGATAGGGGTTAAGCAGGTTGCATAAATAGGTTAAGTAAATTGGGTGGGTAGTCAGGCCAAAAAAGAGTGCCCTAATATCTATTAGTGTAGCTCTTTCTTTCATACCCAAGAATACTGCTTCTACCTTAAAATCCAGGCCCACTATCACTAGGTCTAGTTTATTATGTGAAATATATGGAGTTATAAATGTTGACTCAAATTAATTACAAAAAACAGTACAAATGAAATAAAACATACTTTGGAGATCTATATAGTCTAAAAAAACACCAATTTCCGCTTCTGATTTATTTTGTGACAAATTTAAAATCTCTATCTTTAGCTCTAACACTCTCCAGAGTTTTAATACATGCATTCAACGTCCAACTGGGTACACCCAGAGGTACTCCTGTCTCCCAGTTCAAAATTTGGAGCCCAAACTGGCTCCAACAACCCTGCTCATTTCTCTTGAATCCTGTTGAATGGCACTACCTGTCACCCTAGGCTCCACCTTCTCCTTCCCTCCCTCTTAGCCGCCCCCATCCAATCAACCAGCAAGCCTCATGGTGTCTCCTCAATTCCTTGACCTTCATCTCTTCCAGTCCAGACAATTGGCATCTCACTTCAACAATACAATAACCTTCTAATAGTTTTCCCTAACTCAACGTTATCAGCTCCACTGTACTCATAGACAGTATGTGAGAAGGCAAGTTGATGCTGTATCTACCCTGCCCAATGAGTCTTGGCTCTCAGTATTCTACAGCATAAAACCTAACTCCTTAATACAGAAAACACAGACCTCAGGTTCTGGCCTCTGGCTGCTCAGCCAGCTTCATCTGCACTCATTCCAAGTACATATCATAACCTTGTAGAACAATTTCTCTATCAGGGAACATGCCATGGTTTTCAGTGCCTCTATTTTTATACTTCCTCCTTTGCCTGAAATACCCTTCTCAGCTAGTCCCTTGTCTACCCAGTCAACTTCTACTCATCCTTTAAGCCTCAGTTCAAGCCATCCCTCTCGTCCCCAGAAAGATTTAGGTACTCCCTTGATTCCAACCGTACTGAAAAGAACACAGACTGTCCATTAAGGATAGAAAAAGAATAACACCATTCATCTTTATATCGGAGCATCTAGTACACCATCTGGCACACTGTGGTGGGTTCATAAATATTGTTAAATAAAGGAAGAGTGAGCTATGGGTGTTCAGAAAAAAGAGTGCATAGTTATGGATGAGAAACAAGGAAATAAAAACTTGGATTTGGTAATCTCTGGCCTGAAGTACTGTCAAAGTCTTCTATCTCGACTGCCAATTAATTAAATCATGCCTTGCCCCTATTCAACTTTCCAATGGCTCCCTGTAGGCTTAGAATGAATGCAAACTCATCACTATCAGAAGGCCAGGCCCACCTCGCCACCTTGTTCCCGACACCTTTCCCCTTCTTACCTAGTTCCATTCTTAGAATGTGTCATTTATTATTTCTCCTGCTGGGTATGCTCTTCCCCCTACTGTTTTCTTGTCTTCAGGTAATAGATGACATGGAATCTTCTCAGAGAAGTCCATCCAAATAATTTACTCCCGCTACCACCCACCACCCCCACAGTTCCTGTCCTATCAAGCTTTTCCTAGTACCCTATTTTCTTTTCTTCATAGCTCTTGGCGGTATCTGAAATTATTTTTTAACTTGTTTGCAGTTTTCAGCACCAGAATATAATTTTTATTCACCATTCTAAGTCCAACATCTTTTACATTTTATTTTTGGAATAATATCTACATTTTTCAGTTCTTATCAGTTTCTAAGAAGTACTCGTAAAGAATTCCATCAAACGCTGACTTATAGGATTTCGTTTCACTAAATAAAAGTGTGAGTATAATTAATATATATAACATACAAATATAGACTATGTAGGTATAAGAGTAATCTAATCCAAGCAACTTAAACCAAAGGATGAAATGGTTCTGAGATCCAGATATTCTCATAATCATGGCTTTCCTTCCCCCCTAACCAAAACTTGTAATCTCCTCTTGCAGGCAGGAGCTATTTTGCTAGCTGTAATTTTTACATCATTCTCATTCGAACATCTCTGTGTGACTTGTCTGAAGAAAATAACTGGTGCTCTCCCTCTCGGGAACATGCCTGCACCTTCCCCAGCCACCGCTTCTTCCCCGCCAGGCTGGTTACCTTCACCTTTCCCTCCCTCTTTTGCTTCTGTAACTTGTTTCCTGAGCCTACACAGTCCAGCTGGCTCACTTCTACTACCTCTGTAACTTTCTCAATAATCTTTCTCTTATAATTTGAAAAACAGAAGAAAAGAAAATTATTGAAAATAAAGCTTTCAAAAATACTGTGGGTTTGACTCCAAAATAACTGTTAATGTCCAAGCATGTAAACATAAACAAATTACCATTTCACAGCTCTCAAAATGTTTATAAACATAAAGCCGATTTCTTTATAAAAATATGAATTTGAATACTTTTTCTTCTTTTAATAATCCTTTACATTTAGGTAAACCACTATTGAAAAATAATATTAGAGAATCATGTCATCATATTAAAAATGGTATTATTTAGTGAATTGTTTTTTTTAATAACCTTAAAATTATAGTTCCCAATTCAGTGTTCTTGCTAAGTATCAACAGTTAAAATTTAAATAATTGTATATCTAAAAAAGGTCAACATATTTGGAAATCATATAATTTCATTTTATAGCTGATAATGTTGTGCCAATTACTCTACTCTTCTTTATAATTAATACTAGAGGCCCGGTGCACGAAATTTGTGCACGGGGGGCGGGGGTCCCCCTCAGCCCAGCCTGCGCTCTCTCCAATCAGGGACCCCTTGGGGGATGTCTGACTGCCGGGTTATGCCCAATCAGGGATTGGGCCTAAACCAGCAGTTGGACATCCCCCTCACATCCTGGACTGCTGGCTCCTAATCGCTCACCTGCCTGCCTGCCTGCCTGCGTGGTCGCCCCTAACTGCCCCCCACTGCTGGCCAGTTTGCCCCCAACTGCCCCCTCCCTGCTGGCAAGGTTGCCCCCAACTGCCTGCTCTCTGCCAGCCTGGTTGCTCCTAACTGCCCTCCCAGCCAAACTGGTCACCCCTTAATGCCCCCTGCCATCCTGGTCGCCCCCAACTGCCCCCTCTGCTAGCCTGGTTGCCCCTAACTGCCCCCCCCCGCCAGCCTAGTCACCCCTTACTGCCCCCCTGCCAGCCTAATCACCCCCAGCTGCCCCCAATGCTGGCCTGGTCGCCCCCAACTGCCCCCCGCTGGCCTAGTCACCCCTCACAGCCCCCCTGCCAGCCTAATCGCCCCCAGATGCCCCCCCCTTGCCGGCCTGGTTGCCCCTAACTCCCACCCCCCCATGCTGGCCTGGTCACCTCTTACTGCCCCCCCGCCACCAGTCTGGTCACCCCCAACTGCCCCCCTTGCTGGCCTGGTCACCCCATGCAGCCTGCTGTTCAGTCATTTGGTCATCCCTCACTAACCCCCCTGCCAGCTTGGTCGCCCCATGCAGCCTGCTAGTTCAGTCATTTGGTCATCCCTCACTAACCCCCCTGCCAGCCTGGTTGTGGGGGTGTAAGGGTTAATTTGCATTTTACCTCTTTATTATATAGGATTTTAGGTGATCAGATTTGCAGCAATGCACCAGAACTTGAACTACTACATATCCACGGTGGCTCCTTTCTGAGGAAAGCTACTTTTGGAATCTATGAATGCCTTTCACTGATGCATTTTCTTTACATTGCCCTGTTAATTCAATGGCCTGCAATCAAGATAAAATTCCAAATTTGTAAAACTATATAATTAAGACCTAAACATAAATTATTGTGGGATCATTACAATTATTGTTATTAGAACCAATTATTGTTGGCTCTATTACAGGTAGTAATGTACAGTAATGATGAAGATAATAAAAAATGACAAAATCTCTTCCTCTTTTAGAATTTATTGAGTGTTTATTATGTCCCAGGTGCTGAAACATTTTATTTCATTATAAACTATAGGAAGTAGCTACTGTTAACATTACCTTTGGACAGATGAGGAATCTGACACATAAAGAGATTAAGCTCTGGCCCTAGGTCACATGACTTGAAAACCCTGGAGTGCAAACCCAGACAGTCTAACTCTAGACCCCTTGCCAGTAAATACTGCATTTATAAGAACTAATATACCGGGCACCTTTAAAACAGAGCCTGCACAGGGAACGCTCTTAATATTAGAGTTATTACATTATTTCTATGTTTAATTATCCATTTGATCTTCAGAGATATATTCTGTTGATAACATTCTTCTTATTTATGAATATAGCCCAAAAGAGGTTCTTTACTGAGGGAACTCTAACATGTCTCTAAAAATGACAAGAATCTAAAAATTACAACATTTCAATGTAACAATAGGTAACATGTTTTGAGTTTTGAGATAGATAGAAATAATTATTGTACTCAATTCCCATATAAGACCTGGAGTTACAAGGAAGCTGAGTGAATTTTCTCATGTTTCCATCTCTTGCCCATGAGAAATTCATTCCTTGTGGTTCAGGAACGGTGGGTTCCTTGATCAGGCCCAGTTCCTACAACCTCCCCTCAACAAGATGGACAGGGAGGGGCACTCAGGAAGGCCATGTGAGGCCAAACAAGTACCCATCCAGCCCTGGGCTGCAACAATTAGTCCAGGGATGTTGTTTTAACCAATCGGAGTCACTTAGTGAATATTTAGCCAGACAGGACTATTGGACAAAACCTCTCTTTTCAGCAGGATACCTTGCTGTTAGGATTAAGATTGGAACAACTAAAGGCCATCTCTGCACCTGGGAAAAGCCGTTCTGAAGGACCAGGACAAAGACATAACGGGTGACAGTGCTCACGCTTTCTCACCCGGCCATGCATGACCCCAGGAGAACCCTAGATAAGTCAGATATCTGGCCAAATAAATGACCACCGCCTCTTTAAAACTATGAGTGAACTAGTTGACATTGGGTTTTGTCACTTGCAACTTTCCATCACCAAAGATCTTTGTTATTTTTCCTCATGGTCATTTTGTGTTTTTAAAAATAGTAAATACCAAATGCCTCTATTACTTAAACATCAGTGTGATTTATCAAAAGAAAACATGGATTGATAGAGTTCTCTGGAATTTTATCAGTGCAATTCGGATGTGTAAGAGGAGTCAGTATATACTTTATGTTACTTATCTTATTGTTTGTGAATATTAAAAATATCTCACAGAAGCTTGAGCTTATTTTTATTTTAAAGACCCCTTAACATCTAAAGCAGTAGTTCTCAACCTTTCTAATGCCGCGACCCTATAATACAGTTCCTCATGTTGTGGTGACCCCCAACCATAAAATTATTTTCGTTGCTACTTTATAACTGTAATTTTGCTAGCAGGGTCGCCTAAGACCATCGGAAAATACAGATATTTACATTACAATTCATAACAGTAGCAAAATTACAGTTATGAAGTAGTAACGAAAATAATTTTATGGTTGGGGGTCACGACAACATGAGGAACTGTATTAAAGGGTTGCGGCATTAGAAAGGTTGAGAACCACTGATCTAAAGAGTCTTGATTAGTAACTGATGTTCTAGAGGCTAAGCAACAAAATAAAACAGCTCTCGAGGTGCTAAAACTATTTGTATACGATTGAAAACTTTCTTGAACGCACCATTCCCTAGCAAAACCTCTTTGAGGAAGAGTATCAGTGTAACTTAGTCAACTGAATAAAACATCCCAGTGCCATGCAAATGAACATGGAAGCCCTGAATTCAGGGTGTGCCTAATGAAAATCAGACAGAGAAGCTAATGGGAAATTTAACACAGGCCAAATGTCATTATTGTTGTATGAAAAATACTATAATTAAAATGTTTCTGAGTCTTGGCCAATGACCTACGGTAATGATGCTTTGTTGACCCTGTTATAAAAATAGTCTTTCATCATTAATTCAGTAAAAGAATCCCGTTGTCAGTCTTCAAGCACAAATACAAAAGGAAACATCAGCACCTGGTTCTTCCGTGAAGGCAAAGAAATAACACAAAAATACTGACTAGGCAAGGAGGAAACCTAATTCCAAAGCCACAGTGAACAAGGAAAGAGAGAAAATAGAAACAGAGACATTTTATAGAAGAAAGAATAAAAGCAGTCGACGTGGCTGATTCTGGCAAAAGATAAAGGAGATGTGGGAAAAGCATTGGATTTCATCCCATGTTGCCCACATTCTGAAAAGCACGGGGCTGTGGTCTCTACATGAAAAGGCAGATTGATTACATTCAATCTGGGTAGAAAGAACATTTCTTTCGAATTATTATGGTGTCTTTAACTTCGTTAGAAAAATTACTCTCCAGAATAACATTTGAGTATTATAAGATCATGCACTGCATCCCCGGAGGTCCCTGGAATGGGGTTTCACCTGTGAGCGCGGCCTGCCATTTCTCTTCCCCTCTGGCTAGTTCTCCGTGGGAACTTGCATTTGAAGGGAATTCAAAGTGTGTTGTGCCCTCAGAAGACGCACATATTCTCTAGATTTAGCAAGTAGGAGACACTACAGTAATGGCCACACACACACAAAAATGATGAGGGTCAGCTTCACATTTTACTTTAGAGCATTTCAAGGGGCAAAAAAGGTTCCATCATTTGAAACTTGGGGGGAGGAGGTTGTGGCATGATCTCCATAAAGTCCCTTTCAAAATTCAAATATGTTACCCTAGGACAGTGGTCGGCAAACTCATTAGTCAACAGAGCCAAACACTCAAGGGGCCAAAGAGCCGCATGTGGCTCTCGAGCCACAGTTTGCCGACCACTGCCCTAGGAAAATGGAACAGTAAGTCTTCAACAATCATTCTCATAACAACATGACATTTATTCGATTCTCTAGAGGGAAACTGGGGCCGATGAAAATGAAGCCCAGAACAGATACATGTTGATAAGGGACTGGGAAGGAGGGAGGGGGCACAACCCTTAGCCAGGGCCAACAGCTCAGGAAATAACATAGATGCGGTGACCTCATGCATGAGCAGACCAGAGAGTGGAGGGTTGACGCCAAAGTTAGGGAACTCATGTCCCACCCAAAGATATTCAGGCTTGATTTTAAAAATGCAAAACTGCATTGCTGGGCAGGTACAGTGGCCTCATTTTATGATCACTGCTTGGGTCAATATTCTTAAATTGTGCTACACAGAATAACTAGTATCCCTGGAGATAGTTCTCAGGTGTCAAATCAAAGAAAAACGAACATACAGCCCAGCTGGTGTGGCTCAGTGGTTGACCTATGAACCAGGAGCTCAGGGTTCGATTCCGGGTCAGGGCACATGCCCAGGTTGCAGGCACGATCCCCACTAGGGGACGTGCAGGGGGCAGCGGAACAATGATTCTCTCTCATCATTGATGTTTCTATCCCTCTCTTTTTCTCCCTTCCTCTCTGAAATCAATAAAAATATATTTTAAAAACAGAAAAAACAAAAAAACAACAACATACAAACAAACCGAAAGTGAGCCTCATTGGGAAAACATCTGGAAAACCTGAGGGGTGGTGGACTGTCTTCTGTATAGCCCTCCACATTCACTCCCCACCTTTCCTGACTTACTCTGCACCCCACTAAGTTGAACCAAATGGACTGCATTAAAGGGCTCCCTTGCCCTCTGGTCCTGACTGGCTTAAGCCATTTGGAGAAACAGGCGGGAGATGTTGAGGTATTTACTCTGCTGCTCCTTCCCTGCCAGGCTGCAATCTGTTGGCTGTGGCCTTCCAACTAGAGGCAGAGTTAGTTGACTCTCTTCAGATCCTAGTAATTACTCCTTCCATGTATCCTTTCAGCCCAGGGAAGGTAACACTGTTTACCAGATCCAGAGTCCTGCACAACCTCTCCATGCCTTCCTTCAACCTTGCCCATAGGCTTGTAAAAAGCCCTCCTAGTAAAGTTGTCTCAAGTTACAGTGTTTATGCCACGTGTTTCTTGCCAGGAGTCTGAATGATTCACTGGGTAGAAAAATAAATAAAACTGGGTTCTTTTTTTGTAAGACTGTGCAGAATCATTAAGATGATAATGTGCACTGGGATGCTTCCAGAATGGTCCAGAAAGGAGAGACATGCTGTGTGGGTAGGGATGAGAGGTCCCAGGAAGCAGAGATAAGCAAAGCTTCAAAAATGATGGCAATGAGAATAAGGAGTAGAAAATTTCCTTAATGGGTAGTCTCTGAAGTTTAAAGTTAGGGCGGCTCAGTTCTGGGAAGGGCATTGTATCCATGCTAACCTTAAAGTTGAAAACTATTTTCTGTATGCTGTGGATTCTTCTAAACTCTGTTCAAGTTTTGTTCCCCCCGCCCCTTTTCATTCAGTCTTTCTTCTTTATCCTTATATTCTCTCTTTCTCTGTCTTCTTTCTTTGTGAGCATTTCATTCAGGATGTTTGAACCAATAAAGCTAGGGGAAGTGTTTGGTACTTCCTCTCTGCTTTTTACTGTACTTTCTGGATCATATATTAGGATATCATATTGCTCAATAAAATGTTCAAATAAAAACTTTGCTTCAACTAGTGAAATAAACCTGGAAACAGAGAATAATTTAAAAAACAACACACACACACACACACACACACACACACACACACACACACACACATCAAAATCTCTCCCGTACAAACCTTTAAAGCAATGTCAATAATAAAACATTAAAATTAGACAACTTTTCAGCACTTCAAAGGAGTGTCTCCTTTCTTCAAAATCAATTTTTAAATTCTATGTCCACCTTTCCTTTTCAAAAGTACATTTTGCATAAGATGTGACCAATGTGTCCACACACATACATACACAAAACACCTGTTAGAATTTATTATATAAAACTAGAGGCCCAGTGCATGAAATTCATACACTGGGCATGGGTGGGGGTGTCCCTCAGCCCACCCTGCACCCTCTCCAATCTGGGACATCTCTCTCACAATCTGGGACTGCTGGCTTCTAATGGCTCACCTGCCTGCCTGCCTGATTGCCCCTAACCGCTTCTGCCTGCCAGCCTGATCGACACCTAACTGCTCCCCTGCTGGCCCAATTGCTCCCAACTGCCCTCCCCTACCAGCCCGGTCACCCCCAACTGCCCTCCCCTACCAGCCCGGTCACCCCCAACTGCCCTCCCCTGCCAGCCCGGTCACCCCCAACTGCCCTCCCCTGCTGACCTGGTCACCCCCAACTGCCCTCCCCTGCTGGCCTGGTGCCCCCCAACTGCCCTCCCTCCCCTGCAGGCCTGATTGTCCCTAACTGCCCTCCCCTGCAGGCCTAATCGCCCACAACTGTCCTCCCCTGCCGGCCATCTTGTGGCAGCCATCTTGTGACCAAATGGGGGCGGCCAACTTGTGTGAGGGTGTGATGGTCAATTTGTATATTACCTCTTTATTATATAGGATGATTTCTTGCCTAACTGGTGTGGCTCAGTGGTTGAGCATCAACCTATGAACCAGGAGGTCAGGGTTCCATTCCTGGTCAGGGCACATGCCTGGGTTTCGGGATCGATCCCCAGTAGGGGGCGGGCAGGAGATAGCCGATCAATGATTCTCATCATTGATGTTTCTTTCTCTCTCTCTCCCTCTCCCTTCCTTTCTGAAATCAATAAAAAATATATTTAAAAAATAATAATTTCCAATCAAAGTAAGCTGATTTCTCTATGTCTGAAAAGTATCTCAAATTCAACATGCCTGAATCCAACTCTTGACCTTTCCTTGCAGACCTGTGTCTGTCACAGTCTTCCCTGCCCTGCAGGTCAGCAGAGGTCTAACTTGCTCAGGCCAAAGATTTTGGGGTCATCCTATCTTTTACTCACACTCAACCACCCATTTATCACCAAACTTGGTCTGTTCTACCTTCAAAATATATCCTGAATTTGGCCACATTCACCAACTTCACTGTAACTACTCTGGCAAGATGCTTTTACACTCATCATTTTCTTTAAATCTCACATTAACCTTATAAAGGTCTTTTGGAGAAACAGGCTCTTTAATCCCCCGTCTAATATGTGGGGAAATTGAGGATTCACAGAGATATAATAATTTGCCCAAATGGAAGTTAGGAAATGGAAGACCAGGGATTTGAAACTATGCCTGACAAATTCCCAAGCTTATGCTCTTTCTAATGTGCCAGCACAAAAGGTTTGTTCATTTGATTGTTTGTTTTTTGTTAATCCTCACCTAAGGATATTTTTTCCATTGATTTTTAGAGAGAATGGAAAGGAGGGGAGAGACACAGAGAGAGAAACATCAATGCGAGAGAAACACATCAATTGGTTGCCTCCTACCTGCACCCCAACCAAGGCCAGGGATCAAGCCTGCAACTCAGGTACGTGTCCTTGACAGGAATCGAACCTGGGACCTTTCAGTCTGCAGGCCGATGCTCTATCCACTGAGCCAAACCAACTAGGGCCAGGACGAAATGTTTTTTAAATTGACTCTTAAAAATTAATAAGCAATGGTTTGTTTCTAAGACATTATCTCCCCTCTTCTGATTTAGTGGAATTAAACTGTTTAACTGGTTTGTTCTTAATAAATATGAGGGGTGTGTGTGTGTGTGTGTGTGTGTATGCCCATGCAACAATCACTTTAAAAATGAAAACAAATGTGATGGATTTGTCACAGTCTTGGAGATTTTATAGCTTATAAAAGAGATCCAGTTAAGAGTGATTTCGAGGTGACTGGTAGTAAGGCCTATTTACCCCATCACATGCTGAACAGCCAGGAGCCAGGCAGAGAGGCAGCTGGGAGCAAGGACGTATCAGGGAACCGAGTCCAGGGTACCGCCAGGGAAGACGTGGTGGCTGGGAGTGGGGAGGTTTCTGAATCCAACATTTAAAATGATCCAAACAGGAAAATGCCAGCTGGAAGAAGGGGGTGCAAGGCATCCAGTAACCTTCTGGTAAAACCAATTTTCTGTCTGACATCAGAGAAAGCACATGCCACACGCTAAGGATCCCAGGTTTCCAGAGGAAAAATAGTGCATTTTCCCAACAATTATCTTGTTCATGCTGTGAGTGCCACCCCCACAGGGAATGCCCCAGTGAGGATGACCTGTTATTAAGTCGGCACATTTTGGCCTATGTCAACACCAGGACAGTTCTTCTGGGTACCAGAATAATATGCCAAAGAGACCTTTAAACATTTTATATGTTTCCTAATTTAAACCGGGAATATGATGGTCCCTTAAGGTGACTCTTTTTAAAGGGTAGATCATTAAAAAGGTTATATGAGTTGATTCCATTAAAACACACACACACACACACACACACACACACACACACACACAGAATGAAATATACATTTCAAGCACATATGACAGACATCTAAAGGCTGCGGGTTTAAACCCTCAGTTTCTCATCTCTCGAGGCCTAATTTTGCAATCAGCTAAACCTACAGTACATTTTCATCAAGTGCTGCAAATCAGCAAAATATTAAATGAATCTTGAAAAAAATGATTATGAATCCGCAGTTCTGTTTGACTGTATAATTCTATTTAAGATTAAAATTACTATCATAAAAAGGCCACTTTCTGAATGTAATTCCACAAAAACATCATCACAAAAGCTTTTACTGCTATTTATGTCAGAATGTATTTTAAACAGTTCTAATCATTTACCTTTGTGGACACTTAATTAAAATTACAAAACCAATTTTAATCTGTAGTCCAATTAATATGCAAATATATGCAAATGTGGTAAATCAAGGTGGTGATTAAGTTAAGGACACTCTATTTCATGTCTGCTTTAAGTGTGAAAACAAACAATCTTTTTTGTAATTGTACTGATGGATTGTGATGTTTATAGGGTTAGTATGGGGTACAAATGTTTATGCATCAACATTATGCCAAAACAAAGATTTTATACTCTGGAGTGATTTAGCATCCAGCATACATTCAGATGCAACAAAGTCATTTTGCAGTCATCTTGTGAATTAGAATAAGGTCAAAGCAAAGTTAAATTTCTATGTCATCCATTTGTATGGCTATTTAAAATTCAACAATCACTTTCTGATGTGTTAGGTAAGAGCCAAGAAGTCTCAAGAATGGCATATTATCGCCCTTTATCATTTAGTGTTCCTAATATACTGGTTTATCTTTGATACTATTACAGCAATCATTCTCTCATTAAGGTACAAAGATATTCAGCCTTTTTAACCCCTCTTTCTCACAAGTTTTAAATATGGAAAGTACAGCTAACATCCAAGTGACCATCCCAGTTTAACTACAGAGATCCACAGCACATCCTGACATCCAATTCTTCCAGCTTCCTCTCTCTGTGCTATTGTCTAGATAGCCCTAAAGACACTTAATTTTTCTGAAGAAGAACTGGCTTCGGGAGCACTGTTTTAAAAAGGGCAAATGTTTAACTTCTATGGGATTTAGCTTTCTAAATTCATAGTCAACTTTATGGTGATTTTTTACTTTTAAAAAATATCCTGTAACTTCTTTCTAAACAATGTCTTCTCCATTGTCAAACATCTCTATTTTCTGAAATGTATGTCTTGCAAAGATGAAGAAGAAAATTCATTTTTTGAAAAAGAAATACTGTGACCTAAAGTCGCAGTTACATCATGTCATATCTTGGAAAACAAAAATAATCTCAAAGTTCTAGTCTTAATGAAATTTCTATGAATTATCACATAGCACACTTACGTTAGCGAAACATTAGGAATAATAGATTTGACATACTGCTTTTGTGCAAATGTGAATTATCTCCTTTAAGCCTGAAGAAGCCAGAGTTGTTTACTAGTATATAAATTTTGAAGTGATTATAAGATCTATGAGTATAGTACCTTTTTATTTCAATGCTTACAATTTCTTTCAACATTAAACATTTAGATATTGACCAATAAGAATTTTTGGCAATGCGGCATGAATCATCAAGCGCTTTGCATGCATTTCTTACTGAATGCCTATTTTTCACATCTGCATTATTTAAAATAATCTTTTCCATTCTTAATTGAAGATGTATTCATGTATATATCCCCATATCACTTAGAATAATGAGGGGAGTGAATTTCATATTGCAGTCATCCCATCGTTTTTAACACTCGATATACATTTTAAAATATTATCGCTCTATGAAGGCAGATAATTTAATAAAAAGCAATACAGTTTATAGTTATGTTTACTAAAGTAGGTAATGTGTCCTTAACGTGCTTCTGGAACCCTATTTCTCCCTCTCAATTTAATCTAATTTTACCTTCCATATTTTGAAATCCTCAAAAATATCTGACTTTCCAAGAACAAAGATCCTAATAAATGTTGAAAGTAATTGCAGCATATATTTTTCCTTTAACTGTTCCGCTGTTACCATCATTACTTTGCATTGTACATATTCTTACAAATCATTCTTCTAAAATATTTTAAAATGAAACTGTATACGACAAACCATTAAGTTCATCTCTCTCTCTGAGTAGGTGTTTAGGGACTGTAATTTTCTAAATGTATCTAGTACCAACATATTCAATTATGAAACAGTCTTCGCGTGATGATGCACCTAAGACAGCAGTTTACATTTATATTAACAAACTCTATCTTCATTACAGTGCAAGGACAAAGCAGGATTCCCTTCCCCAATTTAGATCCAACAGTGAAATATATAACACAATCCAACATAAAATGAAATAAAAGGAGGAACACAAAATGCACTGCATTAAATATTAGAGAAAAATAGCAAGCACAGAACTGCAGAAGCGGCAATCTAGAGAGCTGTGTGGAGACAATGGACCATCTCAGTGAGAGCAAATGCAATAAAAATGGTTTGGAAGTTAGGTCATCAGTGTAATAAAGTCTGTCTTTTCCTACGAAATGTTTGACAGGCTTTTCTTAAAGATTCTTTATTTCCCAAAGTTAAGGATGTCCATATTTTAAAGTTTCCCTCATACATTAATCTGGAAATTGCATCAACCAATAGAATGGAAAGCCTGAACCAAACAGAACCGCCTCTGGTCCAGCTCTCCTAGGAATATGCCATGAAATTGTATTAGTGGGTACACAGTACCCTGGCATGACACTAGAAACCAAAGCATTAATGAATAGGGATACAGATCAAAATATCACCTAATTAAGAAGTAGCCATGAAGGGATGTCCTGCTGGCTTAAGGGAGAGGGGAGGGATGTTATTTACAGGACTTCATCCAAGTCCTTAGCTTAAAGCTCTATAGTTTGATCTACTAGCAGGTATGGGAGAATGGATTAAAAATATACAATAAAACAAACAAAACTTCTTTTTAAAGGACATACAATTTACTGCATTAAAAAAAAGTTATTAAAATTTTTAAAAGTTCTTTTGGAATTAAAAAAACCTGAAAATATTTTGCTGTTTGAAGGAATATTAACCTTGGGAACAAAACAGAGCTACATATATTTGTGATTATTTCAATAAAGTGCTAACTTTTAAAGAAAGGAAACTTGCCTTCTTTATTGTGTGTTATATGATTAATTATTTAAAATTAATCCCCACTCTGCTAACATTTATAGAATTTTATATTTCATACGCACTACCCCTTTGTTAGATGTTTTCAGAAAAGGCTAAAGTTTACAGAAATGTATTCTTGCTTTCCTTTTCATGTCGTTTATTGATAATCCTGCTTAAATAAACTGATTTGACCTTGGGAATGTCTCACATTCCACAGAGCAGCCCTTTTGAATAATCTCCAAAACCTACACATCTGAGATGATTTTGGACCTTCTCCCAGAAAAAGCCTTCGTCCTAATGGCCATCTAGGGGGAAGGAAAGGCCCAACATTTTCTCCAAATTTCTGGGAGGTTGAATGTTGGCTATGCCAGATTCAGTCCTCTGTCCTCCTGCCTCGGACGGTGGAAAGTTAATAAAATAAATAATACATGACAATATGGCATCATATTCATATCACTTTATCCGAATCAAACAAATGCTTTCAGACATACCCTACTCTGAAAGCGAATCCAGTCACAAAAATGGGGAAAGAGAGGGGGCAAGAGCAAGAACCGAGGCCCCTTGGTAGGCAAAGACACAGCCTACAAGGAAAACAGGCCAGAAAAAGCTTCGCATCTGTTTGCCGTTCTAAACCCAGCCCGGAGGAAGTCATCTCAGAGATTCTACCAAGTCTACAACTTGCTACAACCTTTTCAGTCTGTTTATTTCTTTGCTCACACGAAATGCCACGCATCCCAAAGCTCTGGATCAGAGAGCAAACAGCTTCAATCCAAGTTCAAGCTGTGGGTGATCAAGAATGAGACTTCGTATTTACTTGGCCGTATGCTTGGTCAATTTTATGTGGAATAAAATAAGCACCTGATGGCCAGAAAGAAAAGGAGAAACAGGAGGTGTATCTCCCATTTTCCCTAAAACCTGCTGCTCTAATGCTTTGGTCTCACTGTAGCACATTCCTACGTCAATGGGCATGTGTGTGCATGTGTGTGTGTCCATGTAAAATAATCTCGTTTTCTCATCAGCATGATTCAAATGAGGATATTTTGTTATTTAGACTGACTTAAAGACTCGCCGACTTTTAAAACCGCATAGTGAGGGACCACTTGATCCATATTCTCATTCACAGAGACTCAGACAGCTTAAGTGATAGACTTGCCCAAGGTCGCTCAAGTAGTTGATAGCAGTTGCCAGGCAGGGACAGTAACAAGCAAAGCTATTCGGAAGGTACCGAGCAGGACTTGTAGCATTCCCCAGGAAGGTGGCCTGTCCTCAGATCCTCTCAGTAAGCCAGGGCATGAGACAGGACATGTCAGAGAGCCGGCCAACATGTAAATAAGGTCTCTGTAACTCCACAGTCATCAGAATACACATGACAGGTTTAGAGCCTTTGTCTGCCTTAACCACAAGGCTTTTCAGCTCAGGAAAAACAACAACAACAAAAAACAAACTTTTTTAAAGTTTAAAAGACTCAAAGAAAGACTTTTAAATTTAGTGAGCATAGTCTTCACTTTCACTAGTCCTACAAATGCTACCTTCAGTGGTTAATAAAATCAACTAGACTTGTGCATCAGGTCCTCTTGCTTTTTGGGAGGTGGCTGGGGTTGGGAGGGACAAGGTGTTGCTATCTAAGAAGCTTAAAATTGAGTTACAAATGAATTACAAATTTTGCCACATTTCTTCACCTTTTCCTGGACTTAAATGACTAGCCATTAAAAGTTACTTTCCTTGGTAAGATCCTCCGAGAGGGATAACCTTTGTTAACGTCAAACAACACTGTCTGCATAAATTATCTGATCTCTTTAAGCTAATTGGAACTCGCAACTTGATAACAACATAGCCAATCCAAATGGACAGCTATATACTGAGACCCAAAGCATTTCCATCACACTGTGGAACTGTGAACTATGACCTTTAAGAATGAAGAAAAGGGTTATTTCTGTAAACAGAATTTCCTGGCAATTATAAAATGCTGATTAACATAGATTTGGCAAGCAATCTTCTTTACTTTCCTGTGATAGAAAGGAAGTATATTTCAGCCCAATTTCAAGGGAGCCATTCCAAATAGAATGTCTTTTTGAATAAGTGGTTTTAGGGCTCAACGAAAAATGGACAATTGTTTATAAACTGTGTCCAAGAGCCCAAGAAGTTCTGGGTCCATAAGGCAGGAGTGGGCAGGCAAATTAACTGGGTAGGCCCTCCACTCCTACTCTATGAAGTCAGCAAAACTTCTGATACCATTATGCTTGAACAGATATTTGCTTAGCGAAATAAAGATGCAAAATTACCTCAGTTGAATGGAGAAATGAATGTTAACACAGAGAGATGACCGCTAAACAATTATTTTACCTTAAATATTATCCCCCCAACTTCCAACATTGATGATGTAGTCCTGCAGAAACAAATAAAATGGGCAGAACTTAAGACAAACATCCCACCATGCAGCTCCCGTGAGTTAAGCACACATTCATATTAAATGGAATGTATGAGGCACTATGCCCGCTGTGGAGAGAGAGTATATCATCTCCTTTATACAAAGGAGGCGGCTGAAGCTCCGTATTGGTTGAGCACGTTGTCCAGTTACATGGGTAGTTAATGGCAGAGCTGGGAATAGTAGTCAGGTCCTGGCAACCAGGTCAAGACTCCCTTTGACGATCCCAAATGGAGATAAAGAGAACCCACTACTCTTTGATTTGTTGGAAATCCACATGGTCATGAAATAACTATGAGTTCAGCGGAAATGCAAGAACCTCTTCTTTAAATGTAAAGATAAATGATTTTAAAAAAATGAACATGTTTAAATAGTGACATAATTGATTATTAGAGTTTAGAAGCAGGACTGGGAAGGAGGAACCCTCCCTCTACCTTTCATTTTATCTAGAGATAATGTAAATAATTATAAAATTAATGTTACATAATAATATACGGAATATTACTTGAAGACTAAGGGAAAAGCAAAAGCTAAACATACTAACCTGCAACTGATTTTATTAAATCTACCACATCCCAACCACTATCTGTTCTAGCCAGGCAAACGAAAGAACAGAGAGCACTTTCCAATCTCATTTTCAAAATCATTTTTCCAAAAGTGAAAAATAGTTTAGCTTTACTGCTTAGGATGATGATGATTAAAGATAAACAATCACTTTTGGAATTCATGTATTTTTAAATCTTACATAACTGTGGCAGCACCCAACTTCTAATGAGAAATATAAAATGACAGCATTTGAAAACTTAGAGGGACTCGAGATATAATCCAGCTCAACGATTTTACTTTACAGATGCAGACACTGAGGTCGTGAAAGGTTAAATGACAGGCCTGACCACACACACAGCGAGTCAGTAACAGCGCTGCAACTCCAACCACTAGCCTGGAGTTCTTTTCACTACAGCAAGCACTTTAAATTATATCCAGAGAGTATAAGCAATGCTCTCCAAAAATGTGTCAGAGGCTATAGATGGGCACAGAACTAGCCATCATAAACCATGATCATTACCTCAATAAAGGGGAGGCTTAACTCTCTCTGACACAACCAAATTATCCAATCACTTTGGCCTTAGTTTCCTCCTTGAAGTACAGATATTTTTGACATATGCTATGTGTTGCACAGAGTAAAAAGCCCAAGTTTTGCCAACATTTGAGGTTGAAAAGTGCAATTAACTTTTGAGGAGATAAGCAATATGGAAAAGACACAGAAGGTACTGTATTGATTATAATTGATAATTACAAGGTAGAACTTTCTCACCGATTCTACCTTACTCTTCCAAGCAGAAAGAATTCTACACCAAACATTTGAAAAATAATATAATGTACATGAAGCTAAAGCACCAGCCAAAGATGCTGTATATCCTGGAAGTCTGAACACATGTACATATTGAAGAAAATACAGAAAGGAATTTTATTTTATTATTTTTTCATTTATTCAAGCTCTATTTTTTTTAAAAAAATTAATATTTAAAAAAATCTTTATTGTTGATAGTATTACCTATGTCCCCTTTTCCCCATCGACCCTCACCCCCACCCCTGCCCCAGGCCCTCACCGCCCCACTGTCTGTGTCCACAGATTATGCATATATGCATACAAGGTCCTTGGCTGATTACCTCCCATCCAACCACCCTCCTCCACCTTCCCTCTGAGATTCCGTACTCTGTTCCATGCTTCCATGTCTCTGGATCCACTCTGTTCATAGGTTTCTTTTGTTACTTAGATTCCACATCTGATTGAGATCATGTGATACTTGTCTTTCTCTCACTGACTTATTTTACTTAGCATGATACTTTCCAGGTCCCTCCATGCTGTCTCAAAGGGTAAGAGATTCTTCTTTTTTACTGCTACATATTATTCCATGGTATAAATATACCACAGCTTTTTCATCCACTCATCTACTGATGGGCACTTGGGCTGTTTCCAGATCTTAGCTATTGTAAATTGTGCTGCAGAATAAGGTAATTTTAAAAAGAATGCTACTTAGCTAGCCTAAAAGTCATAACATGCATTCTTATGTTAAAAGCATGACTCTATATGATTATATTAAAATATATTCTTCTTTCTCCAACCAATTCTACCTTAATGAAGCTTGGAATAACCAAAATTTAGTATTTATTGTGAAGGACTCGGATACTGGCTCCTTGCATGTGTTTTGCTTTTGGAAAGCACTCTCAGAAGTTTTATTTAATGACTAGAGGCCTGGTACATGAGATTCATGCATGGGGGGGTTGAGGGGGGCGCTCAGCCCAACCTGCACCCTCTTGCAATCCAGGACCCCTCAGGGGATGTCCGACTGCCGGCTTAGGCCTGATCCCTAAGCCGGCAGTCGGACATCCTTTTCACAGTCCAGGACTCTCGCAGTCTGGGACCCCTCACTCCTTACCTCCTGCCTGCAGCGGAGGTGGGAGAGGCTCCCACCTCCACCGCTGCGCTCGCCAACTGTGAGCCCGGCTTCTGGCTGAGTGGCACTCCCCCTGTGGGAGTGCACTGACCACCAGGGGACAGCTCCTGCATTGAGCGTCTGCCCCATGGTGGTCAGTGTGTGTCATAGTGACCGGTCGTTCTGCCGTTTGGTCAATTTGCATATTAGGGTTTTATTATATAGGATTCCTTTTTCAAGAAGGATGGCTATATGGAAGCGAGAGGAACACAAAGGAAACCTGAGGTCACCAGAGGTAGCAGTGGGTCCACATAACTAACTCTATTTAATGGCCCCAGTTGCATAGAACCGTGACTTGAGAGAAAAAAGTGCTGCGTTCACCTTTCATTTGATTCACTCACACGTTTAATTCCATTGCCAAGGCTGTGGATGTGTTTTATGTTTTTGCAATCAGCTAACAGTGGCATTTTAGATCCCAACCCCGGACAGTACTGCTTTCGGCAAGAGCCCTTCTTTTTGACAAACACAACTCATGTTCCCAAATGTAGCAGCAATTCGAGGCAGACACTGAATAAAGCTAACGGACAGTCCTGGTGGCCCTGCTTGCACTCACTGCACAGCACTTCCTGAGCACGAGCGACAGGGAACTGCTCCGCCAAATGGCTCTTCTGCTCAAAGCCACATCCTAGGTGCACAATCAGCTACACAGGAAGAAGCATCTGGCTTCTTGAGCTGAGAAGTGGGCCTGCTTGAGGTGCACCCTCACACTGAAGGCGTTTTTAATGGACCAGTTAGAAGTCACCTTCTACAGGGAACAGAGGCAAGCACATGCAGATTCAGAAAGAGAGGGCCCAGGACAGTGAGAACGACCATCCCAGGCTGCTCCTGTGACTGTCACACAGTGTGCAGAGTGCTAGGGGCTCTCTGTGTAACAGCAACCACTTCCCTCACTTCACAGGACAAACAACAATGCAATTTTTTCGTATGACTTTGGGAAACAATATGAATCTTTTCACATTGATTTTTAGAAAAAGTAAGCAAAAGATAAGATTTATAAAATAAAAAACATCTCAACTCTCCATGACTATTTATATGAGTAAACAACCCTGCCATAACCACTGTTTACTCATGTATATGGAGAAAGGAAGCTTGTTGTTTTGCAAATGGCAAAACCAGGGAATATATATATAACTGACTCAAAGATTAAGAATCCTAAATTTTTATAAAATTGCCCTTTTCACAACTTGAGAATTCTGTTACCTACGTAAAAGGATTTCAAGTTATTTCAAACTGATGGTTGGTAGTGCAGGATGGAAATAAGTGGTAGTGTGCATGATACAAATGCCTCTCAAGGCAGTTTTCAATGGGAATAATACAGGTCAAAAAAGACTCTGCCCCAGTACCTAAAATTTCAATTCAACTCGAAAAGTTAGTCCCAAAGTAAACGTACACCGAAGGCCAAAAAATTTAATCTCTGGTGAAATTTAAAAAGACACCCAAGTACTGAGAACCAATAAAATACTTTCCAACCATCACCCCTTACTCACAATAGTATAATATGAAGCCTTCCAATATCAACTCGTTTTGTTCTATGTATCCAGAGACTGAGCTATAAATGCTTCCCCTACACATTACTTGCATGTGCTCATTCATAGTCTATTGTGATAGTATTATGCTATTTACTATCCTCTAAAATTTTCCGATGGTCTTAGGCTCTACAGCAGCAGTTCTCAAGTCGCGACCCACAGGTTGAGAACTGCTAGCAGGGTCGCCTAAGACCATCGGAAAACACAGATATTTACATTACGATTCATAACAGTAGCAAAATTACAGTTATGAAGTAACAACGAAAATAATTTTATGGTTGGGGGTCACCACAACATGAGGAACTGTATTAAAGGGTTGTGGCATTAGAAAGGTTGAGAACCACTGCTCTAAATATTCTGATTATAAATCAACAGCAATTACTTTTTCAGAAATTAGTAAGTATGCATGTGTGTGTGTAGACAGAGTTCAGATGCAAAAGCAAAAACCATTTTAGCTTATTAGTTGTGTCCTGACTGTTGTATCTTAAATTATTTACATAAAAAAGTAAAATCTTAAACAGTATTTAATTTTTATAACCACAGTAAGGCATTTTCAGAATAATTTCCTTTGCAAAGTTTTATCTGAATGGGAAAACCTTTCTCTGTGATCATTTGTGAGAGGCTTTATTGTTGCATGTAACGAAAGTGCAACGATTTGTACAACTGTAGAAAAAATAGAATCCAAACATTTTTAAGTGAAAGATAATGCATAAAACTGCCTTTTGACCAAATTATTTAAGTGTTTATTTTTAAGGTATTTTCCAGCGCCTCGTGGCACTTGGAAATATTAAGGCTCTGGCTCAATGAGCCCCAAAAAGGAGAGCATGTACAGCCCTCGGAACAGCCCGCTGCATTCCTCCTTTATTGTGCAGTTCACAGTCTCTGAATACAACACAATCCTCCAACAGAGTCAGCTTTCATAATTCAGCAGCACAAAGTCTGCAAACACATGTAACCTAGATCCATATTTCCCAGTGACAGCATATGATAGCAGAATGTGAAGTATTAATGCTGGTGTCACTACAGTCCTACACTCTACTGCACTTTAAGAGAAAGCAGCTGCTGAGATGAAATGTGTGCCAACTGTCTGAAGACAGAAACATAAGAAACATTCCTTCTGTTACAAAGGGAGAGACACACACAAACAGACTTGCTTTTAGGCCCAACAAGCCCAAAGTTTCTTACTTTTGCCTTTTAAATGTCTCGAAAATGCTCATCCATTCTGCATAAGCAGCAAGATTCGCATTTAAGAAAACCCCGACTTCTCTAAGAAGAGGTTTTCATTATGCATCTACGAGTCAAAGGGTGGAAAAACTGCTTCTTAGAACACACACTACATAGCCAGTGAGTTCATACACCTATGGGAATAGAACTGCTACCTGTGCAACAGGTAACATTGATCAGCTGTACCTTTTCATACTAACAACACATGGTCCTCAGGCCTCCCCACAAACACTGCCTTTGGCATCTTCACAAAATTATCTTGAAATAATCATCTAAAATCTTTGTTCTAACACCATGGTCGGCAAACTGCGGCTCGCGAGCCAGTTGCGGCTCTTTGGCCCCTTGAGTGTGGCTCTTCCACAAAATACCACGGCCTGGGCGAGTCTATTTTGAAGAAGTGGCGTTAGAAGAAGTTAAAGTTGAAAAAATTTGGCTCTCCAAAGAAATTTCAATCTTTGTACTGTTGATATTTGGCTCTGTTGACTGATGAGTTTGCCGACCACTGGTCTAACACATTCACTTAGAAACCAGGCTGTCCCTTTCTAAACTAGAAACGCGGTCGGCTTGTCACTTTCAGCAAACCCTTCACAAGCGGTACAGTCTACAAATCTGAAATTTGCATTTTTCTTTTCTCTTGATATAAAGATTGGCAATTTGTTGGAGAACCATGGTGTCCTGATTTGTACAGGATACATTCCTGATGTAACAGTGAAAAAGGAACCGATGTACTGTACTGCTATCTTTTAAACACAGCTCGACAATAACAATAAGGGTGTGACAGTGTGAACCGTTTGGTTATAATTCACTTAAAAACGAGTACAGTCTCATTGACCCCCTTATCAAACAATTTATTGTGCACTTGCAGACTGGACAATGAAACAGAGGAGGGGAAGTATTAACGGTGACACTATTTGGCAAGCTTATCGTGCAGTCCATTCAAAAGGCAATTTTAAAATTGAATGAAGAGGTTTGACTAGGCAATAAAAACAGCCACAATGCCAGTGAACAGTACTTAGGAGGAAAGCCTCTAATTATCCTATTTATAAATCAACAGCAATTTTACTGATGACTTCTCAAAGTTGATTAAAATAACGTCCAAAAATTTTTAAACTAGATCATATGCATTTTATTAAACTATTATTGATTGTTTGAAAATGATAAAAACTTGAGGGCCAGAATGAGACAGCACTTCTGAAGGGAAACATTCATACGAGTCTCTGTAACATAATTATGGCACTGCCCTTGGGGAAGGGGATTTTATTTTATAATGAGAATGTTTACACTGTTATGGGGTTCAATCTATCTGGGAGGGAAGGTTAAACTTCCTTCCGTTAAAGACAGCCTTATAATGAAAAGCTGAAAGGAGAATGGAGTCTAATATAGTAGATGTAATGGCCTATTAAATGATTCACACACAAAAAATGAATCAAATTCATTGTATCTTACTGCTGTTTTATGACAAAATTGTTGAAAAATAAAACTATTGTCAAGATAATTGCATATTACATAGGCCGCATTACTGTAAGCAGTTCTCTTATTGGATGACCTAGACTCTAATTTTTAGGTACATTAACAGGACATTACATTTTAAATACTTTACATTATTGGAATCTTATAAAAGAATCCCACTTTCACTCTGTTGGCAAAATCAATTTAGACCTAAAGCCATGCTGCAATTGTGCATCATTCTTTTTCAATTAAAATTTTCCATACATCCTTTATGATGTCATTCTTACATTCCTGCAACAGATGCTTGTTTATATACCAATTTACTAAATGGCTGCTGTACTGGTATTACGCTATTGTGGATGTAACCTCTCTGACTAGTTTCCACTCCCAGATCTCCTCTCAATAAATGTGTATTTTCAAAATAACTTGCCTCTTTAACAATAATCTCTAATTACCAAACAATCCCCTCTATTGAAAGCAACAAAAGCAAAATGGCTCTAAATTTTTAGAGTGGATAATTAAATACACATTTCTGGAAAGGATGATATCCTTAAAATTTAAGAAAGGGATGTTTCTATGAATGAGTTCAAACACAATTTTGACATGTAGTTTAGAGGGTGAAATTCCAACACAAGATTATTAATTCTGTCCTCTGAGAACCCAGCAAGATCTCTCTCCGACTAGCTATAGACATAGCTGCTTACTAACTAGAGCCTGAGAACTACATAACAACATAGCCATTTTTAAAGCAATAATATAACCATGTTAATAAAACCATATGCATAATATATCAGCATTATTATATATCTGCAACATTTTATAATAGAACCCTCAAAGCTCCTACAGATTAAAATTTAGTTAACTGAACTTAAAAAAAATCCACCCATTTGAAGAATATATATATATATATATATATATATATATATATATATATATTGATTTCAGATTTGTGGGTGAACATAGACTGAAAAACGACATTTTGTATATCATCAGTACTTAATTTGAGTTAAGCCACGCTGTGATTCTGTTAAAGGAAGTTCATTTTGAGAACATTTATCTCTGAATATATATGTGTGAAATTGTGGCACTGAAACTTTCATAAGGCTCTTGAAGGAAAATTGTCATGTTGGATAAAACACTAAACAGAATCATCTCTTTTTCAAAAATAATTTTCTGTTACAACTAAAAAAATATTTTTGGCTCACATATAAACAAATTTCTTCTAATTTTATAGCCTTATGTTTATCGGGGGATTGCCTGTTGCTAGCACATTTTGCACACTCAAGTCACTAAAGTTACAAAATAGTTTGCTTTATTTATTTATATATTTTTGTTATTCCTCACAGGAGAATATTTTTCCATTATTTTTTTTAGTGGTGGAAGGGAGGAGGGAGGGAAGAGGTAAAGAGAGAAGAAGGGAGAGGTAAAGAGGAAGAGAAGGGAGGAAGAGAGAGAGGGGAGGGAGAGAGAGAGAGAGAGGAGAGAGAGAGAGAGAGAGAGAGAGAGAGAGAGAGAGAGAGAGAGAGAGAGAGAGAAATCCATGTAAGAGATACATGTTGATTGCCTACAGCACCAGCCCTGACCAGGGCCTGGGATTGACAACCCAGCTATGTGCTCTTGACTGGGTATTGGAGCCAGACCCGAGACCCTGTGGTGCTCATGCTCTCTAACCACTTAGCAACACTGACCAGGGCCCAAATATTTTTATTTCTAAGAAAAATACCCTTATTGCAAAACCTTTAACTAATTACTACTGTTATTTAGGTGAAACACTCGGTTAGCCTCTTTCTCTCATCTAAGTCAGGCTTTCCAAAATCTGCAGGAGGGAAATATTTGTGAGTTCTATTTCTTCCACTTCTTCCCTTCTTCAGAAGGGTTTTGGAGGTAAAGTTGCTGAGCTTTCTAGAAGAGGTGTCGTAAGGCTGAAGGTAAGAAAGACAAAACCAAGGTAAATAAATGACTGCAAGAAGGTTTTCCTTTATTCTTTCCCTTGAATATTGTAATATCAAAGAACAAAATGCAGAAATATAAGTGAGAAAACAAAAGTTTTTCCAACACACAGTGAGGGTGAAATTGCCTACTTTGCATTTTTGTAGAAGAGGAAAGTTATTTGACTTGGCAGGGCATCAGAAAGGTCCAGAGAGGTTCTGCAAAAGGCAGTGGCCGCCTCACCACAGTGGCAGTGGTTGGGATGCTGTAATTCCAAGGACACCAGAGAGCAGCACTGGAGACAGCATTTGGGGGAGATATAGAAGAGTTTGCCTTAGCTGGTTTGGCTCACTGGATAGAGTGTTGGCCTGCAGATTGAAGGGTCCCAGGTTTAATCCCAGCCAAGAACACATACCTCAGCTGCAATCCCTGGCCCAGGTTGGGAGGCAACCAATCTGTGTATCTCTCTCATACTGATGATTTTCTCTCTGTGTCTCTCCCCGGACCTTCCATTCTCTCTAAAAATAAATGAGTGAATGAATGAATGAATGAATGAATAAATAAATAAATAAATAAATAAATAAATAAATGGGAAAATATCCTTGGGTGAGACTTAACAACAAAAAAAAATACATAGAAGAGTTTGGAGGGCTCCTGCAACAAAGAAGCACTCGTATTTTATACCTCCCCCCAATACAGCATAAAGGAAAAGGGAAAAGAGGGGAGCGTGAAGAGAAAGGGAGGGTGGAGAGGGGAAGCTAGAGGAGGGGGGGGGGGGGGGCGCTGGGGAGAGCAGAGAAAAGAAAGCTACTTACGGGAATCTGTTTGTCACAGAGCCATGCCCTTACAAAGCAATCTATCTGACAGGAGCCTGGGCCACTGTGGACTTATTACCCCTGACCGGGGACTCAGGTGTGCAGAGAAAGCCTGCCACTATCGTTTAGGGGTATATTGTTCATGAACTTCTAAGGGTGGTTCGAAGATGGATTTCTGAATCACAACAAAAAGCCCCTTCTGCTGCTATCATACATCTTTGTGGAAGGAAACTTACCAAAAGGCAAAAACAAAAAGAGTAAACATATAATGGAGCTCAGTGTTGGTGTGGGTGCATTTTTAGAATGATAAATAAATACAAATATCTGGATAATCAGACCCAAAAGCCTGATGTCATTCATAGGAAAATGGTAAAGAAAAAGCAATAATACTCACATAGACATGGCATGAATCAGTAAATCTCTGCCCCAAATAATTTTATTAGGAAATAAAGTACTTGGGCAGGGTAGGCTGTTTTGACAAGTATGGATGAGAAGATTTCAGATTGGGCTGTCTTTCCTCTACTTCTACAGTGTTCTTGAGGACAAGGTGGTAGAAAGTAAATCAGAAGTATGAGAAAGGTTGTACATACCCATACAGTTAAAAAGTATGATAATTGTACGTCCTGGCTGGTTTGGCTCAGTGGATAGAGCATCAACCCTTGGACAGAAGGGTCTAGGGTTTGATTCTGTTCAAGGGCATGTACCTCCATTGCAGGCCCAGGCCCTGGTTGGGGCCCACACCAGAGGCAACCAATAGAAGTGACTCTCTCATATCTATTGATGTTTCTCTCTCTCCCCCCGCCCTTCCACTCTCTAAAAATCAATGGAAAAATATCCTCAGGTGAGGATTAACAACAAAAAAAAGGGGGGTGGGGGTGGGAAGAATGATTGTAGGTATATATACCATAGCCCTTAGAGGTGGTTTTGTATAACCATCTTACACTACAGCTGAAGAAATTAAGGCTTAAATGAACTCATCTGCCCATAGTAACACACAGCAGGTAATGTAGAGTTGGGAATTGACCCCAATGTTTCTTGCTCCTAGGCATGGGCTCTGTAGAGTTTACCCACCCAGCCTTTAGCTGCCAAACATTTTTACTTGAGCCCTGGCCAGTGTGGTACAGTTGGTTGGAGCATTGTCTGCACCAAAATGACCCAGGTTCAATTCCCAGTCAGGGCACATAGGTTGAGGGTTTGATCCCTGGTCAAGGCACATATGGGAGGCAACTGATCAATGTTCCTCTCTCTCTGAAATCAATGTTAAAAAATTCCACCTGAATTTTATCTGATGTTCATCATCCCTGAGGGGTTATCCTTATTTAAAAGGAATTCACGCATGCACGCTTGTGCGCATGCATAAAACAGTCACACTCTTTAGATTGGAGAACTAAGTTTGTCTTTTTTGTTTGTTTGTTTTGTTTTATTTTTCAATTTTATTGGGGTGATATTAGTTAACATGAGCATATAGGTGTGGATTACTAATTTACAAAATCTGTATATAGGACCATGGCCCACCACCCAAAGTCAAATCTTCTCCTGTCACCTCATATTAGGACCCCTGTCTTCACCCACCCCTCCCTCTGACAACCACATCACTGCTCTTTGTATTCATAAGTTTCAGTTTTATATTCCACACTAGAGGCCCAATGCACGAAGATTCGTGCAAGAATGGGCCTTCCTTCCCTTGGCTGCTGGCACTTCCTTCGCTCTGGCTGGAGACGCCTTTCTGCCTTCTCACGCTGCCCAGAGGCCCGGAGTGGCTGCTGTTCGGTGCCTGCGTATGCAAATTAACCCTCCATATTTGTTGGGTTAATTTGCATACTCACTCCTGATTGGCTGGTGGGTGTCGTGAAGGTACAGTCAATTAGCATGTTAGTCTTTTATTAGTATAGATATGAGTGAAGTCATATACTCCTTAGCTTTTTCTGTTTGGCTTATTTCACTCGCATAATGTTCTCAAGGTCCATCCATATTGTTGCAAATGATGCTATTTCATCCTTTCTTATGGCCCTGTAATCATTTATGTCTTTAGTTTTTTATAGTTTCTAAGTATGCATTATCAAAGAAGGTAGAACTCCTCAATCTCCCAATCCAAAGGCCTGTGGTTGCCTTACAAAGCAGGCACTAGGTAGAAAGAAGTGAAGAATATTGCCTAGGGCTTGGATTTACATGCTAAGTAGCAAGAATGGCAACACCTATCCCCCTCGTCCCAAATAATTTGGTGTAGAGACATGGACCTGAAGCCCAATTGCCGTGGCTTCATCAAAAAATCCACATAGCTTCTGCCTGCCTCTCTTGGAATACTTTCTCTGGTGTCCCGAGCTGCCATGAAGGAAGTCCAGTTATCTTTAGAAAACCTTGCAACACAGGCCTTCTGGCCAACAGTCCCACCTGAGTCCACATCCTACCATTTCTGCATTATTTTATATAAAAAGAAATAATAGTTTGATTTTAATTATTTGTAAAGAAGAAATAAGTATACTTCTGAAGATAGTTATACTGTCTCTGCCTTAACCCTTTGCACTCGCTTTTTTCTCGATTCCTTTATTCTAATGCTAACTGTGTCGAGTCACACTCGACATCCGAGTGCAAAAGGTTAAATGAGTTTTAGGCATGATCTATAAGAATAGAGTTTAAAATTTTTGACAGTAATCCACAGTAAAAATATACTCTATATTTCAACCATAAATATATATATATTTACTAGAGGCCCATTGCATGAAATTCATGCACAGGGGGTGGGATGGGGGAGGGGGAGTGTGTCCCTCAGCCCAGCCTGCACCCTCTCCAATCTGGGACCCCTCAAGGGATTTCCGACTGCCCGTTTAGGCCCAAACCCAGTGGGATCAGACCTAAACGGGTAGTCGCACATCCCTCTCACAATCCAGGACTGCTGTCTCCCAACCACTCGCATGCTTGCCTGATTGCCCCTTACTACTTCTGCCTGCCAGCCTGATCATCCCCTAACTGCTCCCCTGTCAGCCTGATCAATGCCTAACTGCTCCCCTGCTCGCCCGATTGCCCCTAACTGCCCTCCCCTGCTGGCCATCTTGTGGTGGCCATCTTTGACCACATGGGGGCAGCCATTTATATGTTGGAGTGATGGTCAATTTGAATATTACTCTTTTATTAGATAGGATATATATACATATGTATTTGTGTGTGTGTGTGTGTGTGTGTGTGTGTGTGAATAAAACAAAAGTTTTACACATGGTAATATTTACTCTTACCATCTGTAATTTTCAGTTTTCTTTCTTTTACTCCTTACATGTTGGAGGTGACTCACTGAATGCAGTTCAGGACTCAGTACTGAATCAAGACCCACCTTGCTTATCTACAAAGATCATCCCCTCCTCAGAATTTCCAATCTGTCTTCTAGATTTCATTTTTAATTGTCTTTCAAACATTTAATGTCTCCCCCAATTAAGTGGTAACTTCCCTCATGACATGTCTTTCAAAGATTTTAAACTTCAAAACAAGAAGTGCAGATACATATCCTTTGGCATCCTATTTTCTGGATGAGAGGTAACACGAGTTCATTTGTGGCATGCATGCCATTTATAAACAGCACTGCTTTCATGTTAGTTTTTCTAGTCCCTAAACCAATGGTAGCAAAACTTTAGTGTGCGTTAAGAATCATCTGAAACTTTTGTTAAATATGCGGGTTATCAGGCTCCAACCCAAGAGATTCTGACTCAGGGGGTCCCTGGTAGCCTCCAGGAATCTACACTTTTAACCACCCCATTGGTCTTTTTATCTCTTTGGTCACTTGAGTTTCCGCTCTAAACATATAAAGGTCTAAAACAGGGGTCAGCAAGCTTTTTCTTTAAAGAACCAGATTATAAATATTTTAGGTTTGCAGTTCACAGGATGTGTGTTGTTACCTACTCAACAACACAGCTGTGGGGTGAAAGCATTCACAGACAGTATGTAAATACAGGGGTGTGGCTGCATTTCAAATAAGTGTCATTTACAAAAAAGGTGGCCAGCTCCTATCCATAGTTTGCTAAACCCTGATCTAAAATATGCACTAAAAACAGGTTTTCTTCATAAAGCACATTAATCCTAGATCCCTTGTCAAGCAGTTTGCCAGTTTAAAATCATCACCAGACTCTGTGGAAAAGTGTGCTTTAGTCAATTAGTGATGCCAATAGGAGTGCTAAGTGGCAGACTGGTAGATGTGAACTTTGAACTTTCATTTTGATCTGAGGGTAAGAAATGAAGCAGCAGCATTTCTCTTCAGATAATCTAAAAGCAAAGTGGCATATACCTTTAATTGAGCTATGGGATTCAACCATGCATGCATTGCCAGAGGGATATCAAGAATCTAGGCTGGAGCTGAGTGGGTTAGAAAACTGTGGTACATCTACACAATGGAATACTATGCTGCTGTAAAAAAAGAAGGAATTCTTACCATTTCCAACAGCATGGATGGAACTGGAGAGTATTATGCTAAGTGAAATAAGCCAGTCAGAGAAAGATAAATATCACATGATCTCACTCATTTGTAGAATATAATGAACAACATAAACTGATGAACAAAAATAGAACCAGAGTCATGGAAACATTGAACAGATTGTCCAACCTATGAGGAAAGGCGGGGGGTGGGAGTGAGGGGTAAGAGATTAACCAAAGGATTTGTATGCATGCATATGTGCATAACCAATGGATGCAGGTGGAGTGGGGGGTGGGCAGTGGGGAGTAAGGCTATGTGCTGAGGGGTGAGGGCGGTCGGGGAGAGGTCAGTGGAGGAAAAAGGAGACTAATGTAATTCTTTATTTAATTCTTTATTGTTTAATTCTTTAAACAATAAAGAATTTTTTTAAAAAAGAATCTAGGCTGTGAGAACAGTTCCACCAGCCATTCCATTCAATATTCCTTTATACCCATGAGACAGAGGACTTGAACTGACTATTGGTCCAGGAGGCCTCCACTTCCAGGTGCCTTCTATGCTGTGAGGTTATGAGTAGGAGCCTAGCATTCAAGGACACACTCGTATATTTTGCATGACACCAATTCTACACTCAAGCCAGCTACATCTTCAGGTGCTCAAAGAAAAAAACAAAACCCCACAATTTCAACATTGAAAGAAAACAACTAGTTTTATGAATTTACTGAATACAAGGCCCTGAAGCCGTCTTCATGGTGGTGCTCTCTAGAGGATTTTTCAAAAGTGCTTTAAAGAACATGAGCTTTCCAACCCAAACTCATTGACATAATATCACATAAACAAAATGATAAACCTAATTTCCCACATAATTTGTGGCATCACTGTGTATTATTTATGAACTCTGAGCATCCACACATGTATGAAGGTTGAACCCCAAATCTCTATATACGTTGGCTAACAATTTCCTCAACAAATATACCAATTTGTTGGTTGCCATGTTGCTAAGAAGAACGATAGCAGAGATGGGTTAAAGAGCTCCTTGCTCTCTTTGCTTCTCCTCCCACTGGTTAACATTTTGCTCTTAGCATTTTGAGTAGAGGGACAGCCAGAGAGTAACAATGATGACAAGCTGGGTGGGGAAGGACATGGAGCTAGAATTAGTTGAGAGCCTGCTATGTATCAATAATTTAATGTTATTTCATTTAAACTCTCACAACACAGTATGAAAAGTATTGTTATTCCCATTTTACTGGTAAGAATCCTAATTCAGTGAAGCTGAGTAAGTTGCCTGAAGTTATATAGCATGGAAGTTTCAGATGTTTGTATTTGAATTAAAACTAGGCCCAAATGGCTTAACCAGTGAGTCTACCAAACATTTTAGGAAGAAACTATACTCAATTCTAAACAAATTCTTCCAGAAAAGTGAAGAGAAAGGACTACTTCCCAAATCATTCTATGAGGCCTACATTACTCTGATATCAACACTAGACAAAAATAGTAATTAACAAAAAGGTTATAGACCAACAGATACAAAAGTTCTTAAAATTTCAGCAAATTGGTTCTAATAATATGTACAAAGAATAATATATATGACCAAGTGTATTTTATCTCATGAATGGAAGGTTGGTTAATATTCAAAAGCAATCAATGCAATTCATTATATCAACAGATTAAACAATGTAAGATTATCTCAATAGATGAGGGAAAGGAATTTGATAAAATCCAGCCTCTACTACTGATAAAGCTCATCCAAAGCTGGGAATAAAAGGGAGATTCCTCAATCTGATAAGGGGCATGTAAGAAAAATCTAAGGCTAACATCATGCTTCATGGTGAGAGACCAAATGTTTTCCTTATAGAAAGAGAGGGAGGAACATAGGCATAAAAAATAAAAATGGCAACAAACAAGTACCTACCAATAATAACCTTACACACAAATGTCCAGTCAAAAGACACAGGGTAGCTGATTGGATAAGAAAACATGATCCATATATATGCTATCTACAAGAGACCCACCTCAGAACAAAGTACTCACACAGACTGAAAGAGAAGGGTAAAAGTAAAGCAATTGGATTAAAAGTGATAATTATTTGAAACAGCAATACAAAAACATCAGTTATTATAAGGTAGAAAAAAATTAGGCTGGCCATTGACTTTTTTGCAACAACATTCACTTGTAGATAACGTGAAGAGATGATGAGGAAGCATGTGGATTGTAGCTGATTTAGGGCACTGAGATGCTATGTTTTCAAGGATGATTTTTATAGATGAAATTACTTTAGAAAGAGTTCTTGGTATATGAAACCACTTTTTCTTTTCTTTTTTAAAATTATTTAAAAAAAATCTTTATTGTTGAAAGTATTACATATGTCCCTGTTTTTCTCCCATTGACCCCTTATAGCCTGCCCCCACCCCCACTCCAGACCCCAGACCTCCACCATCCTATTGTCTGTGTCCATGGGTTATGTACATATGCATACAAGTTCTTTGGTTGATCTCTTCCCACCTGCCTTCTTCTGAGATTCTACAGTCTGTTCTAAAACAACTTTTTTTTTTAATTCGTAGGGATAATGCAGATATAGTGCAGAATAAGGGTCAACAAAGGAAACTGCCTGGCTAGAACCAAGATGCCTGCAAATGTACTTCACATGAATAACATACCTGACTGACATACAGGACCATCACACTTTTAAAATCTAATAAACTTAAAAAAAAAAAACAAACTTGAAGGTATATGTCCCATGAGGACTGGACATTTACAAACCAATCACCTTAGGAAGTGGTGTTCTTCCCCCCGCCCCCCACTTAATTAAATCTTTATTGTTGAAAGTATTATATATGTCCCCTTTTTTTCTCCCCATTGACCCCCACTCCCACCCCCCACCCAGGTCTTCATCACCCTATTGTCTGGGAAGTGGTGTTCTTATTGTTTCTTGAATGGATTTCATGATGAAGTTAAGCACGACCAAATCAATGAATTAACCAAGTAAAGCCAAGCAAACAACTGTCTTATATATGTACACTAGAGGCCTGGTGCATGAATTCGTGTACGGGTGAGGTCCGGCTGGCCCGCCCCTATGGGGGGGGGGCGATCAGACTGGGCTGGCTGGGGGGAGGGTATGCTGTAGGTTGTCAGCAGGCCGTGCCCCCCATTGGGGTGGGGGAGGCCGACTGCAGGTGGGACTGGCCGAGGGGAGGGGTCTCGGGCCGTTGGCAGGTCGAACTCCCTGTTGAGGGGACAATTTGCATATTAGCCTTCTATTATATAGGATGATTCAAAACTTTGATACAGGAGATGAGACTCCAAACTGTCCATGAGATCAGACTGCAAATAGTATTTGTCTAATTTCCCAAATGAAATGTACTCTTCAAAGAACAAATCTGCCAATTAACACTGACATTAAAATGAAAGTTGCATGGAAGTAGTAAGTAAAGAGTTGCAAAAGGGCTCACAGAGTTGTTGTCATTGACAGAGAAAGTCAGTGAAAAGCTGTGAGGGAAAGAACATTTATTCAGATCAGTGCTATATACGTACATATGTTCAACTGTCAGTCACACCAGTAGCATCACTTTATAGCCAATGCCACACACAGTGGTTGGTACCTAAGCTATCCTCTACACATCTTTAGGATGATGCACTGTAATTATTTTATTTGAGAAGGTATGTCCAATTCAAACCAGTTTTAAAGTATGTTTCAAGTGCACAGCCATAATTTCTGAAATTATCCTAAAATGTTAGTAAGAAATGGCAATGACCTAAGTTATAATTTGTGTCTCAATGAGATAAAAATATGGTAACTATACAATGATAACTTTTGATCAGATAATGAATTGTCCATAAAATGTTACTTAAGATATGATTCTATTTTTTATTAATCAGATTAAAATAATATTAAAAGAAGTGAAGAGTTTTTCAAATAAGGAAATTGTTTTTTGACAATTAAACTAATATTCAAACATTATAAATTCAGTTAACTAATGGAATTTGGGATAAGGTAGCCTGATAGTAGGTTGAAACTTATCTTTTCCCTATGTTAAAATAGAAAAAAAAAAAAAAAAAACTATGCAAAAGTATTTGTCATCCACTCATTCACCTTATTGATCTAAACAATGTATCTAAACAATGAACAGCAAATAGAATTTCAATGAATAGTTCACAGTTTTAAGAACCAATGTCGCCCCTTGGCCAGGTGAACTAGGTACATCTGACAAAGCGAGACTATCAGCCTCATTCTCATAATATTTCGGTGTCAATTTTTGTTCCTTGAGGGTAGGGTTATGTCTTATTCACTTTATGAATTTATACTCAACACGACACATGCACAATAGTCATCCAGTGGCTCTGTGAATTTGACTTTCAAGCAATATTTCCCATTCTTCCCAACACCACTACCCTCATTACTCCCCAACGTCACCCTCCTCTTTTCAACTCGCAGCCTTCACGTCACACGCTCTCTCTTCCTTCCCACCCTTCTCCATGTAGCTCTCCGATGTCTACTCAGGGGAAATTACTCTCAGTTTCTCCTATATTTCCAGAGAAATTTGCTTGCACCTCTGCATTTGTACTCAATAGAGTCTAATATTTATAGATTGGTTAGATTAGAACCTCTTAAAAATAATTTTGTTTCATGTTGCATTTTCCACAGTATTATGAGCATACTTGGCACATAGTAAGGACTTGGTAAATATGTAATGAATTGTATAATTGAATCCAACAGCTGCACACACACACACTCACACAGAGCACAGTAAGTATAAGTCATTGTAATGAGCTACTGTAAGAGGTTGGTCAAAATAATAATAATAAACAACCACATTTATTGAGTACCTGTTTGCCAGGCAATCTGTTAGATGCATCATGTACATTATCTTAACTCTTATAATAACCTAATGTCTTGGATAAGGAAGCCAAGATTCAGAAAAGTTAAGAATATTAATCAGAGGGAAATACTGGTTTGTGGCTGAGCACAGATCCAAACTCAGGTATTCCTAGTTATAATGACCCTAAATCTCTTGCTTGCATATCTGCTTTTCAACTCCTTTCTCTCCCTCTCCTACTGGTATAGCTATTCTTATTACAAAATCTATTTATTATTCAGCTTAAGTTTTTCTAATTTAATCTGTTTTCAAGATTCTAGGCTACCCATAATGCCTTTTTAATATCAAGGATATTCTAATGATTTTGTCTACCATAATATTATTTTTTTTAAAAACATCTTCTAAACAAATAACATCCATGTTGCAATTAGATATACACTGTATAGTAGAAGATGAGGTAGGTGTGCATGGAATAAAATGTCATCATCCCTTGAAGCAGTTTGACATCCATAAAAATCCCATGCAAACAAAACCAGAACCTCAAAATCCCAATGTATACAAGAACAGGATATCCTCCAAAGCAAGTGCTTGTAACCCTTTCTACATGACAATCTCCAGTATTACAGATGCCTATGAAATTTCCTTTTCTTGAGTATCTAGTCCTTTGCTTTAAATAAGAGGTCTTTAAAATAAGGGAGTCATAACTAATAGATTAGAATATTTCTACCTTTAAAATTGGAATGTCTTATGAGTAAAATAAACCACAAACGAAAGTGCTTGTACCAAGAACACGGAACCTTTCTTCTCCTATTAGCATATCAGTCTGCAATCATATCTAGATCAATAGTGAAGATATCCACTTAAAAGAGAGCCATGCTTTCTTTTGTCAGAAATTCATTACTTTTTATTAGGGTCATTGCTTGAAAACTTCAAAACACCATATGGACCTAATTGTGGTTTATTTTGGCAAAAAGGAAGACACTGTAGAACAATTGAGGCATTACATTCTACAATTCCATTACTTTCATCCCTCTCCGTTTTATTACTGTGTCATTAAAGGCAACTTGAGTGAGCGAAGAATTATAGCGTCATGTGTACAGGCTAGTAGATTAATAACAAAACACACTCAAGTTTAAAGGTATCTAACAGCTGTTTTCATTATTTTGTGTAAATACGCTTGAAGCATATCTATCTGATTAGTGGATAGAGTGCTCTTCTCTGTCACATGCCATGGGCACTGCTATGTGCAAGTAATCAAAGTGCTCCGAAAATGAGTTTACATTGTTCACTGCTGAAATACACAAATGTCAGAAAGTGACTACGCATCAAAGCTTAGTCAAATCATCTGAGGCAAACAAACAGATTCCAAGGCACATTCAGCTAAAAACATTCCGCGGCAGTGCAGGGACCGAGCTGGACGCGCTGCTGGCCAAATGAAGTGGTGTGCTGAGAAGAAGAAGGTCGTGTTAGAGAGCAAAAGATGACTTCAAAATCTGAAGTGTTCATACAGAGTCACACAGTCATCTGCATACTTTCCAATGCGTCAACATCTAATGTTTTATTATTTTTAGCCTAAGAACGTTCGTTAACTTTGATACGCCTTTAAATGTGAATGGATAAGGAAGCATGTCATATGCTCTTATTTTAGAGCTCCTATATGCGTAAAATCCATACATAACTTAAGCCTTGACCTATGAACCAGGAGATCACGGTTCGATTCCTGGTCAGGGCACATGACTGGGTTGTGGGCTCCATATCCAGTGTGGGGCATGCAGGAGGCAGCCTATCAATGATTTTCTCTCATCATTGATGTTTCTATCTCTCTCTCCCTCTCCCTTTCCTCTCTGAAATCAATAAAAATATTTTAAAAAAATAATTTAAGATTTCTAATGCAGTGATTCCTAATTCCATGCTCTGAGGAGTTGTTCTTCCTGTGTTCCTTTTCCTGTTCTATCTGATAATACACTGACTTTGAATTCTAATACCCAATCGCTAGCTACTTAAACATTTCAAAAATATTTATCCTCACCTATCAGCCTCTGTCCCTCTACAGATAGCCCTCACTTGACCTCTTGTCTTCTCTAACCATAGACGCACTTGACTCCCGTTCCATTACAGAGCTGACAGGCTCAACTACTGTGCGGCTGGCCACTCAGTGGAGTTTTCACTTCATCACCATCTCTCCGCTTAACTGTCTCTGTGGTTTCTCGTCCCCTGTGCCTGTCTAATCTTGGTGCTCCAACCCAGACATTTGTTTTTAAATCTATTCAAAATTATGCCTGCCCGCCCCCCTTTTTTTGGTGGGGGGAGGGCACAATCCTGATGTCATATCCACGTACAAGCCCCACAATAATATGGGTGCTGAATATTCTCAATGTGGTGATGAGTGCAACTTCCTTCTTTTCCCAAAGCCTGGTGTTAAAAGTGCCCCCGTCCCCCGCCCCCCACTTAAGTCCCCTGTCAAGAACTGCTGATTTTGACATATCTGGCTTCCTCAGAAATGCCTTTAAACCACTTTATGATGACCCCTCCCATCACAGAAACACTTGTTTCAAATTTGTCTGTCTGCTTCTTCCAAGTTTCTCATCTTTTCCTTCAATTTCATCCACTTGGTCTTTGGGGATGTTTACACTGAAGCTCGTATTTCAAGACTCATCTAGTTTTCTCTCAAGCATCTCTAAGTCCTCTGTGCTGTTTGAAGGCTCGCCCTGCCATCTGTGCACTCTGTCTGTCCGCACCTCAGTTTCCTCCTGCCCCTCCGATGAGAGGCTGGAGCGCCCCTGAGAGTGGGCTCTAGCAGCACTAACGCAAGCCAGACCTGGCTGCCGGGGTGTTGTATAAGCTTCTCCACGCTGAATTGACAATGAGTTCCCACACTGACCTTCAAGCTCCAAGTTTATTGTGAGGTATGCCATAAGCGAGGCTCACAACCGAAAGTGTCAAGGTTTTCAGTGAAGGGTAAATGCAAGCTTTTCAAAAGGTTAGATGGCAATGCTATAACCCACACCCAATATTTTCATGTCACCTTTCAAAGTGGTAAACCTCACTTGTTGATGTATTGACCCAGCTCAACAATGCAAATAAAACCCATCTAGGGACACTGATTCTGTCCAAATCGAATCTAACCATGTTTTCTCCAACTCATATAAAAGGTTCCTTTACCATTAAGGGGTCAAAATGCAACATTGACTTTTTTTGCTCTATTAATTCATTCCATAAAGTAAATAGCACTTAAGCTAAACAAGACAGCTAGATGGTGAGCACCAATTACAGCCCATTTCTCTCAGAAGAAAAACCAAAGCACAAGCGGAGTGCTAACCAAGCTTACTGGTGATTCTGCAGCCGCCACGCAGAGTCCCCTTCCCAGCGCTGTGAGCATTGCCTGCCCACTAATAATGTTTATTAGAAGTCAACACTAAAGAAGTGTGCTGGTGCTCAGGGCGTTAAGTGGCATTACAGTAGAGTCCCCACAGGTAAGAACCTTATAATCCAATAACTGAAAATACATAAACTTATAATAGACATACATATACATGACACCTGCATACAAAATGGTGACTCCACCTACTTAATTTAAAAGCTTCCCCTCTTAGTTTGTCTGGGCCAGCACTAAAGTAAGTGATGGAGGTATGGAGTAAATTACAGGCAGTATTCTACCACAATGCCATGTGTGAACTAAATGACCCTATTGTCTAATAGGAGTGACACTATTCAGAAAAGACTTCTGAAGAAGGAAAATCCCAAGTAGTGGTAGTCAATAGGGGTGAGAAAAAAAAAAAAAAAGATATAGCTCTAGGCCCAAGTAGGAAGACAGCAGGAAAGGAGCAGGGATCACAGACGCAAAGGCCTGTAAACGGGAGGGAAGAGTCACGAGCTCTCTCTGCCCGTAGTCACACAGAGCTGAGGATGCAGGAAAGGCTAGTGTTCAGCGAGGAAATGTTGGCTCGCCTCTTTTCACTATGATAATGCACGGGACACCTGGGTAAACTCGGCTGGCTCCACTTCAGGGCTTATGTCTCTCCTTTCCACATTACATGCTTCATTAAATCCCCCATATATCCTTTACCTTGATCTTCCCTAACTCCTTTCCACATCAAAACTCAGCAGCACGATCGAGCTCCTTATTTCCACTTGGAAATTTCTCTCTGGTTGGAGCACTTTGCTGTGATCACATCTTTTACGCCGCACCTTATGATTCTTCCATAAAAACACAGGCTCCGTTCCCTTCAGGGAAACGGGTACCAGAAACAGTCCTGCCTCACAGGATCCATCACTTTCCTGGGAGGAATGTTCTGCTCTCTTAAGAGCTTTGCAAACCAGAACATGGTGCATAAATGTAAGGCATGACTCTAGCTGCTGTCATTAATCACCCCACCTTTCAGGTTTGCTTATATCTAAAAGAGCCTGAATCACTCTTCATATGGTGAGCGTGCAGAGAGCAAGCAGTACGCTAGTTTAACATATTTTATGCAGCACCTGGCACACCACATGCAACAAGCTTGTTGCTGATGACGCTAATGCTCACTGAAATTAAAGTCTATCTGCTCGTGATCACATAATAACTGGCAATCACCTTGAAATGGGAATATATTAAGCCCTATAAACACAGCTAGTACTTTTGGCCCAAGTTCTGTTCTCAGTGAAACAGGAGAGCAGCAGTTCAGAGCTCCCCTCAGAATACACGTGTTTCAAAGAATTTAACCTTTCCATCGTTCGCAAGAATATACACAGTTACCCTGGCCGGATTATTCAAATGACTCTCTGAGTTTTCCTATTTGTGCATGCCACTCAAATGAGGAAGATTACACAGAGCCCGGTTCACAGTAAGATTCTAGTGACACTAGACTGAGCACAGAAAAATGATTTCTTCTTGATTCTTATAAGCTGCACACAGAAGAAAATCAGTTATCTTTCACTAGATTCATAATTAAAATTGAATTGGGCCACATTAACCATTGGGATTCAATTTTCTTCTTTATACAGAATCTTCCCAACATTCTTTCTCCTCTAAAATGCCCACTTTAGAGATAAGGTAGTCAATGTTAATCAGTATATTCTGAACTTATACTTGAATACATTATCTGGTATTAATCTATCTGACTTTTGTATGCATATTGTGTTGACTTAGTTATACAAGTATTCAACCTTAGAATTAATTAGATGTGAACTTAGAAATAAACCTGATCCAACACCTCACCCATTCAGAATCCCTCAGAAAGTACTGACTACAATATTCCCACTACAGCCCGGTCAGACTGGCTCAATGGTTGAGTGTTGACCTATGAATCAGGAGGTCACAGTTCGATTCCTGGTCAGGGCACGTGTCCAGGTTGTGGACTCGATCCCCAGTAGGGGGTGTGCAGGAGGCAGCAATGAATGATTCTCTCTCATCATTGATGTTTCTATCTCTCCCTTCCTCACTGAAATCAATACAAAATATTAAAAAAATATTCACACTACTGATTCCCACCACTGAATTCATTTTCACTTGGTTTCCTTTAGTACAATGAATATTTGCAACAGGGGAGCTTAAGACAATTTTCCAAGGTTTAATAGAAGAGTTTTCAAGTCGGGTGAAACGTTAGATCCTCCCCACCTCTAAAATACCATGGGCCTTTTGTCCCTTAGTTACCTCTGATTTTTTCAAAACATACCGTACACACACACACACACACACACACACACACACACACACACACAAAACTACTTAATTTAAAAAATAAATCTAGTTATTAAAAAGATGTCTTTCTAGAATTGATAGCTTTGTTCGATGTTCCTCATGTTATAATTCTCTCCTTAGGAATAGCACAGCACAAGTGAACCGAAGTTTGCATGTAACAATCTTTCAAACTCCAAGGTTCACTGATTCTATAAGGTAAGTACAGGTATTTTGCCTTGTCACAAAATTTTCCTTCTCCAGGTTAAGTGTTTCAAGACTCCTCAAGTATTTTAGTTGTACTGGTATACATGCCTTTTTGAACGCAAGAGTTAACTTTCATTTACTCTTCCAAATATCACTTTGTAGTTTTCAGTGTACTACTGTGGTCTGTCAAAATAATTTCAAAAGTTCATCCCTACCATCCATTATTCTTTCAAGCATTCCTTGTTCTGTGTCATCCAAAATTTTAGGACACTTGCTTTGGGTTTTGTTTCTGGCATCCTGACAGAGTAAAGAGGGAACATTTCTCGGGCACCTCCTGTATATGAAGAACCACGGTGGGCAACTGACCCTTTGTGCTTCCCAGAATTTAATCCTCACCAAAGTCCTACTTAACACTGAGTTTGTGGATGAGGAAATGGATACTTAAACTGACTTGCTCAAGAATCTGGTAAAGGACAAAGCTTAGACTTTAAATAAAGTTTATCTGAATCCAGATCCATGCTTTTTCCATAACTAACCAGGTCTCTCTTGCCCTGGCCAGTGTGGCTCTATTGGTTGGAGCATATTCCCATGCACCAAAAGGTCTCAGGTCTGATACCCAGTCAGGGAACATACCCGGGTTGCAGTATCAATCCCTAGTTGGGATGCTTACGGGAAGCAACTGATCAATGTTTCTCGCTCACATCAACGTTTCTCTCTCTCTCTAAGATCAATAAAAACATATCCTCGGGTAATGATTAAACAAACATTAAAAAATACACACAGGTCTCTTTTTAAGGTTAACAGAATTCATCTGTTCAATGAAGATTAGCTAATTGTGAATTGACCCAACTGTCTTATTTGACAGGCTATCATGAGAGGGTGTGTGAAACACCTGCTGATGTCATCTATGCGATGGAGGGTACATATGCTTGTGCATATACTGAGGCCAACAGTATACCAGGTGTTTTACGTTACAAAACAAGTTTTATGGGACTCTCATAACTCTATGAGGTGGTGTGATTTTTGATATTTCATAGTTGAGGTTCACAGAGCTCAGTGACTATTCTAAGGTCAAAGAGCTGGTCCCAGCACATCTACGAACCTAGCAGCCCTATTTCAGAGGACGGTGAGGTTGGTATGGCTCGACCTGTGCACTGTCAGACATGCTGGCTTCCAGAGAGCAGCACACATTCGTATTAAAGACTGCATACATTTTTACTTAAGAATACATCTGAAATGTGGACAGCTACTTTTCTCGTCTTTTCCTGTCGCTGTCATCTGCACATTGACAGGAGCTATATTCATCCTGCACTCTCCAGCACCAGCACTTCGCTTACGGCACTTCTTTTGAAAAAGAAAATTAAACAGTGGAATCCTTTCAAAAATAAAATTCACCAGGAATACAAATGTATAGCTGAGATCAAAGCACAGCGTATTTGGTTAAAGCAGTGGGTGAGGGGAGCAGAGCCCTGTTTCTCCCCCATACATTCCTCCCTCCCACCAATGCCCCCTTCCCCACCAACCCCTCAGCATCACCTGAGAAGATTCTTAGGGTCCTCTTGGTTCTTGGGAACAAAATGGGAGGGATATTCTGCATGATGATGATGATGATGACAGTGACAATGAAGATGAGGGTGATAATAGTGATAGTGGCAAATAGTTACTGGCTAATTACCATGCGGCTAATATAGAAACTCCTTGCAGACATATTTCTGAGAAGTCTACCATCAGCCATCAATGGTTAACACAAATTAGTTTATTAAATAGTAAGCTGAAAATCTGTGAGTCGATGGGAGACCTCAGGGATATGATACAACATGAACTCTGGTGGCAGAAGGGCCCTGGAGCCTAAGAGGAAGCATCACGGGGTGAGGCTGACTCAGTCAAAGCCAGCAAGCATCCACTCACACATTCATGCAACAGGTAATTCTTGGGTGCCCTCGAAGTGCCTAGGTATTAAGGGGCCACCCCACGTGGAGCTTACATTCTAATAGGATATGTGAGTGGTAGCCAGAGCAAAAGGAGGTAGAAGTACATCACAGACCAACTCTACTTGCTTAACAATTTGTAGAATTCTAGCCATGCTGCTGCATTGAACACAAATTAGTGAGGACTAAAGGAAATTTCCTAAGTCTCCTCTAAGTTGTAAGGACCTCATTATTAGCAAATGATATTTATAGCTGCCCAGGGTGGGGGGAACCTCTGAGATGCTGATACTCAATTAGTAGAAAAAAAATTTAGGAATGGATAATCTGAAGGAGAATAACAAAAATGTATTTTCTATCACTGTCCAAAATTTATACTACTAATGCTCAATTAAGTGTTATTAAAACTACGGAGTGGACTGCCCTTCCCAACAGCCATGAACTCATTCACCTCCACTGACTTTCCTCCTAAGAAAGAAAGCTTTCTCTCCACATAATGGGAGAAAAATTAGACAGAGAAGAATTGCATTTGGGTGAATATATAATGAAATATTAACTACGAAACATCATGTAACACTTTATAAACTTTTCCAATTTATTTCCATTCAAGATACTCCTGGAGGTCAACAGCACTGATATTCTGATTCCCGGCTTATTCAAGGAGGAGGCTGGGACACTTGTCTGCGCTCTCCCTCTGGCACAGAATTTTCCGTCTGAGTCTCAGGTCAGGGCCTTCCCAACACACCCTGTTTCTTGAGAAGAGGACACAATTGTCTGGGCTCCTAGGGGAACCATTTTCTACATTTAAAAAATTCCCTAAAATTCCCACTTGTCTTTTGGCTCTCAAAATATAGGAAAAGTGCTAAAAAGCAAAAGAAAATCAGCCGCCAAGGGCAGATTCTCCACCCCACTCTGCAGATGTGCCAAATTGATTCTGGGCAGGAATTGGAGCCCTCGCTGGCCTGGCTGGTCTGAATTGTGGTGCTAAGAGCCTGTCAGACCCAGAACAGCAGAGAGCCCCGGGGAACAGATCTAGGGAGGGAAAAGGGGTCTGGGAGGAAGTTTCAACTCCCACATCTAGGCCATGCCCATGAGAAGCCCTGGCTAAACCATCCTATCTCTGGACCCCTCTTTCACCAGATCTGTACTTCTAGGGCCAGTCTTTCCAAATGGCCTTTTCCATGGATCTCAGGCTCCAACTCTTTTTCCACATAGCCCTATGGCAGTAACCAGTGCTTAGAACACAGGCCAGGTGGTGGTAGCATTAATGTCCACATCTGGGTCTCTGAGCCTGCTTTCCCGGACTGACAGTGCTTCTGACAGGCCCCACAGGAACTTGGCTGGACCCACCTGTTCTCAGCACTGACACTTGGAAGCCTTACGACTGCATCTGGTCAGCCTCAGACAGAGTCCTTAACCAACGGAGTTCCCTGCAGCCCCAGGACTTGGGAATCTAGACTGATGGGCATTCTCTGGGCAGCCAGCATTTCCTTTCCTCGGTACACACACACACACACGCGCGCGCGCGCTCCTCTCTCTCTCTCTCTCTCTCTCTCTCTCTCTCTCTCTCCCTCCCTCCTCCATTGAGTTTGCAGCCTGTCACACAGCTGCACCTCTATCTTTATAACAATGGACAGAAGGATTACTTCTATCTAGTTTCTATTAAATCTACTGAAAATCTGAAGAAAAAATTAAGTGCTCAGAATGTTTAAAAATAATAAAATATTTCAGAATGATAAGCCTCAATAAGCAAAAAAGTCATAAATTATCCAAATTTTTATCAGTAAGGGAGAGAATCTACCCTACTCTAATTGTAAATAAACTTTCAATTTAAACAGATCTATGTGTCAAAACTTTACTATTTGTCAATTATCCTACCTAATAATTGACAAATATGCAAATTGACCGCACCTTCACTATGCCCAAGCCATGCCCACCAGCCAAGCCACACCCACCAACCAATCAGGACTAGTCTGCAAATTACCCCAACCAAGATGGCAGTTAATTTGCATATCAAGACAGCGTAGAAAGAAGCCAAGAGCTGCAGAAGGGAGCAAAGCTGCGGAGAAGCAAGCAAGCGGGGCAGAGGAGAAGGGAGGAGTGGAGGTGGGGCCGAGGGAGAAGGAAGGAGAGCAGGCGGGCTGGCGGAGAAGGGAGAAAAGCAGGTGGGCTGGCAGAGAAGACGGGGCAGGGGAGAAGGGAGGAGCCCAGGCGGGGCGGGGTAGAGTGCAGCAGGAAACCTATTGCAGGATTCTTCCTGCAACAGGAACGCTTTATGGAACAACCCAATTGGTTCCTTATCCTTACAAAGTATCACATTGGCACAGTCTTCTTCCAGATTGAAATCCCCAGGATTATTGCACAAGGCTTTGCAGTTCAGAATAATTAAGCAATTCAAAAACTGAAGCAAATATCTCTACCATCTTCTGAGACACAAGAACCCAAATCTCCTAGTATACAATTCATTTGGGGGGAAACAATATAGACATTCTTTTCCCTATCCCCACCCCCCTTATGTACAATTAAGAACACTGATCATTATACATAAAACAAGCATAAGAAGACTGAAGGGTAAAGAGGAGAAGCCATTCTGAGAGGTGGCTAGAGAACTTGAGACCTAAGGAATGACACAGTAGGGAGTTCCCTGGGTTTTCTTTTTGAAAGATGCATCCCAGGCTAGATGCTGGAGAAGCCAGCATCCTGAAAATGCCAATGGGCATAGACAAACAACAGCCCCAAGAAAAGCCTCTTCTCTCTAGCCAAAGAATCAGAAAAGGGGCAGCCCTGTAAGACAGAAAACTTTTAGACAGTAATGGTTCTACTGCGGCCAAACACCATCCTAACAATTGCTGCTCCAACCCTACTAGCAAAGACATAGTGGAGAACCTAGATTTTCACCTTGGCTGGGCTGTGTGACCCCCACCAAACCCCACTGCTGGCAATGTTAACGAAGGCACAGACTTACAGTTGGAACTCTGATCCAACCCACTGGGCTGTGTCAGAGGAAACCTAGTGTAGAGTTGTGACTTTCACCTCATCTCTGTGGTAATAAGCCCCCTAAGGAGTCCTCCTCCTTGACCCCAAGTGGAGAAGCTGGACTTCCACCTGCACCCCTCAGTAATGAGGTGGCATCTCCATCGTCTACCAGGGCAGTGTCAGATAGCCTGCAAAATCACAAGACTTAAATAAGATCCAGAGTCTAATAACATAAGATCCAAAATGTTCATGTTTCAATTGAAATCGCTCATCATACCAGGAAACTGAATGAGAAAAGACATCAACAGATGCCAGCTAAGATGAGATAGATGTAAAGCAGCCAACATAAAAAAGATTCAAAATTATTCCACCAACAATTCATAGACACATTTGAAACAAATGAAACAAATAGTTTCAACAAGAAAGGAAGGAAGAGCAAAAAAATACAAGATTTAAATGGAAATTTGAGAAATTTGAAAACCAGAATATATCCATTGAATGAACTTAACTGCAAGATTAAAGGAACAAAGGAAAGAATCAGTAAATTTGAGAGGACAATAGAAAGTAGCCAATCAAAACAACAGTGGGAAAAAAAATAGAGTGTATGGGGGGTGGAGGGAATAAACCCAGCTTCAGGAACTTGTGAGTCCTTATCAATAGCTCTAACATTTGTGTCACTGGAGTCTCAGGGGAAGGTGAGATTGAAAAAAATATTCAAAAAATTAATGGGTGACATTTTTCCAAATTTGACTCAAAAAAAAAAAAAATCAGAACATAAACTAACAGATTAAAGAATCTGGGGAAACCCTAAACAGGATAAATCCCCAAAAACCCATGCCAAGACACATCTTAGGCAAACTTCTGAAAACTGAAGACAAAGAAAGCAAATTTAAAGCAGCCCGATAGAAACAAACGCATTCACTAACGAGGGGAAAGCAATTTTGGTAACACTGCATTTCTTGTCAAAATCTGTTTGCATTTTTCATTATCTTAATTTCTAAAACACCTCTTCCTGTAGTTCATTCGCAATTCTACCTACCTTACTTTCTCTTATCTAAAAATGTAAGCAGATAGAATACCATGATTTTTTAAGATCACATCAATCTCACCTATGTTTAAATTGAGCATCATTAGTGTGGAGTAGCATTTTCAGAGATGTGAGCTCCTAAAGCGTTAACGCTCTTCTCTGCTTGGGAGTGGTTTCAGGCTTGAGGCCATAGGATTTGCCCTTTGTGGCTTCTCACATCCAGGACTTGGAAAACATGAGCCACAATACAGAGGAAGGTAAGAAGCCCAGCAGAGCCCTGCAGTGATAAATGAGTTTGCATCATCTGTCATTAGAACTTCCTGCCAACTGGGTCATTCCCTATTAAATTACCACTTGTCAATGTTTAAAATACTGATTGATAAATGACTGTGCCAAAACTGATAACACAACAGCTTTTATTTTCTAATAATCCTAGTTACTGCAGCCAGCTTGTCAAGGCACAGATACCATACTTTTTTTTTTAAGTACTTACTAAAAGACAATTTAATCTAAAGCAATGCTAGTGGGTATAACGCCTCACCCCCTATATGTTACCTACTGGTTCCACTTGCCAAAATAAACCTACTGGCGATTTAGTGATATGAGGACTCCAAGTTTCACATTTCATCAAATGCTAGTAATCTGTTTTATCAATATAAACTGCATTTTAATGAAAAAATTCTTTTCTTCAGTATACTTCACTTTCAATGCCCCTGAGTATAATAATTCGTTCATGCTGTAGAACAAGAATGTTTTACAAGACCTTAACTCTCAGGAGAAATTTCTCCGTAAATACAAAATGTGAGTTTTATGGGAATGCGTTGTATGTACATGAGTAGTGCCCGACACTACAAAAACAAAACATGTTTCTCTTAGAGTTTAGACTAAAAATCCTTCTGAGATATTGTACAGCTAACTTGTTACTAAAACAAAACTTAGTTGAGCAACTAAATGATAGGTAAATAAAATGGGATTCATATCCCTGAGGTCTCTAAATAAAAATATGCCAGAACATAGCTCAGGAAGTGCTAAGGCAGAACCAATCACTGGGACTCAATGCAGTTTTAACTAAAAATTATACCATCCTTTCTTCCTTCTGAGTATTCAAAGTGAAGATGCTTTGGCTAAATTTAAGCTAGGCCCTGTACAGGAGTGCACAAAACTTTACGCGGCGTTGGCCAAGTTTGACTATCTCTAAAAACATTCAGGATCCCTCTTTCCCACGTGGGTTACTTCCCCAAAAGTGAACTCTAACATCATTTTGTTTCCCTTTCTTTCATACTTGCTACTAAAGACATACGTGCAAAGTCAGTATGTCAATCGGAAGCGGCTAATGATATACCAAGCATCACCCTCTGTGGTTTCATACACCTAAATACATTTTGGTCACCTACTACTTTTCTGCTTTTTCTCACCACTTTTTTTTTTTTTAATCCACTCCATTCAGAAATGCCCAGTGGCAATGTCATGGGAAGAACTGATGAAAACAACAGAAACACAATACCAATAATTTCTCACCTGTGACATTCCTTTCCATGGCACTTTTATGTCTTATTTGTCTTCTCTGTCATACACAGGTCATAACGGAGAGGCCATTACATCTTTCCCTGGGATTTGTGTGGTGCTACACTGAATGGTCAAAGTGGAGCTAGAGTTTAATAATAAATACAAGCAAATGGTATTCAGAGCGGCCTTTCACAGAGACAGCAGGGCCAACTGCCCCAGGGCAGGGCTACCAAAACTAGACTGGCAGTAACTCACAGGCGGGGAGCGTAAGCAGTAGCCTGCAAACCTGTTCCTTATGGGTGCTGAGTCGTGGAAAGCAGAAATTGCCCAAGAGAAACTCTCTAAGGACAACATGTAATAAGGCGTGTATTAGGTGTATAAGTAACACATTGAATGAATAAAAACGTATCCAGGTAACACATAGCTCTCCTTTACATAAACTTGCTTACCCTAGCATCCCATGGTGTCGGCTATTTCTGCCAGGTGTTTTTTCTTATAGTACATGTTTTTAAAAATAGCAAATTCTGTATTTACATATGTATGTATTAGTCAACGTTAACCAAGCAAGTGAAGTAAACACCGAGTTGCCAAAGTAAAGATTCCATTTGAATTTTTTACATCTGTGTGTGTGCTATATGTATGTATATAATTAGTGACAATTTAGAAAACATGAACAAACACACCAGGAAAGAAAAATATTTTAATCACCCCACTCCCACCATTCATATATTGCCACAGGTAACATTCTGGGGTACATCCTGCTAAATATGTTTCTACATTTGAACATGGATATGCAATCTGTGCACAGGTGGGGCATTTACATGGGCAACAGATTACAAACACAAGAGGTCTATACATAATGCCAGGGGGCTTTCATTTCCTGTCTCTAAGAAATGGGTTCAAGTGAGCTAAAACAGAACCATTTCTGTTGTCTCATCCACCTCTGGAAAAAAAAAACACACACAAAAAAAACCACAAAAAAGGGGGATAGGGAAAGCCTCTCAGGTAATCTGGTTGTGATTCTTTTTTTCTATCGTTGTCATGCCAATCTTCATTGTTGACCGCCTCAGGATTTAGAAAGCCCTTCCATATAAATTAAAGTCTTCCAAGGCTAGTAAGGAAAACATTATTGTTTCCATTTTACAGTAAGAAAATTAAGCCCAAGTCCTGTGGGTGGGAGCGGAGAGTCTGCAGGAGAGCCCAGGTCTTCCATGGAAGGCGGTGCGGCCTCCATGCGTGCTGTGCTCCCCGGGGCCCTGTTCTGTGTGCTGATCAGGGGCTGGCGGCCCACCCTGGGACAGTGCCCAGTCTCTCCTGTGCAGCAGTAAGTGGGTATTAAAGGAGTGAAGTCCGGTGAACACCGGCCTCTCTCTGTTAAAGATGAATTCTCACACTGAGAGCTCTTTCCATGCCACCTGACACTCAATAATAGAGTTTCGCTCCTCCCCTCTGTATGTTCAGTCAGCAGAATCCACCCATCCTCACTCCCCGCCACGTCCTTCACTCCATCTGCACGTCTCCCCGTGGACGGCACACAGCATCTTCCGCCCTCACTGACCGGCCGTCCTTTCCAACCATCCTCACAGGAGCACCTGTGAAATCAGCAAGGCTTTCTTTTCCCTCTTAAACTTTCTGAATCTCTCAACTCTAGCCATTCTACCTCTCTTCAACAAGACCCCCATTTTCCTGTTTCTTAATTTCCATAATTCAGCCCAGGCACTTAATCTAGAAAGAAAAGCTATGAAGTATGAAAAATTTCAGTCTCTGAAAGTATTTAACATACTAGGGATACATTATTTTTAAGTATCTGAGATTTCTAAACATAAAGAAATAATCAATTTAGCCATTAGAGTATAAAAAAATCTTAATGTTTGAATAATAAGTTCTGTAATTCTATTTTGCTAGTGTCTTGTTCGTATGATGGTAAGTAACTGACTTGGTTTTTAAGAAATATATATATTTTTATTACTTTCAGAGAGGAAGGAAGAGGGAGAAAGAGAAACATTAGTGATGAGAGAGAATCATTGATCAGGTACCTCCTGCACGCCTTCCACTGGGGATCGAGCCCACACTAGGGCATATGCCCTGACCAGGAATCAAACTGTGATCTCAACGCTCAACTACTGAGCCACACCAGCTAGGCCTGACTTGATTTTTTATATAGGTGAGGGTGAGGTTAGTTTCTATTTGATAGGTTGATCAGGATGTGTTTCCTGTGAGTTTCAAAATGTTAATTTTCTATGCATATACATCAAATATCGTTGCACACATATTTTAAATCACTCAAGATTGATCTAAGGCCTCTAGTGCAATAATCATTTAAAAATAACATTTGTCTCCTAGCAATCTGGTTTGTTATGTGACTTGAAATGTGTTACTGTCCTTCAACATTCATATCAGCTGCAAGTGTTTTCAACTATTATTTTATTTTCTCATTTGTCTTCAACTCTGTAGCATGCTGTAAAAATGCCATGACATCTGAAAACTGTTACAGTAAGCAGCCACTCTATCAATCAGTTCTCTTATGAGTTCCATTTTACCATTCGACTACAAACTGTTGAATGCAAAGGTTTATCTATCTTCAAGAAAACAAAATATATCTCTGGTTATTACCAAGATAAAGAACTGAAAATATTTTTTAAACGTAAGAAATGTCTAAAGCAGTTCTGGCACATACAAACATTTATAAAAAATACATACATCAACTTTTTGAATTTGGCAAAATAATGCTGCGAGATGTTGCATTTGAATTAGCCATAAAGATGTGGAAAACTTCTTGATAGCTAAGGATTTAATAATAATTTTGGATCCCCCAGAATTTATTCGGACCCTGGTCACATTGTAGGCCTAAATAAATGTTTCATAAATTAATCCTTAAAGTTATGCACTAGACAAGTATCCAAATGTTCAAATATAGGGGAGGTAAAGTCTGGACAAAATATATGGACAAAAAAATAATAACTATGTTTTCAGGAACTGACATTTGCAGGATTAACTCGAAGAGTTCATTTACAGAACTGGACAAAAAATTATGATGAAGGAGTATTGAAAAGGCAGCAAGGAGTTCAGAAAACGTAAGTTTTGGTTCTAAGTTTATACTAATCATTTTTAGCTTCATGCTGCACCCCAAGATCATAGCACCCTAAGTTCTACCTGTGAGGCAGGACTGCCTTTCCGAGAGGGCAAGTTGTCCCATGGCTTAGAGCAGTGCCCACCCTCCAAGACACAGCTCCAAGGGCATCTTCTCTGCTATCTCTGCCTCAACTCGGGTTCTGATTGCACCTCACAGAGCCTGCACCCATTATCTGGTCGAATGAGTGACCAGGGACGCTACATAGCAGGTGGTTACACATGAACCTTCTCAAATCCTAGGGCCTGTTCTCAAAACTGATGGCCTCTGACAAGTTACCCAGGCCTGTTATGCTTTGGAGGCCCTATCTTTCAAATAAAGCAACAAAGCAGTACCTGCTCATAGGACTGGTTTAAAAAACAAAAGCGATCATGAATTTAAAACTGAAGACTATCTTTACAAGTGCTCTTGCTGTTAATTCTTTCCCTTCTGCTGTTTCTCTTTCACTAAATCCTGAACTTCTAGAATATATGCTCCCTATGTGTTTCATCATATATCAAAAACAGTTACCAATACCTTCCCTACAGACTACAAAGTGTTATTCAAAATATAAAATTGATTCACAAATTGAAGAAGTAGTACATAGTTTTAAATACTACACCAAGACAAAGGGACGAAGTTACTGTTACTACATGTCATTAGGACATTAGGTAGCAGATAGCTAAGTGCTAGAAAGTCACAGGATAAAACCCAAAAATTCTATGAAAGAATGAAAAAGAAAAAAATCTGAGACCTGTAGCACAAAATAAAGATCTGTCGGGAACGCAAATGTAATGTAATTCCCTCCAGTATCAGATGGCCAAAAGTTGTGAAAATATCTGAAGAGATGTTCAGTTTTGCTACCTTTCCACCTTCTTTTGCATGTCACCTCTCCTGCCTTCGGGCACACCTTCCTCACTGCACCTTCCAGACTTAGTCCCATCATGCTACCCTCCAGGTAGGTGCTTGCCCCAAATTCTGTATCACCTAAAGCTCCTCTCTCCTCAGGGTTTCTGACAAAGAATACAAGAACTTGGAGTTGGAATGACTAAGTTGTAGTTTCAGATCTCGGAGTTAACCCCTCATCTGTAAAATGGAAGGAAGGTTAGAAATCTCTAACCTCCGTCCTGATTAAAAACAACAACAACAACAAAAACACACACCGATGAGCACATCTCAATAAGGTATCAAGAAGAAAATCACTTTGACTAAATTATAAATAAAAACAATACTATGCACATCTGCTTTTAAATAGAATCTTTGTGTAACATAAAGCTCTGATGAGAGCTATGGGTCTTCTCAAAAAGCATGCACATGTGCACATTCCCATAAAAATTTATATATAATTTCTGCAACCTCCAACTCCAAGCAGGAATTCCAGCAAGAAGTACTTCACTGGCTGGTGGAAGCATTTCAGGAGGTAGGAGAGAAGGTGGGAGAAAATTTGGGCTCTTCTCAGCTACCTCTTAAATCATGCCATTCCAAAAGCTGCCTAAACCACAAAAACATGCCATTGCCTCTGCATTTTATGGATTATTAACTGTGTTTCATGAGGATTACAGACAAGGCCTTTGTTATTTCCAATCAAATCACTTTTTTCCACATTTTCCTATCCTCCTTCACCCTCCTTCAAAGGGGCAATAACTGGGACAGCATCTCAGTAATAATGATGGTTCCCATACTTAAACACAACCCTCTAAGGCCATATTTTCTTTCCCTTCAATCATGTAGAGGGAACAGTTAAGACTCAGTGTTCGCTGTCTCTACCCTCTGGTCAAAGATACCAGAATTGCAATGGGAACAAAAAGTATTGTGAAAGGAACACTATTAAATAACTGCACACGAATTCCTCCTGGAATTCAGTCTCGACTTTATAGGACCTAAGACCATTTTAACAAAGGACATTTATTGTGAAATGTCTCTGAAACCCTGTAAGGAAATATTTGCAGAGCCGTGCCAGCATTATAATTTCAGTGATAAATGGTCCAAGCCCTAAAGTTATGCTTCCCATCTACCTTGGGGTGTTTTAATGTACCCGTGGCAAAGAGGCCCAACATTTATTTCCATGTTGTCTGTGTCCCTTTTTATACCCTTTCCCCCTTCATCTTCTCCTTAAAAAAAAAAAAAAAAAAAAAAAAGAAGAAGAAGAAGATGAAGAAAATAAAAAGTTATTTGGTATTCCCAATCACATTTATGGAGGCAGTCTATAGGGTAAAAAAATAATAATAATAACACAGCATTTGAAGATGTTTATACAATATTGTGAAATAAATGGGGTTGAAAATATAGAGATGCTTCTTTTTAAATTATAACAATAATGAAAAGAGTAAAGAAACCAAAGAGTTGAAGATGAAAATTAATAGCACTATTGTTTAAAATAAGAGAATAGGAACAGATTCCATGTTAAACAGGTTTCTTTAAGCTTCTAATTCCATTTAGCTTGGGAAGACAAGGAAAAAGAGAAGGTAAAGCTACACATTTAAAACTGACAAAGGGCAGTATTTCTGTGCAATTTATAATTAATCTGTGGGACAATGTGTCAGTAGAATATATTGAGAAAAATAGTTTAGTGCTATTTTATAAGGGTAAGACATTAGGAGAAAAAGTATTACAATAGAAGTTGCATTCACTAAGAAAATATTATAAGAGCTATTAATCATCGAGATTCAGGTCACACGTTCGCCAGCAGCTGGAGTCAAGGCAAAGCACTGTGCAAGTGGCCTCATGAACTGTGGGTGATTTCTATCTTTCTCCAGGTGTTTTACCTAAGTCACTGCTAAAGAAAAGAATCCTATCTAATAAAGAGGGAATATGCTAATTGACCCTCTTGCCTTCATAAAGATGGCGGCACCCACAGCCAATAAGGAGAGAATATGCTAATTGACGGCCACACCCTCAAAGATGGCGGTGCCCACAGCCACAAGATGGCAGCACCCCGTTCCCTCAACCTCGCCGGGGTGCCTGCCTCTGGAGTCCCCCAGTCCCTTCAGCCCCCCAGCTGCCCAGGGCTGGCCCGAGGCGCAGGCAAGCCTCAGCTGTCGGCTGCCCAGCCGCCCAGGGCCGGCCTAAGGCTCAGGTAACCAGGGCCAGCTGAGGCTTGTGCTGCCGGCAGTGGCAGCAGCAGCTGTGTGATGGGGGCATTGTCTTCCCCTGATTGCTGGGTCACCTCCTGCCCTTGAGGGCTCCCGGACTGTGAGAGGGGGCAGGCAGGGCTGAGGGAACCCCCCTCCAGTCCATGAATTTTCATGCACCAGGCCTCTAGTCCTGTATAAAATTTTATTTCAGCCTATACTTACTTATATTATGATCTAGCTGGATGCCCCTAACATTTCAAGAACCATCTCACCACCATCCTCCAGAGAAATCTCTCCTCTGTATTAGGAGCATGAACATCTTCTGTCATCTCCTCCATGCAGTTACCTACATATGGACAAAATTTCAATGCTACACTAGGTATGCATGTATTTTATCAGTGGTTCTCAACCCGGGAAGCTTCAAAATGTGCTGATGTCTAGGTTCTATCCTCAGAAATTCAGATTGGGGGGCGGGGGGTGCTGCCTGGGCATAAGGATTTTTTAAAGTTCCACAGGATTCAAATATGCAGCCCCTACATTCCAGTGGTCAGTGTACTAGGCAATAGGACTGCCTCAAAATATCCAAAAGGATCACACACACACACACACACACACACACACACACACACACACCTATGGCTAATATCCTCTAAAAGGAAGACAAATGAATCTGTATAATATATGATTTATACCTCCTCTTACACACCATATAAATTATTTGAGTACCTCTCAATTACTTTTTTTAAACTGTTGAAATAACATATTTAAGAAGATTTTAAAGGCAGCTAAGTAGATTTTGACACACTGTGGTAACAGCCTGACTAAAAGCCATGGGAAAAGCCGAGTTTCTGGAAAATAGGATGCAGCCATTATCCACATGTTCATCTCAACTTTCCCAATCATATGATCACACTACTCCAGGATGAAGCAATAGTACTTCTATTACCATTAAGGCACAATCACAGAGAACTTGCAGAGTCTAATCTTTAAACATGATATAGCATTACTACGATGTAGGGTCTGTCAGTTCTTCTATTAGAAGGCATTTTTAGGAATCTTAAAACCTGAACACTAGAATTTGTTTCAGGCATAAACTGGACTGAAAAGAACTCAGGTATAAAATTGAGTTTTCATTCCTGTTATCTAAGTATTAAAATTATTTTAAAATGTAGATAAGTAAATAAAATTTGTTTCCCCCCACATCATTCTTAGTCTAAGGAAAATAATATTTTATTATTTTATTTAGAACTTAGACCAAGCCCTTTTATTAAGTTGGACAACTGGCCAAAAATGGTTTCGAGTCTTTCCCTGGAAACTCCTAAGAATAAAAAGAAAACCAACTGCCCAGAAGAATTAGGGCATATGACTATGGATTAAAAAACTATCTGTAATTTTTACCCTCAATTTTTATATTAGATGCTTGGAAATTTGAAACAAGAAGCTTAAGATTTCATATTATCTAAATCAGAGTGGAAGAAGGTTCATACAGCAATTCATACTAGTGTATATTGGGGGAAATAAAATAGGAAACAGGAAAGAGATATAGGACCTAGAATCAAAATATCACAGAGTATAAAGTAACTTAGAGGTCACCTTCACCAAATTCACAGATGCAGGAATTCTCTCTAAACAAGCTGACATGTGATCCTTCTGCTTGCATACTTCCATCCTGGCAAAAGGAAGGCCCACAGAAACTGTCTACACGTTCTCACAACTCTATCAATAATAATTCTGGAGCACAGAAAAACACACAAGTGATCCATACCCTAGCCTGTTACTAGAAGCATTTTAAATTTCCTTCTCAATCGCGCTCTAAAACCCCAAAATGTCCCTTTAGTCATCCTGCTTTATGGTAGCAAGTGCCACTCAAATTATCTTATTCTCATGTAACTCTATGGTCCAGTCTTAGGAACACAAGCTTTGGATCCAGAGAGGTCAAAGTTTGATTCAGGTTCTGCCCTTTATTTGAAAGGTGACTATGGGCAAATTACTTATGCTCATCTTCTCATATGTCAATGTATTACACTACCTCACACAACAGGTTGCGTGAATTAAATAAGATATGTAAAATGAATTATACAGTACCTCACTCGTAAACATATTACTAATATTCACACTGACAGGATGTAAGGGTCCATTTTCCTGATTTCATAGGCATTACTAAGCCACAGGGCTGCATGGGCCAGACTGATGGGCAGGGCTGACTGGGAAAGAACCAGAGAGCCCAGGAGAAGCCAGGGGCACTGGGAGCTATCCCTGGTGCTGCCTGCAGACTCAGGGCCCAAGTTGCCTATGTTCCCAGCATACCTCAAGCCAACCAAATTCTGACTTATAATTTTCTCCTTGACTTAGCAACATGGTCCTGCTATCCTGTATTCCTGAGCTTAATTCCTGTCTGATTCTGCCAGACACTGGATTATAGTCCCAAATGAAAACCCAACCTGACACCACATTGCTTCCTTTTTTGCTTTGAGATTTTTGACTTAAAGTTAAATCTTTTTATCTCTAACCCACCAATCATGGTTATTAAAAATGATCAATGCCCCTTTCTCCTAAATTTTCTCTGGAAAACTTAAGTCTGCAGCAGTCATCTACACTAATAAAAGAGAAAGATGCAAAGTGACCGTACCTTCGCGATGCCCACCAGCCAATCAGGAGTATGCAAATTAACCCAACAAAGATGGCAGGTTAATTTGCATACACAGGCACCGAGCGGCTAGGGGTGGGGCGGGACGCTCCGGGCCTCTGGGCAGTGTGGGAAGGCGGAAAGGTGGCTCCAGCCAGAGTGAAGGTGGTGCTGGCAGCCAGGGGAAGGAAGGCCCATTCTTGCATGAATCTTCATGCATCGAGCCTCTAGTTTATATATATAAAAGCCAAGCAACCAGAACGACCAGAACAACCACACGCAGCCCCTCCCCCTGGCCTGCGTGGCCCCATCGGCTGGACCTCACCCATGCACAAATTCATGCCCCGGGCCTCTAGTTCAAAATAATCAAGAAGTTTGAAAAGAACTGAGAGCATTGCTAAATCATTCAGAAAAGTGGTTGACAAAAATATGGCTCAAGTATAAACAGTGCTTTTCCCATGACTATGGCAGACATCACTAATCTATCACACAAAAAATTTTTAAGCCTGAGCATGGCCACAGGTTCCTCAATGGGTTCCAGCCATTGAAAGCCAAAGATGGAACACAGATAGAAATCTATCTTCCCTGAGTTAGTATGAACATGTGTGTTTTTAAAAGAGGTGGGTGTTTTGTGTTTTGTGTTTTTTTTTTGGTCTCGGTTGGAGCACCACTAGAGTGTACACTGATCGCCTGAAGAGGGTAGAAGCACCCTTAGGATTCAGTTACGTTGACTGCAAGTACATGGTTATTACAGAGGCAGAGCTGCCTCTTCTAAGACTGGAGGTGTTAGCCTTATGTCCTGGATAAGTTCCAACTTAGGTAATTACATCCTGCTTACCTCACCCCCCTAGCAATTTTTCAAGTGCATCCAGTACTATTCTTCACTCCCTACCCTAACCTGCTGTGTAGTGTTGCGATGAGCTGTTAAACAGCTGCCACGCTTCGCTCCACAGTGGTGACTGCACTCCACTGTCTAATTTGTAACCATTCGCAGTGTGCTTTGGAATCTTCAGGATGAAAGTGTTACCCTCAAATGCAAGATATCATCATCATTTTAAAGGCATACAGTACAACTGCTTATTTCAGTTAAATTCAGCATAACATATTTAGAAAATACCTTATTTCATGAAAAACCATAAAACTAGGTTAAAATACCCATGAAACATGCTACAAAGAGTATATGAAAAGGTATTTAAGGAAAGCAAACTATTTATCAACTATATGAATATTCTGCCAAAGAAAGGAGTAGTAGGAAGAACAAATGCTTCAGACGTTTTTATTTGAAAATACATCTGCCTTCATCAGATGGTGAAAATTCCCAGTGTCACCCAAGAAAAACAGTGAAGAGAAAAACTGAACGTTCAGTCAATGGGAAATGGAGGGATGCCAGCGCGTATGGAGACAGAGATCAAGGATATATACAACTTTTAACATTTTCTTATTTCTCATCAGAGAATTAAGGACAGCCAGAGAATTATATAATTCATTTTCTTTTCTTTTTTTTTTTAAATATATCTTTATTGATTCAGAGAGGAAGGAAGAGGGAGAGAGATAGAAACATCAATGATGAGAGAGAATCATTGATCGGCTGCCTTCTGCATGCCCCACAATGGGGATCGAGCTTGCAACCCCGGCATGTGCCCTGACCGGGAATGAAACCGTGACCGCCTGCTTCATAGGTCAATGCTCAACGACTGAGCCATGCAGCCTGGGCTACAAATTCATTTTCATGGAGACACTGAATTTTCACCATAGATTGCCCAAGGACAGGAACTATATTCGGGCAATCCTGAAAAGAAGTCACGTGCCACCAGGAGGGGCAGCTGCAGTTACATGGACCCTCCACACACCGTGATTTATAGAGATGCTTTAGGTTAGTGGTCCTCAACCTTGACTGCACAGTAGAATAACCTGAGGAAATTAAAACAACACAAAACAGAATAACAATACCAGAGATCCTGATTTAATTGAGCTGGACAATGGAATTTTTTTAAAAAAAGCTCCCAGGAGATTATAATATGTAGCCAATGTTGAAGACCACAGCCTGAGGCTATATTTTACCAACATGGTCATAATTGTTTGATGGAATTTTTGTATAGGGGAAAAACACATTATTTGAGGGCATACATATCATCATACATTATTAATCCAGGTCAAACAATTAGATCCCAAAGATATGTTTCATGGAATGACGTTAATCAACTGGGAGGGGATGTATCACCCAAGGATTCTATTCCTGGAGAGCCACAATTCTAATGCAATCTTGTTTGTCATACAGGAAGATCTTCTGCCAGAAACAATAGTTAAATATCTAATGGGCTGTTGAAATTACAGTTAGCTTTTGATATATTACCTGTGTTACAAATTTGTCTGGAATAAACTCTACAATCTCAAACTAGCCTTTTCCTGCCACCTGCATGTTTGGAAAATAAATAATAACCTAGTACCATAAAAGCTTCCTTATCTACCTTCAAGTAGAAGTACTGCACCTTCAACCAACCTGCACATTCATGAGATAAAAAGAAATACCTGCAAGCACGAGTAGAAATAAGTTTTCCATCAGAGCCCAGGACTCCACAGTTGCAGGTAATGATGTGAACAGAAAGGAAAACATAATTCCACGGACTTTTATTGACTATAGCAGCCCTGTTCCACAAGCGTTAACCCTGGACAACAGCCATAAAGTAAAACGTAACAAACACAGATAAAAGAAGAATTAAAAGTAAACAAAACCAAGCAGGTGAAAAATATCCAGAAACAGCAGGAAAAGTAATAACTAAGGACTTATTATAAAAAGTCATTTAAGTGGACTAAGTCATGAGAGAAGAGATAGAAAAACACACACAACTAAATATTATCCATGAGAACAAATTAAACCTTATATCTTTGAATAATCACCAAAAGCATCAGACATTAAGGTAGCAACACAAAGAGGTCGCCAGTTCAGCCGCCTGTGAGTGGCAATTAAAATTGGTCAGAAAACAGAGTAGCAGGTGTGATGGTACCGAGGGGAAGGGCAGGGAGATGTGCATAAATATAAACTATGCACTGTGTGAAACAATTTATCCCTGTCTCTCTCACTTAATCCTCACTTCAACTCTATGATTTAATGCTAGGGAAATTAAGGGTCAGAGAGGGTGACATAATTTGAGAAAGTGGCTGAGCCAAGACTGAAAGCCAAGTGACTCAAAAGTTCATGTTTTCCCTCTGCACCACATGTCCTCCTCTAATCCCCAAGGCTCCCCCCTCCACCCTCACCCCTCCACGGTGGCGCCCTCTGAGCTAACCCATGGGCTCAGCCCTGGGGCATCAGCCAGCTACCCAAACAGGTCTCAAGGATAAAAAGAAGACTTCACCTGAGGCCCTGGAAGAGGCAGAGCAGGCATATCGCCACAGCCATCATGCCATGGCACATTGAACATTCTTTGGAGAGAGACATGGAGAGAAAGGTTCAGAACATTTTCTAACCATAAAGGCTACAAATTTATACAAAACTTGCAAAAAAAGGAAGCATAAAATGGTTTGATATTTTTGATAGTTGTATATAATACTGGTTCACTCAGGATTTGTGGCACCAAATCCCAGGAAAGGAAGATGATCAAATTTATTTTCAGGTTCTGAGTTTCCAGTGCTGGAAACTCCCATTTCTCACTCCTAGAATACGTTTTATATGAGTAGCCCAGTGTTTACTGGAAGAGCCAAATGTTATAGGCAAATAAGAGTTGGCTGAGTCATATGCATTTTTATCTCAAAATGAGTTACAGGCCGAAGAGCTAGGTATTGTCAGTGAAAAACAGTAACAAGTTGTGATGCAAATGAAATATTTCAGACTCTCCTAGGAAATTTCTGAATACCATCAATTCCTGGTGAGACCCATCTATTTTATCAGTGCCAGCCAATCCTACCCTACTAATTACCAAGACAATAAAACACCCCATGCACGTGCCTAACAATCTCATGAGTTTTCCCACTGGCCTCTACGTAGTGACTCCTAGGCGACCAGGCTCTAAAGAACCCTGTCTGCTGAGTTTCCCCAGCTAGTGCTAGGTAAAGGAATAAAGTTTTGATTTCTTAGGTTCTCTTCCAGTTCTGGAAAGTTCTAAGTCTATTCTTTCATAAGAAAATATAAACTGCCTAAAACTGAAAATAAAACAAATTTGACTACAATAGAAATGTGGTTGACATTTTTCTCTGATTTTCCTATTTCGGTTCATAGTACAATAATTTCAAAACTTATGTGTTTTTTTCCAGTTCATTCTCCCCCTTCTCTTCTATTTCCAACAGAAAGCATCACCTAATTAATCCTGGGTGAATTCCACTTTCCCACTGTCTCTTGCTCATGTCCTTTCAAATCCATTCTCACAGCCGTAGACAGAAGTTCCCTCTTCAATTAGTGGGAAATAATTATAACAAACACTCTAGGATTTGGTAATATAAAATGAGTTTTGGTGTTTTATTATAAAAATGAAATGTGGTAGTTTTGACTAAAGCCTTCATTTCTCCACAGAATCACTTGGTCTGTTCAAGGTGTCAGTTGATATTGAATACAGCAGATTTGGATTGGGTTTGAATGAGATGGGTGTCCCAAACAGATAAATCCGATCTCTAGATGTAAGTGAATTAAGAGTTGCAGGCCATATGGATAAAGGTAAGAGTTTATAGTCAAACCTTGGTTCTCGAATGTCTCCCATCTCAAACAATTCGGTTCTTGACCAAGTTGTTCACACAAAAAAATGTCTCCGTTTTCAAATAATATATGATGATGCATTGTAGAACTATATACCTGAAACCTGTATAATATTATCACCCAATGTCACCCCAATGAATTCAGTTTTTAAAACTGCCCATTTCCTCATCTAGCAGTGGCTCCCAAATGACTATTGGCTAAAGTATAAATTCCTCAGCCTTGATTTCCATTTCTAATCTCCCCATCTCTTTACCCAACTGAGTCAAAGGTAATTAATCTCTTCTGGACCCAATGATCATTTACTGCCACAAATCTGGTTGTACCTATTCTCTCTCTACAAAATGTGCTGTTGGCCTCACTCGAAGCCACCCCCTCTCCCTCATAGCAAGAAATAACATGGCACTAATGGAAGCAGCATAGGGGGGCCAGAAGGTTGGGGTTGCTGCATGATTTCAGGCCAGAAAAGAGGTTCAGAAGGTTAAGCTGACCTTGTGGAAGTGTGGTAAAGATTAGAAATAATATACATAAAGTGAATGCCCAGAAAAGGCACTTAATAAATGATTGCCATTATTATTATGCCTAAAGCTTAGTCAGTCTTTAATGTCCAGCTCAATGCCATAAAAAGCACTGTTTTCTCTCTCTTACTAGTATAGTCACCAGAGTATTGTCTATCATTTCTGCAAAGCTCTTTCAATTAAGGAGCTGGTCTTATATAGCCTCATATCCCAGAATGCCGTGCATCTGCCATACAAACAGTGAGCTTTTAATAAATGTTGGGTGAACGAAGACATGAATAAAACCTCACAGAATTAAATTACTGTTAAGTATATTTTATTGCACTTAATTACTTTGAAGCATATATTTAAAGAATTTCCTTTAAAATTAAGCTTTTTTACCTGGACTTCTTAGGGAATAAGTCATTCTGGGTAAAAGAATGTTCTAGGAGCTTACTGTTGAATGAACTTTCCAAGATGTTTATTTTTTTAATGGACAACTTTTTAAAACACTCTCTGGCACTCTTCAAAAGAGCACTGGACAACTAAAATGACTTCTGTACTGTCACCCCCATCTGCATTCCACACCGCAGGCCCCAGGAGGCGTGAGCTCGGGTTGCAGGTGCCAGGCAGACATGGCACATGGGACTTTCCTCTCGTGCATTCACACTGTCACCTGAGCCCCTTGGCTGGTGTATGGACTCATAGGGTAAAAGACAGTCCTTACATTTATTTGAATTAGTGGTAAACTTTAGGTCCTCAAGTGTTTATAAAATTACCAGGGTTTTCAGAATTGTATTGGCGTCATGCTGAATGGGTGAGCTTGTCAAAGAACCTATCAACAGATAACTAAAATGATGACGATGATGAGAGTATTTTTAAGACCACTGACATTTACTGAACACTTATTAGGTTGTAGGCACTGAACTCGGTCAGCATATTGTTATAATTATCTCTATCTTCATAATAAACCTAAGAGTAGTACTGTTTCACTTTTCATTTTACAGATGAAAAACTGAAGCTCTGAGGGGTGAAGGGTCTGCCCTGGGCCGAACAGTTGCAGTCAGTGGTATAAGCCAAACGAGAATCCCCACACATCACCCTGCTGCCTCCTGTCTTTTAGTCAGCATTCCCCAAAGTGGAATGATCAGCATAAGTGATTTTTAGAAAGATAACAAAGCTTGATCCTTTAACCATCAAAATAATGTACCTGAAATCTTTCCAACATGCATGGTTACATAGCCTTTATGTAATGCATAGAGTATCTAGCATGATCGTTCTTGCCTGGCTAACCACACTGATAACCATTCATTGAGCTTTGGGAAACTCGGTGATGGCCTGAGCCTGCAGAGGGGAAGAGAGCCTAAGTGGGCCTCTGGTGAATTTCCCTCAACTGTGGTTTGAGTTTGTCAAATGACAGCATAGGGCCATTTGTAGAAAGCCTTCTCTATGACTCCCTTTGGGTTGATGATGGAGTCCCTTGCTGAGTATGTTCTCTGATTTGAAGTTATTACTCTACCCTGTGGTCTGTGGCCTTTGCTTCTTACCTTCCAAATTTCTTAGGAAGGGCCAGAAAAAAGTATATCGAATGTCTGATGCAAAATCAAGCCACATGTTCTCCATACTTGAAGAGAACAGGAATAAATCACCCTGTGATAAAGGGATGGTTTTTACTGTTGCTGATGACTTCAGAGCACTTCTTTTGGCAGTTTGGTTGCTGTTGCATAAGTAGAAGAGAGCTGATATCTAACTGTTGTAATTATTATTAATATAAGTGATAATTTCATTAAAAATAAATTTTGAGTAAGCAAGAGTTTGGTCTATGTAACTTCAGGTAAAGAAAGGGATTGTATATATATATGCTGAACTCAAAAGTCTCTTCCTGAAATTAGGCTAGCAACAGCAAGATGGTCACAGTATAATGCAGCATGAAAGGTTTGCATTATATAAAAGGCGATTTCTTCCCAATGAGCGGTGCTCAACACTGGGATGATTTATCAAAAGCCTTTTTTTTTTTTTTTTTTAGCACAGTGACCCTATAAGAAAATTTTAATGGCATTTAAAGAAAACATAATTTTGCATTCATTTTTAAGAGCCAAAATAATTATTAGAAAGATATGGGCATGTTTAAATTTGTAAAAGTGAAGCAAAACTTTTATTCTTCGACTTCAGGCCTAGATTAATATAAAGAAGACAGTACCCACTTTATTATTTCAAAAAACATAGCCCGTCCTTTTACAAATATGTCTAACACTAATACAGTCTCAAAATATCTGAGAAATACGACCACATGTGGTAGAAGATTAAGGTGTTTTCTGGCAACAATCCCAAAAGCAGAACTTGACTGTAAAAAACAAAAAAAAATTTGGTGGGGGAGCCACGGGAGCTGCCTTCTGTCCTATCCGTCCACAATTTCTCAAACTGCAGATCTGCCGTTGTTTCTGACACATCTGCTTTGCAATGGAAAATAGTGTTTTCTTTAATAAGAATTCTCCAAAAAGCCCTTAGGCTCCTCATCTTGGTTTGCACAGCCTGAGAGTTTTCATTTAAAGTTTTCACACTGTTTTTAAAATTCTCCATTTTTGTTTCAAAAATAGTTAAGCAAAGTCCACAAACCTCTGTTTTGGCTTCACATTTCAGTTACATGGAAAAGGTAGAGAGAAACGTGCGGAGAAATTCTTTAGATTTCAATAAATCAGATTACTCATAGTGACTAACACGGTTTTCCCTCCTTTCTCTGCCGTCAGAAACGAAGGAAGGAGGGGAGCAGCTGTTGATTTATCCTGGGATGTATAATCTACTATGAAATGAGGAAACCCATAGGTGAAATCCACTCCCTCTTACTCTGGGGCACCTCTGATGATCCCTATTGTGGGAAATAGGAATAGATAATGAAATGATCACAGAAACCTCTGACATTCTCCCCTGATGATCTCAGCAAGGTTGACACTGATGTTCTCCATGGGGACTGAAGTGGAACTGAAACCCAGAGAAACTACAGATTTCTCAATCGGAAGCACACCGGCTTCATTGTGCTCAAAGTCCAAACTCCCACTCCTAAGGATATAGCATCCACTCACCTCTGCATTGAAAAATAAATACATGGATAATGCACTTGATCTTTTTTACATCAATTATGGGCAAATATAATGAACAAATGGAAACTCTTTTTCATAATACAATGGGGCTGAGAAGGCAGAGAAGTGACAAATATATACATGTATCGAGCCTTGACAACTTGAGCATTTATTTCATCACCTTTTATACAACTGAATGTTTTTTGAAGCAGACAATATCCATTTTGAAACTCCCTACTCATGCCTCCTTGATGGAATTCTTTTAAAAGACATGATCTTTTTTCAAGGATGAGGTAGTTCACCGTGTTTCTACATTCTTATGTGATCCAACTTGTTGGAGGTGGGGATAATCTAGTTATAATGGATCGGCCCTGCCCTGTGAGATAGGTGTCATTCTAGAAACTCACTTGTAAGAAAAGAGAGTTTACATAAATGTGAGATAACTAGCAATAGAAAATGAATGGTCTGATGTATAAAATAGTAGTCTGATCCCACAGCTGTTTCTTTGAAGCAGTCTATTCTGCTTCTTTAGGTCCCTCTTCAATTTTACCATTAGAATTCTTCCCTAACATTTTTCATTCCTCTTCAGGTATCCTCTTTTTTCAAAATGTCAACCTTTAAAAGTCTACTGTCTAAAGCCTTTTCCATAACGTTACCATGACAAGTCCCCTTTCATTCGATGCTTCTGTCAATTCTCTTTTATAAATCACTTGTCCTTCACTGGTCAGGGTCAAGTACCAGGGACCAGGAGACCAGAGCCTCTCTTGGCAGGACCAGCAGGATAGAAAGGCGGTTAAGAATGTGGGTTCTAAAATAGGATAAAAAGCATTTGACTTCTAGTTCTACCTTTACTTCTGTGTGACTGTAGGCACAGAGTTGCTCACATTCTCTATGGCTGAGTCTCTTCAACTATAAATGAAAATATCTTTCAGAATTGCTGGAAGATTAAAATGGCAAAATATGTATACTATGCTTTGCACGACTCAGGGCTAAAGTAAGAATCAGTAAAGGGAGCTGTTATGGTGAGCTCTATTTTCCAGAGAAGACACTGTCAGAAAGCAATGTTCTGGTTAGATGTTCTGCTTTCGCAAGACTGAGACTTGCACAAAGGTCTGGAAGTGGGACATTCCCTAGTTCTGCGGGGCCTTGCCTGGGTAACAGTTACATGGTGTAGGGTAGGCTGCAGGACAGCTTCCCTTTCCTCCTCATCACACACCCGCCAGCACCACAGAGTTCTGTGTGAAATACGCTTTCTTGAAATGCACAGAATTGCCTTAATTTTCCATCTAATCTACATCATTTAACACAATAGTTTTCCTTTGCAATGTATCTGTTATTATCTCATCCCACCACATTTTCAGATAATATGTATCTTCTGGTAAGATACAGGCTGGATATTTGCATTCTTTCAAAATTCATTTGTTGAAATCCTAACCCGTAAGGTAATAATATTGGGAGATAGGGTCTTTGGGAGGTGATTAAGTCATGAGGGTGGAGACCTCATAAATGGGATTAGAACCCTCATAAAGAAAACAAACCCAGAGTGGCCCCTGGCTCCCTCCTTAGGTGAGAACACAGCGAGAAGAAAAGTCATCTGTGAACCAGAGGAAGCAGTCCTTCCCAGAAACCAAACCTACCGGAGCCTTCATCTTGGACTCCCTAGCCTCCAGAACTATGAGAAATACATTTCTGTTGTTTACTAGCCACCCAGTCTACGATATTCTGTTGTAGCAGCTCAAACAGGCTGAGATATGGTATTCATGTGGCAAATGGGTTTTGTTAACCACCGATCACCTGGCAAACCTGGATGCCTTCAGTACTGAAGAAGCTGGTGCATAGAGCCAGCAGCAAAAAAAAAAAAAAAAAAAAAAAAAAAAAAAAAAAAAAAAAGCTCGGTCCATGAAAGGGCCCCAATCAGGAAGATCTAAAATGATAGCTTGTTGAAATGTTCCCTAGTCACCCAAGCTTACAGCTAGTACAACTGCATGAGAAAGGGTCTGGATGTTCATTATCGGAATTCCATTAGGTAAACATGGCTCATGTACGCCCTACAGTAGTACACGATGTTTACCTTCCTTTACTGTCATTTATACTTGCTGCCAAGAGTGGCTTCCACATTTCCTTACATTCTTTTTTTTTTAAATATATTTTTATTGATTCCAGAGTGAAAGGGAGAGAGCGAGAGAGATAGAAACATCAATGATGAGAGAGAATCATTGATCAGCTACCTCCTGCATGCCCTACACTGGGAATCGAGCCCACAACCTGGGCATCTGCTCTGACCAGGAATCAAACTATGACCTCCTGCTTCATAGGTTGATGCTCAACCACTGAGCCACACCAGCTGAGCCATTTCTTTACATTCTTAAAAGGAATTTACAGGCTACCATTTGCTCTCTCATAATAAAATCACAGTGATCCTTTGATGTTCAAGCTGTGCCACTGAGGACAAATGTCGGCAGGGGACCTTCCATGTGAGAGCTGCCTGCCCTGCCCGGAAGGGCTCCAGGCTGCTACGCTTTTTCACTTCTCATATTTTTTAATAGTTTATCTCTCTCCTCCCTTGTTGTCAAGCTGTCAGTCAGCTGTCACTTTTTACTGCTGTCATGAGCCTGCCTTTATCACACCCCCAATTGGATGCTGCTAATCTGTTGTCAGCTGAGCAATAAGACAATTGGGAGCTGAAATTGAATTTGCAATCAGTGGTGTGAGAGCACTGGAGGGAGATTTTGAGATATGGGTTCTAGCTCCTGCTCTGTCTTTATCTAGCTGTGTGATTAGCAGGAGACACTTAAGTTCTCTGGGCCTCAGTGCCTTCATCCATAAAAGGAGGAGCAGAATGTGTGTGTGTGTGTGTGTGTGTGTGTGTGTGTGTGTGTGTGTGTATAAAAGAGAGAGACACACAGAGACACAGAAAGAGAAAGAGGTCTCATCCGGACTTGAATCCTAAGTTTGTGTGGCTACCAGAAAGAACGTATTAAACGTTTCTGTGAGTTAACGGAATGCAGGGTGGGGTACCATTGACACTTGAATTGAAAAATTCAAGGATACATTTTAGTCATCACTTAGTCAATCTCATTCCTCTGTTTTCCCTACTGACCATCTCCATAAAACACTTTTCCCTTTGTTCCACAAGATAATTCTCTCATTGTTGACCTTCTGACCCCTTTATCTTCTTTTCTCATTTCAATCCTTGGCTCTTCCTCTACCAACCATTTAAGTATTAAGAGTGCCAAAGGCCAGTCCAAATTTAAAGGGTTAGGCAATGATAAGAAGCCAACAACAAGTCTGAAAAGCAGCAACCTATGTGTCCTAGAAACCAACTGAAGGATGTGTCATAGTATGTCAATTACTGTGATACGTTAAGTAAAATGAGGACTGAGAGGTGACCACAGGATGCAGAGACATGGAAGTCATGGGTGACCTCGACAAAAACTGTTTCCGTGAAGTAGCTTTAAGAGAGAACAATGGGAATGAAATTAGCAGGAACAAATATTAACAAGTCTTGCAAGAAGTTTTGGTCCTGAGAGAAAGAAGGAAATGAGGCAGTAGTGGAAGGGAGAGGTGGAATCAAGAGAGAATTTTTTCAAAAGATGTAAAACCTAATAGCATTTTTGTATGCTAACAGGAATGATCCAGAAGAAAGGAAAAGTGATGACGCAGAAGAGAGAAGAAAAACTTGTTAGAACAATAGTCCTTAGGTTTGGGAGAAGGATGGGCTCCGACAAAGAGTGGGGTGGAGCAAGGGCCTCAGACAGGAGCAAGGCCAGTTCCCCCACAGGCACAGGTGTGGGGATGGAGACCAGGCCCCAGAAGCATACAACTGCATAGACATAGTGGTAGCAGAGGTCAGAATTCTCATCTGACTGCTTCTGTTTTCTCAGTCGTGATCTGAGGGTGAAATTAGAGACTTTACTGTTAGATGTTTACCAAGGAAGGAAAATGCATGGTTAGTTATTTAAAAGAGGAAAAGGTGGTATGCTTGCCAGGCAGATCAAGGTTCCATCTGAATTTAGGAGTCATGGGTTTAGAGTAGACTAATAAGCATGGCAGGATGCCATCTCCTTATTAAATACAAAGGAAAGAGGGCAAAGATTTGAAAGTATACGCAAAAGAGTATTACAACAGAATATGAAAATTAGGCTGGGGAAGAAGGAGGGAAATTAGGGTAAGAAAAGAATGAACGTAAGGAGTTGGCTCAAACAATGGTGGCAGGTTCTCTGAAGGTCAAAAGACTGAGTCAGAGTGATAAAGAGAATAAGTAAATTGATCTATTTACATGGCAGAGTATTTTTCTCTTTTTTAAAATATGTTTTTTTATTGATTTTTAGAGAGAGAGGAAGGGATAGAAGCATCAATGATGACAGAGAAACATCGATTGGCTGCCTCCTGCATGCCTCTTTCTGGGCATCAAGCCCGAAACCCGGGCATGTGCCCTGACTGGGAATTGAACCGATATCTCTGGGTTCCTGGATCGACACTCAACCAGCCAGGCTCTCTTTTTTTCTTTTTAGTGCCTCTCTATTTTTATGTGTTCACTAATAAAGAGAGAAGAACACCGTCCTTTATATTCAGGTGGCAATAAATGTGCTAGGTTATAAAACAATGGGATGGGGTGTTAGTAAGATGAATTCATCTTCATTGGGACTCTACTGTATGTCAGCATTATGCTAGGCATTTGCCACACACTAATTCATTTAGTCACAACATCATACCTATGAGGTTATAAAGTAAAAATAATCATGACCGTTAAAGAACATAAGCTCAGGGTCATTTCACTTATATTAGTACAGGTCACAGAGCTAGTAAGATAAACACTCAAATACACGTATGTATGACTTTTGTGTTAAAGAGATTTCCCATCCAAAAATAATTAATTCATATAATGAAATATTTTCAAGTGAACATTCTTTCTTTATACTATGTCCTGGTCTTTGAGAATAAAGCAGTGGAGGGTGAGGAGGACATGAGGTAACAGCAGGTGCCACAAGCCAAATGTTACTGAATTCTTATGTGACAGACATGTTCTGAGTTTTAACAGTTATCAGCGCTATAAAGCCTCACAGATTTTGCTGAAATATGGCTTTTTCCCTTCCTTGTTTAATATCCATTATTATATATTATTATAGCACATTGTATTAACAATTTGATTGTATCTTCTTCTTTGTTTTTACTTAAACCCATTTTTTCCATGACCAAATAATATTTGCAAAGGAAGAAAGATATAAGCATTCAAAAACTGTGTTTGTATTTTAAAATCACATTGGCTACTTTGCCTTTGGAATTACTAAGTATTTTTCAACATCTCAACAAAATAATACTCTCTTAAGACTGGAGGCATTAGAATGATTGTCATTCATGCAAATAATCACTTACTTACACTATATGAGTTTGGGTTGGATAAAGCAAATTACCATTTGAAAATAACTCAAATAACACTCTGGGCTAAGACCTCGCTTATGAATGTTATCTTGGCCACAATATTTCTTAACCTTCTTCCATTTAGCTAGATGTATTTATGGTAATACAGTCCAAATTAATAAACTATTCAATTGCCACAGGTGTATTAAACACATAATGATGGAGGAATATATCATATGCAAATGAATTTAAAACAGTATTTATTTGGAATTCTATAGCAGTAATAATTAAGATGTGCTATAACCACCTATTTAACTAAAGATGTACATTTTGACTTTATATTATATGAAAAACATAAAAACATGTCAAAAATAAGGTTCATATTTTAAAAATATGATCTAAAGTATAAGCTGTGTTTGAGATAAGCATGGATCTAATGTATAACAACTACATTTTTCAAAAGTTGAAACTCTCTCATCATACATAAAAAATTGTATTTATACAAATATATATTATACATACATATATATGTATCTGAAAATCAATGGTTATCTTAGTTTCACTTAGCTTGTTAGTATTCAAAACTGTAAATAAACTATTAAATATTTTTGACAAATGACCAACATTGACAGGAAGCTTGGACAGTAACAGAAAATGGGATAAAAATTCATAGGGTCCAAACTTTAATCTAGTCTGTGACAATAACTAGCTGTGTGAGTTCAAGACAATCTCTGCCCCCTGGGACTGCTCTCTGACCTCCGTAAAGCAAGGATTGGGCAAGGTGCTCTAACTGAAATTGTATGACTCACTCATTTGACTTGGCATTAGGCAGATTTTTCTTCAATGAAATATTTACTAATAAGAAACTCAAATAAACCAGCATTGGGGGTGTGGATGAGGACAACTGTCTCCACAGCAAAATCTGGACAAACTCAGTAAGTCCAGAACACAGAGAGTACTGCTGACTTCCTGCATAGCATGTATGGACATTAAATCGTTTCCTGCCTTCATTTCAAGGATGGCGAAGAGACAGCTGTCCCTGAACTCTTTTTAAGGACACAGTCAGTTACAAAACAGCAGCATCCCCAGCTAGTGTGAGTCCCACTGAAGCAAACTTACTATTCACAAGGGAGAAATACTTCTGGTGGTAGTAAAAACAATTTTGCTAGGTTTAATCAAAAGTGAAAAGGAATTCTAAAATGTTCCCTTTGAGCCACATCATCCGTTGCTAATTCAGGGTGGGCCTAGCAACCAGGGTAATAAAAAATGTCCTTAGTAACTGAGAAAGAGAAATGGCAATTAAGCACTTTTGTGACCCAACATAGAATACCCAACTCTTTGTTAAGATAATAAAAATAATAAAAAATGGGAGAAGGGAAAAAGGTGAAGAAAATAGCATGGAAAATGAAAGTAATCCAAGCAGCAAAATTTAGCATTGATTTACTTAGAACTGCTATTATTAAACATATACATCAATGGATATAAGCTGAATGCAGAAGTTGAGAAATAGGCTTGACAATGAATTCTTTAACAAAACAACAAGGAAAGAACCAAAACAGTAAGTGGTAAAAGTGAAAACAGCTTGTTTTAGCAAATAAATAAATAAGAGAAAAGAAAGGAAGATCTCAATATCAGAAGTAACCATTCAGTGATAGGTTGGACAAATGATTATTTAAAATCTTTGCAAATCACAGCATGGTGAAATGGAACTCGATTCTCTAATTAACCATGCTTATGCTGAGAAGGTAAAATTGGCAAGAAGCACACCAATTCCTACACAGTTGGGGAATAATTTGACAAACAGAGTCAAACATACTGACCTGCTCACATCAGGAAACCTGATGGGAAAGTAAATAACTTGGCACTTGGGTCTGATGATGCTTTCCAGATCCTTGGGTCTGTGGTCAGGAATCAGCTTCATAAATTTCCCAATAGAAGTGAGAAATGACTCCATATTAAAAAATGAGTTGAATACCACCACGTCAGCCACCAGGCTGCAAAGGGAAAGGATAAATACAAATGATGAGCCCAACAAGAGTTTATACTGCACCTTGGGTTTGCAAAAAATACTCTGCACTTCCGTAAGTACTTAGCAAAATGCCTCTAATAGATAAGTTCATTTTATTATATTATATCATGGGAAGTTAGATCGTTGGTGTCAGGGATGAAAGGCAGGAGAGGAATTAAATGATTTAATGCTCTCCTGTGAGGCTTCAAAGCCAATTATATTCTTCCACAATCTCAGGAGCTTTCCATGCTATCAATAGCAGGACCTTTTGCTTTGTGACCCAACCCACCCATGTTGGTTTGTGTGTCAGTGATGGATGTTGTTTTATACCATACTACTGAGAACAGAATGTTTGCCATATTTTTCACTACCTTCAAGGGGACTAATTGAGATAAAGCTGTTTCATACTCGAGCATACCTTCAGAGTATGTGGTTGAAGTCTCTTTCTTGTTTTAACCCTTGCTTCAAGAAACTTTTTTTTAAAGTTCTGGGCTATACAGGAGGGATCATATGGGGTCTCTACAAATAATGTCACCAAGATATTTGAAATAGTCAGAGAGGTAAAAGAAATTGGTAGAAATTATTACACAAAGGAACTCATAAAGAATCACAATACCATGGACTTTCAGAATTAAACAAAAGAAATGCAATATTGGCTGCTGCTTTAGATGGAAAGACTGTGCTCCTCCCCATAATATTTTTTAAAAACAAAAATCAATCTGAAATATATAGTTATAAGGCAACGTGAAAACAAAGTCTGTGTGTCATAAAAACATGAGCAATTTTCAGAATGTTCTATAACATATTCTTGGAAACCAGCGAACACAAATGATAACCATGGGTGAGGTCAGGATAAAACATAAATACAGGGTGAGGGCAAAAGTATGTTAACAAATGTGAGTACCCAAAACACAGAGTTTATATGCTTGTGTTATTGTATTATTTTCCATATGAACAACTGTGAACCCACTTTTGCCCCACCCTGTCTGTAGTATAAATATGTACTATGTTCCCTTTATGCGTCAAAATACTGATTTAAGAGATCATTGTTTTGATTTTTTTTTTTAAATGGCCCTTTTTGCTTTAAGCCAGTGATTTTCAACTGGAGCGCCACAAGAATTTTTAAAACATGCAATATCTGACTATTTAGTTAGGGGCACTGACCTCTTTCCCTTAGATTGTCAAATTAAAAAAAATGACAGCAGCCAACAAACAATAGCTGTCCGGTGTGAATGAATCAAAATTATACCTATTTTTAAATCATATTGGCATAAAGTATATTTTTTTGGGTGTGCTGCAGAATTTTAGTAATTGGTTTATGTGTGCCATGAGATGAGAAAGGTTGATAATCGCTGTTTTAAGCAATGAAACAGTGTTTCGATGTCACTGGATCTCAATAAAATGAATACAAATGCTTTGATATAGGATCCAATAGAAAAACCAGTTTTACTTGCCCTTTAAAATGATAGGTAAAAAGAAAACAACCTGAAAGAAGACATGCAAGTCCATAGACTGCAAAACACAGATGAATAAGCAGAGCTTATAGAAGAGGAATACATACCATAGCACAGCCTCAGCTTAGTTTAATTCACACTTACAGAGACAGCTGAAGTTCCTATTATTAATACAGAGCAGAATAAAAAACCAGCAAAAAGAATGTTGACCTGTCACCCCTATGCCTGCCTCACAAAACTGCTTTTCCATACAAGTTATTTATTTATTTATTTTTTAGTTGTGACCTAGTGCCAATTTGGGGATAGGGGTGATTACAACATGGATAATACAAAAGAATGTCACAGAAGTGCTGACACAACACCAAGCAATAAGGAAGCCAATATAATAATACAGCAAAAGTTGAAGGATGTTTTACAGCTAGTCTGTTTTCACCATATGTCACATATTGTAATAGCGACCCACAGGTCATAATATATAGTTGCGACATGTGTTCGTAAGTCAGAGGGTTAGTGAAACCTCTATTTGAGGTGAGTGCTTATGTCAGTCATCTCTAAAGTCCTGAACTGCCACACGGCCAGGAAAGAAATCTCCCAGTGCCAACAAAAGCAGAAGTCAGCAAGAAAACTAGAGAAACATTTGAGGAAGCGGGAGTCATACGTTTCAAAGAGAATCTGAACAGGACTGCTTCCTGACACTCTTATTTTTCCTCTGGACAGCTGTGAGCCATTTTTTTCTTATTAACAAGCCAACCAATGATCAAGTCCACTTCTTTCTCTCCAAGCATGTCTAACAGTTTACCCTCTTGAGAAGAGCAATGCTGAAAAATCATGTAGGAGTTCTTATAGTCTCATTGCTACAAGCAAAAACAATCTTTTATGAAAGAGAGAGATGAGGGGCAGTAAGCTAAAATTTTTTTTCAAATATCCGCATACAACCCGACTACTTACAATCTTAAAACCCAGTCTATGCTAAATTAAAGATCCAAGATAGTTTATAGAAATACTCTTTTTCATGCATTTCCTTCCTGATATGAGTGAGTGTAACTTCCATTAACTTTAAAGCCACCCATAAAGGGAAAAATAGGCTTAATTTTTTCCCCCAGTTATTTCTCAAGGGTAATAAACACACACTATCTGAGGAAAAGAATGATGCTAATTCAAGAAATCAAAAGAATATTACAAATGTTTTCCATATTGATAAAGCACAAAACGATTTTATTTTTGTTTTTAAAACATATTTCCCTTCTCTGTTTCAATATAAAAGAAAGTATTTTAATTTTATTATGAAATTTTAAAATGGTTGCTTTTTTATGAGACATTTGATGGGAAGCAGTTCCACTCTTTTTTGATAGCACTGCTACTTCACAATTGAAGCAGCTTGTAAAAATGATTGCAGAAAAGCATTTACAAAATGCTCAAAACACAGAAGCAGCGCCATAGAGCTGCTTTTCTATGTCAACTAAAGTACGGACTATACCTGCAAGAGTTGACAGTCTCTTTAAACACATCATCAATCCCAACTGCTAATAATTGTTTAAAAAGGTGAGTAAAAATTAGCCATCCACGGCCAAACTTACTCGATTCGATTGTTGCAGTTATGTGGATAGGATGCAATAGCCAAGCCGTTTCAGGGTTGTTATTAACTTCTTTCATTAAGTAAGCTTCAGGAGATACACTTTGTTGAAGTAACAAGAGAGAAGGACCATCACCTTTGAAATGTCATGGTATTTTAAGGCAGTGCAATTTCAGAAGACTCAATGAGGGGGTGAAAAATACCAACAACTACCTAAAGATTCATTTTCCAGAGTTTTCTCTTACAAACTATATATATATGAACAAAAACTCCTTACTCCATTATGTCTTATTTTTTGTTTACTCCTCTGAAAATTTCGGTTTTGGTTTTAGCTGAATTCATTGAAAGTGGTTGGCAAAAGAGCAGACTGACTGCCCTTTCTGGAGAGTATGTCTTAAACAGCAGATGAGAGAATCAAGGGTGAAGAAGGTCCCGTGAACCCGCTGACTCCATTGTGAATGTTGTAGAAAATAGATAATTAGTTCAACATATAATTAGATTTTATATCCATACATATATATACATATAGATATGTATATATGTATTTTATAAAAGGATTAGCTGTGATCCTAGACATATATTGCAGAGGCACAAGTAATTACTATTATGGAAGGCATGTTTAAATAAACACTTGTACCTATCTTAAGGTGTTTTTTTTGTGTATATGTGTTTTTTTAATATATTTTATTGATTTTTTACAGAGAGGAAGGGAGAGGGACAGAGAGTTAGAAACATCAATGAGAGAGAAACATCGATCAGCTGCCTCCTGCACATCTCCTACTGGGAATGTGCCCAAAACCCAGGTACATGCCCTTGACCAGAATTGAACCTGGGACCCTTCAGTCCGCAAGCCGACGCTCCATCCACTGAGCCAAACCAGTCAGGGCTTAAGGTGTTTTAAAATAAGGGTACAATAGGTCTCCAGATTTAAAAGCTAACCATCTATAAAGATAAAAGTAGCAAAGGACTAAATATCATGATACAGTCGATACCTACCATGATAGAATTTGGTTGTATCCATACTGGAAATCCCTCTCCTGACATTTCTTGACAGGATATACCAGTTGGTTCTCATGGAAGTAGAGAATCTTTTTCAGTTTCCCAAGGTCAGGCCGAAGGGCAGCCAGTTCAGTCAGGTTAAGCACTGAGCTTGCAAAGAGGGTCCTACGAAATAAGGAAATGAGGGTTCACTGTCCAGAGCACGCTTGACGGGGGTCATCCTTTGCCCTTCTTTCCCCTCCCCACATCCTACCCCCAGGAAACACGTGCCCTACAGGGACACATCAATAGTTAAGAATTAATACCATGTAGCAGCATTCCAAGTCTTGATCTCTGAAAAAAGCAGCTGCTAAAAACTATAAAAGCTCCAAATACCATTGGTCTTCTCAGCTTAGTTACTGAGAAATGCAAAAAAAAAAAAAAAAAAAAAAAAAAAAAGCTGGATGGATTTTATTGAAAAAGGCAAGAAAAGCTCTATCTGAAGGACAAATGGAACAACGATAAGGCTGACTGGGGAATACTTGGCTTGCCAGTTTCATTACACTTTACTTCTTTATGCAACCAACTACTGAAATTCAATATACAAGCAGGAATGGCACATGCTCATGTTATGACAGAAACCCTTTGATTTATGCAATAGACTTATCTAGTGTAGTCTTTTTCTCTTGGTATGTTTTCTCACCATGCCTCACCCCCCCCCTTTTTTTAAACTATTCTGCAATATTTCTGGTGGGGGGCTTCTAATATTTTTTCTCTGCTACTGGACTGCTAGCGGCACCAGATATACAATTTGTAAAACCCCTTATATATAACATAAATATTTAAAAAATGAAGAAAGGCTGACTGATTCCCTTTCTTTGGGGAAGGGGAGGAAACTGAAAGCTTACCTACCATGTTTATAAAGGAAAGTGTCTATCAACTCACTCCTTCCCCAAACATTTACTAATGCCAGGGTCTAGCCAGGAAGAACAGAAAAGATGGACAGGCTGCCCGCTGCAATGAATACTGTCCGTAATAGTGACATATACAAAGTACTGAAGTAACAAACAGGAAGGAGAGGTAACTGTCTGGGACAACCTGAAAATGTCTCACGAACGAGGTGTCTACCCCGCATGGACACAAATTACAGTCCCTGGGCAGCCAAGTACATTTAGATGGCACAATTTGATGGAATACCACCTTTATAACATAATGCAGCACCATTTGACCCTTACAGCTTTAATTCCCCATCTAAAACTTGAGGTTCGGGAAGGTTCTGAGTGTTCCTGGAATCACTCTGGTGGAAAGTGGCAAAGCAGGGGCTCCCAGTCCTCTCAGCCCCAAGTGCTTTCCATTACGCCAGGGACATGAATTGGTCATGGACGAGTTACATTGCAAATGCATTTTTCTGTACTTAATAAATACAAAATATCATCCTTGTTATTACCATGATTACAACTCCAATAAATCCTCCCTGGCTGACAAGCCAAATGGCTAACTTCAGGTGTTTATATGATCTGCAGCACTAGCCTTTCACATAAGAAGAGTGATTACATAATAAGTGCATGTATCATAAATAGGAATTCAAGTGCCTTCCTCATGGGCTACAAAAGGCACAGCTGATCAAAAAGCAGTGATCTCAATTTTACACCCACATTGCTATATTAATGTCATGGTTTGTTGCTCTAAAGTAAAAAATTAAAAATCTTACAAAGAAGATGCACTTTTGTTTAAATTGTCTCTGCGTACCTAACTATAGCAAAGAGAAAAACTATGGCCAGAAAATGCCCTATTTTCACCAAAAATATTCCCACCACCACCTCGTACAAGTCTTCCAAGAACTTAAATTGAAAATTCTGAAATATGAAGGTATTTGCTTATCTACAAATCTTATCCTTAGTAGAGAGAACAAAAAAACATTTATCTCAATCAATATTTTCCTTAAAAGAAACTGGATGGCCACTTGTGGGTCTACTTATTGGAAAATTCTCCCCCTTTCCCTGTATCCCCACTCCCAGCCCCAACATACACACCCATTCTTAATCATTAAGACTTGAGTAAGTTCAACATTTTTCACACACAAGGTAGAAAAATTCATTAAATGTGGTCCCTTTATTAATTATTAATTACAAAGAAAAAATGGTACCTTTAAAATGGAGAAATTTGGTAGACATGAATTTATCCAAGTGATCAAACTAAATATGATCAATGATGGGACAAATTGATATCGTGTATTTCCCAATACAGTATACTGAGAAAGATTCAATCACCAATGAGAAAGATACAAATCTGCCAGAAATGCCTAATCTGAATTTGGTCATGAGGAAACAGACACATATCTTGCAAAATAACTGGGCTGGATCTCCAAGAAGGTCAATGTCATTAAAGAAAAAAAATATATATAGATTAAAGGAAAATAAAGAGACTCCAAAGCAAAATGCCACTCTGATACTGGGTAGGGAAAAAGCAGCTATAAAGGAAATTATACGGACAACAGGGAGACTCTGGATATGGGCTGAATATAAGACTGTAAATTTTCATCAGTCTTAAATTTCTTAAGTTTAATAATTTTACTGGGTTTATGCAGGATATTATCTTTCTTTTTAGGATGATTGTTGAATTGTTTATATGTGACGTTACATGATGTCTGCAACGAATTCTTAAATTGTTCAGTCAAAAGGCTACTAATAATAAATATTCATATGTATATATTAACATAGAGAAATAAAAATGTGCAAATATTAACAATTAAGTGATTGGCATGTTGTAATTCATTGATCTAGTCTTGCAATTTTTTTTTAAGTTATACATTATAAAACTACAATTTGGGGGAATATGCACAAAATGGCCTTAAGTAGAAGAGAAAACTATGCTACATGCCATAAGCAATAAATCCATCATATATATACTTTTAGTCATAATCCAATTATTTATTTCCTACATGAGAATTATCCTCAGGGTAGACCTGAGAAATCTGTAGAAAATGTTTAACCAAGGTGAGTCCTATTCCTACCACACCACCCCTCTTTTCATCCTCCCAGCTGATCCGTAATGAAGGAATCCAAATCTAAAGTTGAGCCTTCCAAGTCAAACTCCCAAATGAAACAATGCAATACATTCAGAAGCAAAATGGCAATAATTTTCAAAATATTAACCACACCAACACTTCCTGTAGTTTCTTCAATCATTAACAGGAAATTCATTATATTTTTATTGCTGATCTTGAAATAGCCCTCATGCTCCTAAATTGTGGAAATTAGCTCTATCATTAGTAAAACAGGTCTCTGCTTTTTCACTTGGAAAAGGGTTGTTAAATTGGACAATAAGCAACTCCTCAAATATTCAGCTCGGTGATTCCCTAAAACAAGCCATGAATATGCCCTCAAAAGGAACGCAGGTGTGACTTATAGGCAATTTTCACTTTGCTTCCTTCCATCAATTAAAAAAAAGTTGACAATCATACAATGAGTGACATCACTCCATCAGCAGCTAATCCCTCGGCTCCCCACGTTCCTCTTGCCTCAGGTATTATTTAAGCAATAAATCCCAGCAAGGTGAGCTTTAGCATCCCGCACGGCGTGTCTGGCAGGAAAGGGCACAAGGTGATAGCGAACACCGGTAGGAACAAGATAATTCCTGACAGCTGCTGCTTGAGCACAAGTTAAATTGAACAGTTTATCTCAGCGTGAAGATGTTATAAGGTTTTATGTTTAATATTTTTAAATTAACATAAAACCCAGAGAAAGCCAGTTGGGCAATCTTTCACAAACATGACATACTACAATCACTGCATAAGCTGGATTAGTACTTATTAACCACGCGACTACAGAATTAAGCTGTTTTTAGACCACCAAAGAGCTTTAAATTGCAACTTTTGTCTCTGTAAGAGAAACCTATATTTAAAATGTCTGCTAAATTCAAATTAGCGGCTACATCATTAAGTTACCATCTCACGAAAAGCCTAAGTAAGCTGCTATTAGGATCCTCTAACCCAAACGGCTCAGGCTGCCGGCACATTTGCACCTTTCTATGCATTTGGGATTGTGTCCGTACACATGGTTCGATTGTTCTCAGTGCCCATTATATCTGCAATCTGAGTCATATTTGCCTGAGAAATACAAAATCATTCAACACAGTGAAATTCAACATTCGAGGTTTTATCCTTTTCTTGCTCAGTTTGAATAAACTGGTTGCTTGCCTTTCACCCTGCTGCCTTAATAGGTAAAAAGCGATGCTGAGATACACTTAAGCAATGTAGGAGTGAGGCCACCATTATCAGGATGCATACTTTTGTATCTTAAAGGAAATGGAAAGACAACGAAAGGAGAAACAGACAGGCATTCAGTATTTAACCACCACTACATATAATCTAGCCATGCTCCCTCATTCCTCATTCCTGCCCCATGACATCTTTTCAACAGCTGCCGTACCCACTCACCCCCAACCACGTATAACAAATCAGGATATAGTACCCAGGTTAACACAGATACCGGTTTGGGTGGTCACTCATATTGAATGATTCATTGTAGGGCTTCATAGGCCCTGGCCAAAAGAGTCAGTTCTGTTCTTCCAGCTGTGTGGCTTCACGTTGCTCAGTCTCATTCCCAACGTCTTTGTTCTTTTCTGATTCCTGTCCCTTGATATCCACTCTCCAGGACTGTAGACCCTGTACTTGCTGTGATGTAGCATTTTCTACGATGATGGAAATGTTCTATATCGGTACTGTCTGATATAGTAGCGACTAGCTACATATGGCTATCCGGCACTTGAAATGTAGCGAGTGCAACCAAGGAACTAAACTTTAAATTTAATTCAATTTAATTAACTTAAGTAGAAACTAAATAGCCATACAGTGAAGCCTACTGTGTAGGAAAGCACAGCTCTGGATGGACCAGCTTGGCTTAACCTAACACTCCACCCATGGCACCTGAATGCATTTCCTCACTTAACTGATTTGCTGGTACAGATCCTTGACTGGATTCTAGTAATCTAATTTTTAAGTTCCTCCTGGCCAGGCTCTCCAATTCTGGAATGACACTATTTCCTTTTTCCTTCTGATAATTAGAAAACACATATTCATTGCAGAAATGTTTTAAGTACAAAAAATATAAATTAAAGAAATATCACCCACAATCACCCCAAAAAGAGATAGGCACTATTTACATTCCAGCAATCATTTAGTCAATTGTATGTTGAGCATCATCATTTGCAAGATACTAGACTAAATGATGGACATAAAATAGGAAACAAAGTAGCTAAGGAAAGATGAAAATTGACAGGTTGAGGAACTAAATAAAGACCGAGGAGGCTGGAGCAATTCATTCAATGAGAAAATGGCCAGAGAAGAGCATGAGGAAATCAATGGACCTCTGGAAGACATGAACATAACTATGGATTTTATGTTAACAACAATGGGTACAAACTGAAGGATGTTAAGCAGGGAAAATACAAAAGTATGTATGTATCTTGAGTGCATTTACTCTTATTCCTTTTACTTTCTAATTATATATATAAATACATTGTTAGGGATTTTTTGCTAGTAACACTTAACACAATATGTTGTTCTACTATCTTAAAAATTATTCTTAAAACATATGATTTTAATATATTTAATAATGTGATGTGCATAACACCCATAACTAGGGCATGATTTTTATATTCATACTAGTGGCCCGGTGCACAAAATTCATGCACGGGGTGGGGAGGGTCTCTCAGCCCAGCTTGCACCCTCTCCAATCCGGGACCCCTTGGGGAATGTCCAGCAGTCAGACATCCCTCTCGAAATCTGGGACTGCTGGCTCCTAACCGCTCACCTGCCTGCCTGCCTGATTGCCCCTAACTGCCCTCCCCTGCTGGCCTGATCTCACCCCCAACTACCCTCCCCTGCTGGCCTGATCTTGCCCCCAACTGCCCTCCCCTGCCGGCCTGGTCGCTCCTAACTGCCCTCCCCTGCCGGCCTGATCTCACCCTCAACTGCCCTCCCCTGCCAGCCTGATCTCGCCCCCAGTGGCCCTCCCCTGCCAGCCTGATCTCGTCCCCAACTGCTCAACTGCCCTCCCCTGCCGGTCTGATCTCGCCCCCAATTGTCCTCCCCTGCCAGCCTGATCTCGCCCCCAACTGCCCTCTCCTACCAGCCTGATCTCACCCCTGACTTCCCAACTGCCCTCCCCTGCTGGCCTGATCTTGCCCCCAGCTGCCCTCCTCTGCCAGCCTGATCTCGTCCCCAACTGCTCAACTGCCCTCCCCTGCCGGTCTGATCTCGCCCCCAATTGTCCTCCCCTGCCAGCCTGATCTCGCCCCCAACTGCCCTCTCCTACCAGCCTGATCTCACCCCTGACTTCCCAACTGCCCTCCCCTGCTGGCCTGATCTTGCCCCCAGCTGCCCTCCTCTGCCAGCCTGATCTCGCCCCCAACTGCCCTCCCTTGCCAGCCTGATTGTCCCTACCCCCCTGCCAGCCTGATCTTGCCCCCAACTGTCCTCCCCTGCCTGCCAGCCTGATCGCCCCTAACTGCCTCTGCCTCGGCCCCCACCACCATGGCTTTGTTCAGAAGGAAGTTGGACATCTGGAAGATGGCCGGTCGACCCGGTCTAATTAGCATATTACCCTTTTATTAGTATAGATTATGTAGGATAGGATTGCTTAAATGGGGGGGAGGGGACCTTTTTCATCAGGAAGAGATACTCTTGGCAAACAAAAATACATAATCCCTATATCTGGACTGATAGCCAGCCGTATGCACTATACTGCCAAACCGGTCATTAAAAAATTGTACCACTTTCTTACACCTTACACCAAACAGCTGTTGCCCGTAAAACCCCTCCTCAGCCCTCACCTTAGATTCTGCCTTTGCAGTTCACACAGATTAGGTTCTGATTGGTTGGTTTCTATGCCAGTCAGCATCAAAAGCTCTGCCTCCTAGGCAGCCATTGGCTCTTTGCGCTTCACATAGTTGTGGTTCTGATTGGTTGGTTTCTATGCCAGTCAGCGTCTCCGGGCTTATCTCCAGGCCTGATCATAGAGGTGGGGCTGATCAACAGCCACACCAGGCTGCTGGCGAGTGGGCTGAAATGCTAATCTCTTGGAGAGAGAGAGGAGCGGCTGCTGGCGAGGCCAGGAGATAGAGAGAAGCAGGGTCTGATCCTCAAGGCTGCGGATCAGACCCTGCTTCTCTCTCTCTCCGGCCCTCACCAGCAGCCGTGGTAGCCACTGATCAGCCCCACCTCTCTCCCTCCCTGAGAGGTCAGCAGTTCAGCCCGCTCGCCAGTCCCCACCCACCGAAGCCTGCTGCGCGAGCAGCCAGGTGTTTGGTCGAGCCTTCGGTCATTTTGGACGTTACGGACCCTGGGTTTTTATATATTAGGATACATAAGCTTTACAATTTTGATTGCATAATCTCTTATATTACATTTGTTTATGTATTTCATACGATTTTTTTTAATATCAGAAAATTTTACTTACTATCAATGGAAAACAGACTGTGAGGAGTCAGTTTGGAAGAAGGAAGAACAGGAAGGAGAGGAGTAAGGAGGGTGGCTTGGGCTAAGATGACAGACTGGAGGTAAGGAGCAGTGGCCTGGCTGAGTTTGCTGACAGCACCATCAGGTTTGCGGATGACCTAGACATAAGGAGGGAAGAATGGAGTACTAGCTTTTCCTTCGCTTTATCACCTCCAATGTTTGTAAATAGTGATTCAGTATAACAGCAGTTCAATAAAACATACAGGCCTAAATGAAAATCAGTCCCAAACATTTCAAAAGCCTTTGGCTTAAATATACTTTTGTAATTTGTAAAGCCTATATAGAAAGATAACTGAGTTCTAATATCCATTAATCATTGATATACAAATTTCATTTTCAGCCAGTATGCTTCAGTTGCCAGCTCCTTCATCTTAATTAGAACACCTTTACTACACGTTTAAATGCTATGGATTTTCAAAAACCTTCCAGAACACTGCATAACAAAATGTTTCCATTTGCTAAGACAACTAAGAATACAAGATTAAAATCATATCTAAAAGGAAAAGAAATGTAGTCATTTAGTTTCCTAGGTTCTTGTGATGGGTAATTTACAGGCTGTTTAGAAAAGAGTATCCAGGTTCCCAAAAGCTGTCCCATGGTGTAGCACCAATTAATGGGGGCAGTTTTGCCTTTTCCACCGTGTCACGTCCCTTCCCAGTGCCTGCCATGCTGGCCGGGAGAGCATCGTGTAAATGACACTTGCACAGAAGGCACGGAATCCAGGTCTGTAGGGAGGACCTGCCACTGTACCGTCTCTCCACCTGGCTTCTTAACACCTGTGCACGCTGCAGACACCGGCGCTCTGACCTGCACTACGGAGGCTTAAGGAGACAAATTACATGGTACCTGTTGGAGCTTTGTTACTAAAGGTGTCACTGAAATTTAGGCACCTCAACTACTCCAGCAACCTCTCAAGTCTTTTAATTCTTGGTTTCTGGCATAATGCCTAATCCATAAAAGACACTCAATAATTACGTTTGTAACAACAAAGGATGAAACAGGAAGGAAGACTGGGCATAAGTATTGAAAAAAGAAATCTCTAAACAAATGGAAATTGTTACTGTGTGCACAAACATTTTTTATGTATTTTGAAACTAGACCTCATTATTTTTTAATGTATTTTTATTGATTTCAGAGAGGAAGGGAGAAGGAGAGAGAGATAGAAACATCAAGATGAGAGAGAATCATCATTGATCAGCTGCCTCCTGCATGCCCCCTACTGGGGATGGAGCCCCCTACTCAGGCATGTGCCCTGACCGGGAATCGAGCTGTGACCTCCTGGTTCATAGGTCAATGCTCAACCACTGAGCCACACCAGCCGGGCAGAACTCATTATTAAGAGCATTCTTAAACACACAAGGTAATATGAACCGCTCAGAACATTTATACATAAAGCTGTTTTAGACATTCTACCAATAAGTCAACAAATCAAAATATTATCAGATCTCGCCCTAGCTGGTTTGGCTCAGTGGAAAGAGTGTCAGCCTGTGGACTGAAGGGTCCCAGGGTTGATTCCAGTCGAGGGCACATGCCTGGGTTGCGGGCTCAATCCCCAGTAGGGGGCTGTGCAGGAGGCAGCCAATTGATGATTCTCATCCTTGATGTTTCTCTCTCTCCCTCTCTCTTCCTCTCTGAAATCAATAAAAATATACTTTTAAAAATATTATCAGATCTCTTGACTTGACAATATAAGAAGTACAAGATATCATCCCTTTTGGAAAAGAGCTGACAATATAACTGGTAAAATAAGCAAAAAATACAGGAAACATTGAATAACAATAACAAGATAAGTATCTTCTGTCCTGTACAAGCAGAGTCACGAAGCTGCACAGCTGACTGGGAATGCAGAGAGAGGCACTAAATGCTATGGTTTGGTTGGAAGACAAAAGAGAGAGTGAGGAAAACCAGGAAGCCTCAAGTTTATTGGGGGCAGCAGAAGCCTGGGTCCTGAGGTTTTGGGTCTGCAAGTGTCAGCACAATTTAAATAAGTCTGGGGAGAAGGGACAGTTTGCTAAAGTTTAGCAAAAAGATAAGTGATCAGATAAAACTGGAAAGGTGGTCTTCCATCAGACCCAGAGGTACCCAAGTGCAGGGTGGGAAGTTTGTAAAAGTCTGTGCTTTGTCTATTAGCAATGTGGGGATGCAATGTACATTTATTATTGTACTAACAATGCTCTATTTCTTATTACCTTAACTAACCGAGATGTGACTGCTCGCTGGCTAAGAAAAGTGATAGTAAATTGAAATAATCGGAGTCAAATAAAATACCACCATCATTACCACTTTCAACATAAGGGAGGTTGCCCTGTACATATCCAAATACAGATAATACCAGTTCATTTAAAACCATGGCTCTCCATCATCACTTTGTGATAATGAAATCCTGAAGTCACCATAATGTGATAATATTCTAAAGGAAGAGAGGGAACTGTGTACTGTGCAAGTTTTTGAAATATATATCATTTCATTTAATCATCACCCTAAGAGATGTGTCTTATTATCCCCATCTTGCCAGTTCACTGAAGCACAAGAAGTCTGGTTAGATGCTAAGACAAGCAGTTCCTATGAGGCAGAGATGAGTTTCAAATCCAAGTTGATCTCGCCCCAAAGCCTCTACTTTTTTCAGTTATTCCACACTGATTTAGAATCATCTAAGATTAGAATGTGACTCAATGTTTCCTGTAAACTGTACTTCTTAGTACAGTCTGTGTTTGAGAAATAAAAGAATATAAATGGTACACAGAGGAACTGTACTCACCTGAACTGTTTTATGTCACCCTTCATTCATCACATATTTACTGGGTGATTGTACCACTAGACAAATTGTGGAAAGGTGACGTCCATCAAGGAGGAGCCCCTGAGGAGATGTAACCTAGGCAGCATCCCAGGTAACAGGAAGGAGTCAGCCTACTGGCGTCACAAGGATGCAGGTGGTCAGGGCAGAGGGACAGAGAGAAGTGGGGCTGATAGGAAGAGCAATGACTTGGTTCCTGGGAGGGAGAGGGTGAGCATGACTCAAAGGTTCCCAACTTGGGTAATCGCAATTAGTGGTAACATTCCTTCACAAAGAGAAAAAAACAAACCAGGCTGGAGTAGAGGGGAAAAAAGAGAGACAGTTTTCACAAATGCTAAATATAAGTAGAGTGCCCCCTACGCAACTAAAGATAACAGATAATAGACTAAAGAAGAAATTTCATTAGAGATTTTTTTAAGGAAGGTCTTTTTATTTTTTTTTTTTAAGTCTTCACCAGAGGATATGCTTTTATTGATTTTTTGAGAGAGAGAGGAAGGGAGAGAAAGAGAGAGAGAGAGAGACATTGATGTGAGAGAGAAACATCAAGATAGGTTGTCCACCCTGACCAGGAATCAAACCCGCAACATTTTGGTATACGGATGACACTCCCACCTGATCAGGACTATTAGAGATTTAATTCAACTAATGTGTCAGATAAAAATGTTGGTTCTGGTGTGTTATATAATTTTATATATCTGTTTAACATGTTTCTCCAATATTTTACATATTATCTTGTTTTTTCCCCATTAAAGTATATATTCCTTGATGAGATATATTAGATCTGCTATTGGTTTTTTAAAATATCTGGTAGTTTCCTTAACATGACAGTCCCCACTCAAATGGACTTACGTTTTCTTAGAGTGAGTCCTATAGCTTCCTTGTTCATTTCCCTATCCCAGGTGCTCAATAAACAAATAGATGAATGAATGAATGAATGAATCAGTCAATCATTCATTCCCTCAATGACAATGAGAAAATAAAACTGGTGATTCTCTGTTTATAGTAAAATGTTCAATATGATATTTACTTCTACCATTAAAATATAAGTAGGATAGCATCTCATATCCCCCCACCCCCAAAGAATGCACTTACCTTCTTATCTGAGCACACAACACAATTCTAAGGAGTGTTATTTGGTGTTGTTTTTGTTTAAGCCCATTACTTTTTCCTTATGATCCCTAATAATATGTCCGGCACTGTTTTCTAATTCACAATCCTAACATATCAAGTACTTAAGCTATCGCCCAAAGAAAAGGAACTCCTGGGGAAAGGTGGTGTCAACCTGGTACAGAGATCAGGAATACACAATGTCATGATAATGATTTCTGTCATCTTCCGGGATTCATGATCACCAGCCTTGAAGAAGTAAGTCAATTAACATGCAAAAGGCATCTAACTTGCTGAGTGTGCTGGGAACACTTCATATGGTGTTTTATCTCCATAAACTAATATAATTAGTATGTGAAATATTTATCATTCACCTCATGATTAATCTATCAGAGAAGACTATTCCTTAACAGCAGCATATCATTTTATATTGGAATGTTCTTTGCCCTTTAGTTCATGTCACTCATGAATCCCTAGAGTTTATTTCTAAATATTAGAAAGTTGGAAATCCAGAGATCCAAGGCAATGGATATGAATCTTATCATTGCTCCAACTCAGCCTTACCAATACTGTCTAAGATTATACACATGTAAGGACACACTGATCAGTCAAGCCAGAACACTATTGCTCAAAGAGATACAGAAAACTGTTCAGGCACAAGCCTAAGAAACAAACCATAGGCAAGCTAGAGTGGCATTTAGACAACAAGAATAGTTACAATAGTCATAACAATAACAATAATAATATTATCCTGCCTCCTGGTATATCACGTAAATTATCCCTGACAACCATGGAAGGAAAGGTATTTTGTGCCCCAATAATGAAAAAGCTAACATGGCAAATATGGTAAGTTGCTATTTTTACTGAGTCACATCTATTGCTAAAATTAACAAGCACAAATAAAATGCCTCCTAAATATTCCATCTTTCTATAATCAGTCATAAGATCTAAATTTTTTTGTGCTTATAAGTATTTGGTCTAAATCTGTTTCCCAGAATCCTGTATTCTATTGACTTGTTCTATCATTTGATTTGTGACATTTTGTTATGCTTTTCATAGAGATTATTCCTATGTTTTGATTATGTCGTCCATGTTTGTTTTGGCAAATCTGAGACAGTTCTTTGAAATCTTCCCTGACTTTGATGCTTAATATGCCATTTGGAGAAATACACACACCCCCCAAAAAAAATTATTTACTACCTCCAATGTATTACTACTTTGCACACCACTTTAATTACATGGATATAACTAGATAATTAATTACAGAAGTCAAAACCAGTGGAGTGTAAGTACACAGTAGGCACTCAGCAAGTGTTTGGGAGCGTGTACTATTAAATAATGCAGTGCATCAGGAGATGCAGAAAAATAATTTGAAGACATGAGTCCCAGGACTGTGTCCTGGTCATTTACCCTTTTATTCTAAAGATGAGACTTTTTATAAACATTGATTTGTTAATCCTGTGTTTCTTTCTCATCAAGCCAACAATGTAAAAATTCTAGCATTATGTTTCTAGTCTATATCACAGAAGGGGGTTTCATAGGGGGGAACAGTTGAAAGCTAGTGTTTCAAAGATCAAAACTTCCCACAAAAAAAAAACTTCCATTTTAATAACATAAAATGAAAATTTTAAGCTCTCCTATGTGACTGAGTTTGATGAAAAAAACAACACTGTATTTTTTAAATATGGTTCCTTTGACCACAACTTAAATAACTGCCCTGTTTTTTTTTTTTGTTTTTTATTTTTATTTTTTGGTCTTTTTTTTTTCTTAAAGTAACATATGCATAGGTACAGGGGGAAAAAGACAGATGAAAATTTAAAATGTTATATAAACAATACTGTTGAAGGTCATTCAACACAACCTCCATGACATAATAACTCTCTGAGATGCATTTTTCTCGGTCTCACCTACCACAATGCACTATATGTGGGACTCATCACATATTCTGGCCAGCAGGAACCTCATGTTGCCTTGGCCACACTTCCTTACCAGGAGACTAAGGAGCACAGATGAGGTCACCTGCCCTGGGTTAGCCAGTTAGCGGCCAAGCTGGGCCCACGATAGAGTTAGTTACAGAAAGGGGGTCACAGGTGTTGTTTGGGCACCTGCCTCCTCATTTCAATAGTGGGAACAGCTTTCAGTTAGATATCGGGATGAAAACATTTTCCATTTAAAAGGGGGGAAAGCCAACTCACTGGGGAAAAAAAGTCAGTAAAACTTTCTTTGATCATGTTTCACCCTTTCTACAAAATAGAGACAAAAGTACTTAAATGTGAACATTAATAAGCACTAGAGACTCGCTACAGACATCCATCCGAGTCTGAGTGTTATTTGAATTTCCACTGCCCACGTCTTAGGGTCACAGGCCACAGGTCACATAAAAGCCACCGGAGCTTCTCGCTGCCACGTGAGGCATTTACACACAGGGCGCAGCAGGGCAGCATGCCTCTGAGCCAGCCCTTTCCTTTCCTCCCTTTCCTCTCCTGGTACAGAACAGTGTCTGAGAGTCAGGAAATACACAGATTGCCAGGAGAGCAGCAAGCAGGGAGCCTCATACCTGGCTGGGGAAACCCAGAAAAGCTTTCAAGGAAAAAACACTTGAGATGGACATTAAAAGATTAGAAAAATTCCCAATCCAGTGTGTGTTAAGAGTAGGGATTGGAAAGGGGCGAGATAATGAGTTTCCATTAACAATGCAGAGAAAAAGCAAACTCTGAGGACCAGAAATACCCACATTTTATATCCTTATATTAATATTACATATACAGTTATATTTATATATGTATATAAACACACACATATAGAGACATAGATAGATATAGATATAGATATAGAGCTAGATATAGATATAGATATAGATATAGATATAGATATAGATAGAGATAGAGATATAGATATATAGATATAGTTTGATATAGTATATAAGGGATACAAAGCTAAGCTAAACTTGACATCCTTCATTTCATCTTTGCATTGGCAATTGATATATAAGAAAAGAGCTGAAGTTCTATAAGAGTGAACATTTAATATTTTAAATAACTTTGTTGTAATCCCCATACCATGTATACTGCTAGTGTTATACATCGTTAAAACGATGCCAACCCGCTGCAAATGAATTTCAGGATAAATTGCTCTCCTACTCAGTTCCCAAAGTTAAAAATAATCAGATGGGACATTCTAATAACTTTTTGCACTAACTCCTTATCTTGAAAAACACTTTCAAAGAAATGTTAGTATTTCACCACTCCATAGGAATCAGTAACAAGGCGAGATTCTCCCAAGAATATTCCAACAGTCCTTGAAACACGAAGACTGTCACAAAACCTGAGCATCTGGCAACTCTGCCACCATGAAGTATCCATATGGAAGAGACCAAAATGTGTCAAAGTACCTAAAACGATTTTGGAGAGTGCAGAAGATAGAATAAATAATTCAGTATCGTCAACACTTTCAACAGCAGGTAGTGGATATGCTACCTGCTTCTATAATGTGCCAGAATGTAACATAAGTGTGTGAGGCAGTGTGTGTGAGAGAGAAAAAGGCAGAGAGAGGAAGGGTATACATGAGCCTAAAAACTATTTTTATAGAGAAATATCCCTTAGGTAGTTCTCTTTGTAGGGACATCAGATCTTTGTAAGTATAGGTTTATAGACATACAGAAGAAAAAAATGAAGTCAATAAAAATGTATTTTTAAGATAAATATAGCAACAAATGTATTACTTTAGAGTCAGTTTTTTAAAAAAAACTGCATTAACTTAACATCATGGTTGAAGTTGTATGTGCAAAAAAAGTCAAAAAATCCAAAATTATGGTTCCCTCAGCAACCATAACTGTGTCTTCATGCATATATGAGTATTCTGCATTACTGTAATGATGATACATTTCAGCCGTAATATCAGTTTATGCAATGTGACTGAATTAGGATTCTTTGGGGAACTATAACTTAGAATTTTTGGACTTTTGTGAATGTAAAATCGTAATCATAAAATTATATTAATATAGGGTGGGGTTTTAGCTTTTTATTTTCTGGCATTTAAAAAAACAATAAAGAATGAGTGGTTGACAACATTAAAGTAGTAAAAGGTTGGTTGATTTGTAATAATACAAAAAAGATTTGATACAGAGCCTAATACCTTAAAACAGAACTACAAAGAAAACTCCAAAAAAAAGAAAAGTCCCTCTGAATATTAACCAAAGACAAGAACAGGCAAGACATCTTTCTAGGAGTGACTAAATTTACTCTTTCCATAAAATGTTAGTTTCTGATTAGAGGGTACTTTCATTTAACTAGATTTCAACATGAATATAAATACCAATGCCTGAAATAACTTCCTCACTATATATTCCTGCATTTTACCAAGGGAAAAAAATAGTGTTACAATGGCCCTCCAGCCCGGCCCATGGGGCTCCGTGGTTAAGCGTGGACCTATGGAACAGGAGGTCACGATTCGATGGGCACATGCCTGGGTTGGGGGCTCGGTCCCTGGTGGGAGCGTACAAGAGGCAGCCAATCAATGATTCTCTCTCATCATTGATGTTTCTATCTCTCCCTTTCCCTTCCTGTCTGAAATCAATAAAAATATATTTTAAAAAAATATTGGCCCTCCATATTTTCGAGAGCAAAGCTGGTTGGGAACCACTTTCCTTTCTTGCCTGTGGAACATGGCAGGATATAACCTGTCAGATGAAAGGGCATCACAGTCACCAACTACTTTTTGATCAGGAGGCTGAGCCTGATTCAAATGTGGTCCACAATGACATAGGTAAATAATGACTAAGTTAAACTCAAGAACAAAGTTACTATTTTGTGTTATTATTTAGTTATTATACAACCATAGAGTAAGATGAAGTAAAGAACCACGTTTTCACCAAAAATGTTAATCCTAGCACTGAAATAGGATATCAGAATGTTACTCTAACCTGTTGTACAACCTCCCCACTTGTTGCATTTTGTAAGTAATTGGTTATGCCACATAACTCCACGTATCATTCAGAGAGAATAAGAATGGCATGATGTCAAGAGGTTGAAATTAAATAAATGAATGCCCTATTTGATATCTTAGAGGAAAGGAGTTGGGCATTCCAATCATGTTACTGATATGGCCAATTACATGTATGACAAAGAGGGGAAGGATCTGAATGTCCCCAGAGTTTCAAAGAATGAGAGAATTACTGAGCCCTCTTTAACAGCATACATGCAATGTTGTCTCATTTTTATATAAATTGTAAGTGAAAATTTCAGTCCAAATAGTTAAAAGAGTAACCATTATAAGATTTTATTATGGCAGTACCTTTGCACAAATGTGAAGTAGTATGTAAAGAAAAGCACATTTCTTGGATAATCTATATATAAATAATGATTATAAATTATATATATGATTATATATAAATGATGATTATTTATATGATTGTAAATAAGCATAAATTACATGCTTATATATATATATTACTAGAGGCCCAGTGCACAAATTCATGCACCAGTGGGGTCCCTTGGCCTGGCCTGTGGGATCAGGCCGAAACTGGCTCTCCAACATCCCCCAAAGGGTTTTGGATTGCAAGAGGGCACAGGTCAGGCCGAGGGACCCCAATGGTGCACGATCAGGGCCAGGGAGGGATGCAGGAGGTTGGCCAGCCAGGGAAGGACCACGGGAGGGCTCCAGGGTGTGTCAGGCCCATCTCGCTCAGTCCCGATCAGCCAGACCACAGCAGCAAGCTAATCTACTGGTCGGAGTATCTGCCCCCTGGTGGTCAGTGCATGTCATAGTGAGTAGTTGAGCGGTCTTGACATATCATTAGCATATTATGCTTTGATTGGTTGAATAGATGACCGCACACTTAGCATATTAGGCTTTTATTATATAGGATAATATACTTAATATATAAGCATATAAAGAAAAGGTTGATTCTTGGATAATTTATTCAAGCAGTAAATTATGAAAATTCATCAATAAGTAGAATAAACAAGGCAACTCAGTGACAGCTCACCATAGAGTCTATTTATGCAACTCCAGTTTTAATTTAGTCTGTATTGATGGGTTCTTTAACTTCAAGTGTGATAGTCATGTTAAATCCAGACACAACAGGCACTGCATCTAGAGCCTACACAGTACAAAGACGTCTGGACGTGACATACACAGTTGCTCCTTTTGCTTCAAGTGATAAATAACAGTTGAAAAAGGATCTGAAGAGATTTAACAAAAATCAGTGGATAATTTTTTAAAGTAACCACATGCATTAAAATGTTTCTTTTACTCTCTTGATTTTACTCAGTAATTTGTCTTTGGGAGAAATCAGGTTGACATTGTCCCACGGTCTCAGACCTCTGCAATAGAGTGCAGCACGGAAAGAGAGGAGAGATAAGCAGAGGCCTGGTCCCAGGACAGGGTACACACCAAAGGAAACAGAATACCCGTAGCACCTGCCAATGGACAAGTTAGTGGGCCGGTCACAGGAACTGGGCCCAATAGCATCACTTAGGCAAGATGTAGGCTGAATTCCATGAATACAGCAGAAGATCAAAGGTGCCAAGAAGTCTCATCCAGAATTCAGGAGGTGACGCTTGTACAGGAGTCACACACCAAGGTTGACTGGGATATATGCAGGGGATAAAATGGGAAGTAAGAAAGGGGTAACAAAGCCTAGAAGGGGGCCTGCTGGATAAAGGAGAATAACTGAGGAAGAGGGGGACTAAGGAGAGAAACCCAGGCCAAGTAGCTAAAGCTGGCAGTTAAAGGATAAGGAGAGATGAGGATGCCCTGGCCAGTGTGGCTCAGTTGGTTGAGTGTTGTCTCATGCATCGAAAGGTCACGGGTTCAATTCCTGGTCAGGGCACATACCTAGGTTGCAGGTTTGGACATACCTAGGTTGCAGTTCGGTCAACCCGGCAGGGTATGTACAGGAGGTAGCCAACAGATGTTTCTCTCTCACATTGATGTTTCTCTCTCTCTCTCTCTCTCTCTCTCTCTCTCTCTCTCTCTCTCTCTCTCTCTCTCTCATCAATAAAAAAAAATATTTCAAAAAAAATGAGGAAAGATGAGGGACAAGAACAGCAAAGTGAGGGTCCTGGGGCTGATCCAATGGCAACTGGCAATAGAGGGACTTGCGACTGGAGGGTCAGCTAAGAGTGGAGGAGTCTAAACACTCCAGACTGAGAATGAATCCAATGTCTGGGATGAAAAAAGTTAACTCCAAGTCATACCAATCAGTGGATCTGAGGCTAAAGATGTATCCCGGACTCAGTTAAAAACGGCTCAGGTGCTGTGCGAGACTGAGCCTGCAGGTAGGGGGCGTCAGTGCACCTGACTGTGCCCAGCTGAGGAAAGCCAAGGCCAGAAAAGGAGATAAGGGTGAAGAGAATGATACAAATGAAATAACACAAAAATGTTTCTGAACTATAATAGGCGAACATGGCATAGACAACAAAGCTAACCCAGAATATAAAAACACAGATTTATCCAAACAACAAATTAGTATTCCATTTATTTTTATTTAAAAAAAGATCTTCAATACTATTAAGTAAAATTAAAACTTCTTAAAGTACAAAATTATAAATATACTAACTTTACAATATTTTAAGACTAGTACGCAGGAAAGGACTATAAAAAATAAAACTATAAGGTATAACAGCTGCTGGGTTTATGGATTTTCATATTTTATTGCCAAATGTTCTTTCATGTGATTATATATGACTTTTATAATTAAAAATGGAAAAGCATTAATAATAAAACGTTTAATAGCAAGCATGCCTAGTATCTTTTGAATTATTTGATTAAAATAATTTGCATTTACAATACATTTCTTGGGTAAAGGGCAGAGTTTTTAAATATGCTGTTACACATTGAAAAAAAAAAAAACCTCCAAAATTAGTAACCCCTATACCTAATTTGTACATCACTGAATCTAAAAGAGGACAATCTAAATTTTTCATTTAAAAATTACCTTTAGGCCCTGGCCCAGCTACCTCAGTTGGCTAGAGCCTCATCCCAATACACCAAGGTTGTGGGTTCAATCCCTAGTCAGGGCACATACAAGAATCAACCAATGAATGCATAAATAAGTGGAACAACAAAATCGATGTTTCTCTCTCTCTCAAACTCAACAATTTTTTTTTAAAATCCCTTTACTTTTAAATATATAAGAAGTATGTGCTAATATAGCCTTTACACAGCAATAGGGAAAAATGAAATCAAAAGAATCTGGTGTGTTGCAATGCAATTTGGGAAACAGTACAAGAGACTGAATGTTTTTATGGGCAAGAATGGTGTCATCTCTGTATTTTGTAAAACTCCACCATGCACAGGGACACTGCTCACCAGCTGCATGCGCTCACACTTAAATTAGGATTGTGGTTAAGAGCAGGGACTCTGAAGGCGGACCACAGGAGTGCATCACTGACTCTTAAGGCAGAGTACCTTCCCCAACTACCTGTGTGAACTTAGCAAGCCTGCTTACTCTCTGTTTGCCTCAGTTTCCTCATGTGATAAATGGAGCTAATAACAGTACTCCTCCAATGGCCAATGTAAGGATATGTAACGTGCTTAGCCCTGTGCTTGGCGCACTGAAAGCACTACAAAAGTGGAGACTATGTACCACTGTAATTGGTCAATTCTGGTTTGGGAATAAAATTCCAGTTACATGATGACTCCAACATCAAAATACTGTACTATTGGTGTTTCTTTATTCATCATCCTGTATTTTATATTGTCTTATTTCTGTTTTCATCATACAAAACATCACCAAAATTATCGCTAGAAAAGTTCCTACAAATGGACATCATTAGACTTCATCACTCCTGATCTTTAGGCAAAAGCATTTTCCGGGGCCCCCGCAGTTAAGTTAGTCCTACGCTTCCTAGAATCTACTGAAAGTACATTTTGTCGGTCTTCCTTCCATGGTGTGTGATGATGCAATTTGGTTTAATTTTGGATTGCCGGCAATTGTAAAATCATCTGGGAGTAATTTTTCTCCCTAGATAACTTGTATTTGAGCTGGGAGAGAGAAAAAAAAAATTAAATTCTTCTCATTGCCAAAATCATTATATGGACTGCCTTTGAAGTCTTTTGCAAGAAATACAATGTCCTTTATACACAAGCCACCCTATTCTAGGAACTCCAAGTAAATGATCTATCAATTCAGTTCAAATAATATTTTGGTATGCTATTTCAGTGCTAGGATTAACATTTTTTTGGTGAAAATACATGTTTTAAAAGGACTGGTTAGGTTCATACTTCAGTGTTTCTGGTTAGTTCAAAGGTAAGCAAATTTAAAAAGGTTGAGTAGAGTTTATTTTACATTTTGGTTCTTGGATAGTTGGCTCAGTATATACTTAGCATATTCATATTGATTATGAACATAATGTTCATACTAAAGAGAATGTCCACTCTTGGAGTTTCCGTGTCACCATATGCTAATGGCTCCCAGATTTGGGTTTCGAATGTGGACTTCTCATCCAACCTTCAGATATCTGTCTGTTGGATTTCTCCACGTGGATAATTCACTGACACCTTAAATTCAAAAGGTCCAAAATAGAACTTATATCTAATCCAATAAACATGTACTCTTGCCGCATTTATTGTTGCAGCTGAAGGTACAACCATTCTCCAATCCAAAAACCTGGGAGTCATCCCTTCCTTGGACCCACTAACTCTAAATTTCCATAAATAATCTATTAATGAATTCTGTCCACTTTGTTTCCTGGATAATTTCTCAAATCTGTCCCTTCAGTTTTATTCTTATTCCCTTTAATATAGTGAAGCCTGGTCCACTACACAATCCACCTAAGTAACCTTCCTATTCCCACGCCTGCCTTCCCAACAAGTTCATCCTACACCTAGCTACCACAGCCATGTATCCCGGAATGCAAAACTGGCCAGGCCACCCCTCTGTATAAAATGCAAGTCCCTTCAATTAGTGTGTGAGATGTCACTCTGCACTGGTCTCCAGTCAGACCTACAAGCTCATTTCCTGCCCCATCTATTTCACACTTAGAGCTTCAAGAATAATGAGATGACTAGGATTCCTTTCAAATACCAGGTTCCCTTTTACCACCAGGTCTTCACTTTCATTGCTACTCAGTTTGCATAGTATGCCACTGTCTTATGCTCTCTTCCTCAAATCAACCCACTAAAACCTTTGTATCATTTAAGAGTCAGTTGTAATCAAGAAGTCTTCCTAGATCTTTTCACTAATACCCATGGTAGAGCATGTACTCTTCTTGAGTGCTCCCATATCATTGCACTTATCCAACTAGAATATGTTTTTTATTATCTGTCTTAGACTAATCTACAAAGATCTTGAAGGTGAGAAATTATCTCATTTACTGAGCTTTGTATCCCAATTCCTGGGTGTTGATAATATGTTGAGCAAATAAACATGTATGTATACATGTGAATATATATTAAATATTTGAATACTTAACTTTGACCATATGTCCACATATCAAATTTTGATATGAACAAAATTAATATAAATAAAAGTGAATATACAGTAATATATTGTGATAGCATTTGCTTGATAAACAGAAGAGAAAAATCTACAAATGTTTCCATTATTTCCTACTAGAGGCCCTGTGCACAAATTCGTGCACCAGTGGGGTCCCTCGGCCTGGCCTGCAGGATAGGGTCAAAACTGGCTCTCTGATATCCCCTGAGGGGTCCTGGATTGCCAGAGGGCACAAGCCAGGCAGAGGGACCCCACCGGTGCATGATTGGGGCTAGGGAGGGATGCGGGAGGTTGGCCAGCTGGGGAGGGACTGCAGGGGGCTCCAAGGCGTGTCCGGCCTGTCTCGTTCACTCCTGATTGTTCAGTCCTGATTGGCCAGACCCCAGAAGCAAGCTAACCTACCGGTCGAAGTGTCTGCCCCCTGGTGGTCAGTGCACATCATAGCAATTGGTTGAGCAGCCTTAGCATATCAGTAGCATATTACTCTTTGATTGGTTGAATGGATGACAGGACAACTGGACACTTAGCATATTAGGCTTTTATTATATAGCATTCTATTCATTTATGTTAAAGTCGAACTGTTCATTGTGTCTTCAATGTTAACAGTAATTCTAACATTCTTCAACCCCCAAAAGTAGTTTCCTAGTTCTTGCACATCAGAACCAGGTGCCCTGCCATTCTCTTCACCCTACAACCTATGCTTTAGACTCCATACCACTGCCCTAACAACACAGGTCTATGCCTTCACCTCTGCATGAAATCCATGCACTGCACTGGGCACTGAGTCATTTGTTAAGTGTTTGGTTTTATAAGTCTTTGCACATATCTCTGGCATAGCACTTCCCTTGTGTTGCAGTGTGCCTCCCAGGCTATGCAGTAGGCCCTCCTTCCCTTTTCCATGAAAATGCCTGTCATAGATGTTCAGAAAGGATTAATTTCAAGTATGCTAGATTAACTCATTCCTACTCCTATTCCCATCCATTGAAACTATTAAAAGGATCTATCTTTAGCCACATGCTCTCCTTCTTAAACAAATATTCTCTATGAAATGGCAATCATCCTTTGGCTTTACAAATAATCTTCAAATGCAGATCTCCAGCTTTCATATATCACCTGAACTCTAGTCCTCGATTTCCTCTGGCCCAAAGGAAATACCTACTTGGATGCCATGCTATTACTTTAAACTTGGTATACTCATATTGAACTAATCCATCCCTTTCCCCCATCATTCCTTGCTTTTCTCAACTTCACTCTTTCTGCCAAGAGCATAGTATTATGCTAGATCCCTAGGGTAGTCTTGAAGGCACATTTGACTATTCCCATACTCTTAACTCCTAAACAAAATATCGCTAAGCAAGTCATTGGTATCGTAAATAATTTTTACCTAAGTTTTGCCTCTTTTCCCACCCTCCAACATTGGTTTTTTGTCAGTTCAGACCACAAAAATTAGTATCTTCTTAAATGATTTTCCTGTCTTCAATTCCTTTCTATAAGTATATTGCCTCCATGTTAATTTTACCAAACACACTATAACTAACAACATGGCAAATCCTTTGGGAAACTACCTGGGTCTAAAGTAAATAAGAACAAGAGACTAATTTAGGTCATTTTAAAGCACAATGTTAGGTAACTCTAATCCTCAAAATCTTCCTAAATAAAGCCTGGTTAATGGAGAGAGTTCTGGGTTTCCTGAATTTCAATCTGCTACTCATTTCATCATTTAAGCTGGTGGAGTTACTTTCTGAGAAAAGTCTCGGCCCTGCCAGCAGATCCTTCTGCAGCTCAAGGCTATAAGCCAGATTTTCACTTTTATAACACAACACCATCTTTGGCAACTACAGAATTAGGAACAGTAGCATATGGATCTTCTTTCAGTCATTGTAGAATACCAGTACCTCAGATACATATCAATGACCTGAAGATTATTGACTCTAATACATCCTAAAATATTTATAAATGAAATGATATGGTATAGAAGATTTGCTTCAAAATAATCCAGCATGGGGGAGGGGAGGATAAAGTGGAAGGGGCTCACAGATGAGATAAGACTGATCATGAATTGATAATTATTGAAGCTAAGTGATGGGTAGGTACATAGAGATCCATGATACTACCATCCCTACATTTATGTTCGAACAATTTCAATAGAAAGTTAAAATAAATTTGGAATCAAAAGCTGTAAATCATTATTGGCATTTACCATGAATAATGGAGCAGTGGTTGATTATTTTCTTCTATGTCTCTAAATACTCTTTTTCGTTTTCCAAAATAAACAAGTATTACTTTAAGAAAATCACAAAATGTTAAAATTAAAATAAAATAAAAACCTATCCACATCAGTTAGGCTTCTTATTCAACTAACATTTGAAAGGGATCTATTAGTTATTCATTCCTTAAAAACACTGAAAGGTTATCATTTTATCAAGTGAAATGACCATTAAGCTACGTTTCTACACTATTTTATTCAGGTTCTCTAGAGAACTATTTCTATAAGAAAAAATATTAGCCTATTCTCTCTTGATAGAGGGATGTTCCATGAACCAACATAATAGAAAACATACCCACGATTTTTTAAGAAGTGTTGTCAAAAACATCCATTACTATTTTCAATGTCCTTTACAATAAGGATCTACCTAACAGAGTCCACTTAGAACTATGGTTTTTAACATAAGCTTTATATTAGAAATCACCTGAGAGATTTAAAAAATGCTGAGGCCTAAGCCACACCTAAGAACAATTAGATTAGAATCAGAGAAGGTGACATCAGTCATCAGGACTAAAAAAACTCCTAAGCAACACCAAGGTGCAGCCAATGTTGAGAGACATTGTTTTAAAACGACATAAGTTAAAACTAAATGCATTTTGGTTATTTTTATTGTGGAAGTTTTCAAGAACACACAAAAATTGACAGTATAATAAGTCCCATGTACCCAACACCCAATTTCAAAAGCGATCACTGTTTTTGCCAAGGCTGGTTCAACTATCCCTCCCGCTTTATTTTTATTTATTTATTTTTTTGCTGGAATATTTTAAAGCAAATGTCAGACATAAGATCATTTCTTTTTCCAGCACTTCAGTATGAAAACATTGTTTCTTATGATTAACTGACTTAATTCCTTTTTATTAGACAACGAGAGGCTTTGACGAGCTTAGTTTTTTGTTCAAATGGATTAAGTTTCCTTAAATTAGAATTTCTAAAATATCCATGCTTCTTCTATCCCTCTGTTATAACTTGGGCTTTTTAAATTTTCTTTTTTTTTTTTTTTTTTTTGCTTTTGTTGCAATGGTTTTCAGTTATACTGTGTATGTGCATTTTAATGAAAAACAGATCTTCTTTGATTCCATGGGTTTTAAATGTATCCTCATATTACTGTCCTCTCAATATTATATACAATATCTACTCTACTATATCATGTCAAATCCCTCAGACTGACTTCATTAATAATGTGTAGTTCTTCATTATAAAAGTAATGTATTTTCATTATAAAATAATTTAGAAAATACAGAGATAGGAAAAGAAAAAATAACACCACTTACAACTTTACAATCTATTTATAACAACTTTTTACAATTTGGATATTTTATCCCAGCCTTTTTTCCCCTAAACATATAGGAAACACATTCTTAAAAAGTGAGATTGTACTGCTTATATTATTTTCATAACGTAATTTTACTTGACATTCTCATGAGTATATCAAGTCTTTAAATCTTTAAAAACATGATATTTAAGGGCTGTAGAATATTTCACTATATGAATGCACTATGATCCACTAAACAATCCTCTTATTATTGGACAGTTGGATTACTGTCCAATGATTAGACACAATGCTTTGTTTTTAAGTCTAAGCACCTCTTTGGCAAGAATGATGAAGGGTCTGAGATTTTGCCCTACTTGCAAGTTAATTTAGCCTGCCACAGCTTCCTGAGGCTGAGGTGACACTCCTGGGTCAAATTACTCAGGACAAAGTCAACATCAGGAGCTTCATAGTCTTGTCAGTTGCCCTCGGCTGCCAAGGCCCACAGCCCAGATGGGTGAAACACAGGCGATGGGTTTGCGTCATAGCTAAGGAACCCTGAGTAAGAAAATCCAAACCTTCCATAATCAGCTTCAAGGAAATTTGCCCAAACTTTGCTCCATAGGGAGATATTATTTTTCATAACCTGGAAACTAAATGAACCAGCTATCTGATCAGAAGAGAGATACTCTTCTCTATATTCCAATGCTGTTTGGCTCTACAAACCTCCTTGAAAACAGAGTCCAGAAAAAAAGGCATTTAACGCTCCTGCTGCAAGACACACAGAAATGCGAGAGACCCATGGAGAATCGTCTCCCAACATTCTTTAGAACACATATGTAGAGTGTGATTACTAGAATTGTTGATAAAATATAGTATGATCAAATTATTTTCTAGAAAGACTGAACCACTTTATGCTCACATAACATATGAGTGCCTCAGACACCCTTTCAGAGGCTTCCATGATTTCATCCTTCCTTAACTTCTCCTCTTCTGCTGCCCCACCCCACCCCCAAAACACATAGCATTAATTAGAGGCAGAACAACATGGTGACTAAGGAGAGAGACTCTGGGGCCAGAAGCCCTGAGTTTAAATAGCAGTTCTGCTATGAATTAGCTGAGAGACCTGGAATGAGTCACTTAACAAATTTGTGTCTCAGTTTCTTCAACTCAAAAGTGAAGATAATAATTACCTTGTTAATTATTAATACAACTAGAGGCCCGATGCACGAAATTCGTGCATGGGAGGGGGGGTCCCCTCAGCCCAGCCTTCACCCTCTCCAATCCAGGACCCCTTGGGGGATGTCCGACTGCCGGTTTAGGATAGGGCCTAAACCGGCAGTCGGACATCCCTCTCACAACCTGGGACCACTGGCTACTAACTGCTCACCTGCCTGCCTGACTGATTGCCCCTAACTGTCCCCCCTACTGGCCTGGTAACCCCCAACTTCCCCCCCAGCCAGCCTAGTCACCCACAACTGCCGCCCCCTGCCGGCCTGTCACCCCTAACTATCCACCCCCCGCTGGCCTAGTTGCCCCTTGCTGCCCCCTCTGCCAGCCTAATTGCCCCACGCAGCCTGCTTGTTCATTTGTTTGGTCGTCCCTCACTAACCCCCCCTGCCGGCCTGGTCACCCCACACAGCCTGTTGGGTCGTCCGTTGGGTTGCGATGCTCACTTAGGCTTTTATGTATATAGATTAGGACTTGTATTTCATGGAGAGCACTTAGAAGTGGATCTGAAAAGTAGTAAATGCTAAGTAACCGTAAGCTCTTATGATGTCTGGCTGCTCTTCCATGTCCATGCCAGTCCCCATCCTTCAGAGTGGAGTTGGATACCAACGCCTCCGTGAAAAAAGTGACTTCTGCTCTGCATTCCCACGGGGGCTCCTTGTCTCTGCACTTTTCTCCATATATTATACTCAGAGGTCTGGGTTGATCAGGTGTCCTCTATTTCTAATATTTCATGACTTTCACCCTAACAACACTATTAAAAGGCTTCTAGCCATTTACAAAAATCTCTAACCTTCTCAATCCAACTGGTATCAAATAATGCTGCCCAAGCTCTGATTACTGCAAATGAAAATCATTACGTCAATTATGCAAAGAACTGAAGTGATTTTTTAAAGGAGTAAATCAATAACTTTCACTGGTTTGATAGGCAGTCAATTAAAACAGTGCTGCACATTTCAATATTGGGGTGAAATATTTTTTAACAAAATGTTTCCTGTATTATATACATCAAGACAGTAAAAATGATAGCCACTCAAACCACTAGAGCGATACTGGAATTCACTACGATAAAGATGGCACCAAATTGATCCAGGACTCAAATTAATAAGGCAGAGGAACAAATAATTTGTGAATATAGCCATTAGACTAGAACAAAAATCAGATCACAAGTACAGAAACTTGCAATTTCATACAATAAAAACATGCACTTCAAGAAGTATCTTCACTGTAGTAGGAATTTTGAAAACCGACTATGGTTATGTTTGACACAAAGTTAAAAATGGCACTATGAGTCTAAAAAATACAATAGTGTCCCCAGAGTTTTCAAAGTATTTCATTTATATCATGTAAAATTAAATATTATTAAAACCTTATGAAATGTAAAGCACAAGTATTATTTTTTTCCACTCACCCATAAGGAGTACTCACAATAGCAAAACAAATATTTTTATACTAAAACAGAGTTTTACTTAGAACATTAAAGATCATGTTAAATATTAAATAATTTAAATTACATAAAATCAATTTAAATAGCTATTTTATTTTGAATAATTTAAATTATTATAATTTAAATATTTTAATGTTATTCTCAATTAAATATAACACCCTTAAGTTATTCTCTAGTTCAGGGGTGGGGAACCTTTTTTCTGCCAAGAGCCATTTAGATATTTATATTATTCATGGGTCATACAAAATTATCAACTTAAAAATTAGCATGCTATATTTGGTCAAACATTTAATTAACTCACTCCCAAATGATTTTGTGGGCCTTATACAACTTGTGAACTAGACATTCCCCACCCCTGCTCTAGTTAAAGGACTTCTGAAGAACCTCAACTTAGGAAGCTCATTCCCCCTTTAACAAATTATTTTAGCCCTGGCCAGTGGTTGAGCTTTGTCCTATACACCAAAAGGTCACAGGTTCGATTCCCAGTCAGGGCACATACCCAGGTTTCAATTTGATCCCCAGTTGGGGCATGTGCAGGAGACAACTGATTGATGTCCCCCCTGCCCCCCCAAATCCATGTAAAAAATATATATATTTTAGCCCTAGCTGGTTTGGTTCTGTGCATAGAGCGTCAGCCTGCAGACTGAAGGGTTCCAGGTGCGATTCCGGTCAAGGGCACATGCCCGGCTTGCGGGTTCGATCCCTAATAGGGGGCATGCAGGGGGCAGCCAATCAATGATTCGCTCTCATCATTGATGTTTCTATCTTTCCCTCTCCCTTCCTCTCTGAAATCAATAAAATATATACTATATATATTATAAAATATTTTAACAAAGAGTACTAGATGAGAAATTATTCAAAAGTAGTAAAACATATATTTTGACCTGATTACCATTACTTACCAATAAAATACAGATGCACAATTATATGCACCCATCATCCCAGTTTTGGGGGAAACAACAGATAGATATATACTTCTCATCTAAAATTATTACCCAGGAGGAATCAAAGATTTAATGTAGGTATTGTTGAAAGAGGGGTACCTAATTGCCCCAAATGACATTAAATGAAATTTCTTGCTTCCTCTTCTCAACTTTTTATTTTCTCTATAGAGTTAAAACAACAACAAAAACAAACAAAACCCCACCCAAAACCTTTATTTCACCTTTGTGGCTTTTGGTTTATTTATTTTGGGGGTTTTCTTTGTTGTTATTTCTTAAAAATGTATTAGTTTCAGGCATACAATATAATGATTCAATATATTATAATGACCACCAATGTAAGTCCAGCTAACATCCATCACCACACACACAGTCTTTTACTTTTTTATGATGAGGTCTTTTAAGATTTATTCTCTTAGCCATTTTCAAATATATAATAAAGTATTATTAGCTATAGTCACCACGCTGTATATTACATACCCAAGATACTTATTTCATTTTGGCCATCTTTGTTAACTTTGTTTTTGAGTGATATTATTTCACTGGGTATAGAATTTTGGGTTGATAGTCTTTGGTTTTCTTTCAGTGCTCTGAAGACATTGCTGCACTGTCTTTCCCTTTACAATGTTTCCAGTGAGAAATCTGCTGCCTGTTTAACTTTGTTCTTCTGAAGTAACTTGTTGATTTTTTTAAATCCATCTGCTTTTAAACTATCCTCCTAATCACTAGTGTAGATAACAGAATCTAAAGTGGTCCCCACCATCCCACCTCCTTGTATTCATGCCCAGTGTAATCATTCCCTTTGAGTGCAGGCAGCACCAGCTGCTTGCTTCTAACTGATAGCAAATGTGACAGGCTGCATATGCTTATCCTGTACTAGAGGCCTGGTGCACGGGATTCGTGCACTGGTGGGGGGTGTGGCCTGTGGGGATTGGCCCGCCGTGGGAGCGCTGCTCATCCTGGTCATCCGAGTGGCTGTGAACCTGCCCTCTGAGTGGCTCATCCCGGTCAGCTGAGTGGCACACTGACCACCAGGGGGAAGCTCCTGCATTGAGTGTCTGCCCCCTGGTGGTCAATGCACATCATAGCAACCGGTCGTTCTGCTGTTCAGTTGATTTGCATATTAGGCTTTTATTATATAGGATAATAAAAGCCTAATATGCTAAGTGTCCAGTCATCCAGTTGGCCATTCAACCAATCAAAGCTTAATATGCTAATGATATGCTAAGGCCTCTCAACTGCTCGCTATGATGTGCACTGACCACCAGGGGGCAGACGCTCCGACTGGTAGGTTAGCTTGCTGCTGGGCTCTGGCCTATCAGGACTGAGTGAGACGGGTCGGACATGCCCTGGCACCCTCCTGTGGTCCCTCCCCGGCTGGTCAACCTCCCGCATCCCTCCCCGGCCCCAACCATGCACTGGTGGGGTCCCTCAGCCTGGCCTGCACGCTCTTGCAATCCGGAACCCCTCAGGGGTTGTTAGAGAGACTGTATCGGACTGACGGCGGAACAACGGGTCGCTATGACGCGCACTGACCACCTGGAGGCAGAGGCTCAACACAGGAGCAGCCCCCTGGTGGTCAGTCCATTCCCACAAGGGGAGCGCTGATCATCCAGAAGCCAGGCTCATGGCTGGTGAGCACAGAGGTGGTGGCAGGAGCCTCTCCCACCTCTGCAGCAGTCGGACAACCCCCAAGGGCTCCCAGACTGCGAGAGGGCACAGGCTGGGCTGAGGGACTCCCCCCCCTCCCGCCCCCCGAGTGCACAAATTTGGTGCACTGGGCCTCTAGTATTACATAAGATTGTATCATCTTGTCTGGCAAGGATGCAAGCAGCCATGTTAAGATGGTCCACATGGTAAGGGAATGAAGGTGACCTGTGGGAGCTAGCAAGCAAGAACCTGATTACTAACAACAACCATGTGAGCTTGAAAGCAGACTCTCTGCCAACTTGGCCTCAGTTGAGACCATAGATCTGATGGAATCGTGATGTTTCCAGCGTGGCTGGTGGGAAAAAGCATTCATTATTTCTGGCCTTATGTGAACAGTGGGCACTAATGCTTTTATTCCTCTTAGATGGTTCTTCCTCTTACTGTGAGAATTTCCCACCAAGCATGTGTGGACCTGCACTCAGCTGAATGCTCCAGTGGGACCCTCTGCAGATCTCAAAAGTTCTCTTTTTGAGCAGCTCTCGCTAGTCCAGTATTCTGTTTTTTATCTATTCAGACTCTTACCTTCATTGCTTCAACTCCAGGAAGTTTACCAGTCTGTACTAGATCCCCTCTTCTTGCATTAGGGCTTAGAAACTTTCCCCCAAGGCAAAAAGATGAGGCAATCATAGGGCCCACCTCATTTTGTTATCGCCTCTTGTGGATCACAACCCTTAATTGCTTGAGGTCTAGTGTCTTGAAAACCACTATTTTATATATGTTGTCCATTTTGTTTGTTTGTTTCAGATGAGAAAGTAAAATGAATTCCTGTTACTTCATATTGGTTAGAAGCAGAAGTCTTTCAACAAATACAATTAACCACAGAACTAAAACCAAAACCAATGTAGGAATTAGAGTGGCAAAACAGAACATGGAAGGTATTTGCTCTGACCACAACTGTAGGGGGAAAAGTAAAAGAAAAGTAAAAGTTTGGGAGGTAGAGTAGATTCACCTATTGCCTTACCTGTAATAGCTGATAGTCTTCAGATACTATTGAAAGCTGACAGATCAAATAATAGAGGTTATGCCAAGTATTTAAAGAGTATATTGGGCCCAGCCAGTGTGGAACAGTGGTTGAGCATCAGTCTATAAACCAGAAGATCAAGGTTCGATTCCGGTTAGGGCACATGCCCAGGTTGTGGGTTCGATCCCTATTAGGGGGCACTCAGGAGGCAGTTGATCAGTGATTCTCTCTCATCATTGATGTTTCTATCTCTCCCTTCCTTTCTGAAGTCAATAAAAATATATTTTAAAAAAAAACAAAAACAAGATGAAATCAATTTTAATAATATATTCCATAAGAAGGGAAAGCTGCTATTCTGTTCGCCTGGCTATACCCAGTTCGTACACAGTGCCTAGCATATATTTTTGTGAGTGAGAAAAGAGAAGGAGGGAAGAATTAAAATGCATCCTGTTTGAGAAAAACAAAGGCATCACTACAGTGAGGGGGGAAGCATTTGCTACATTAGAAGTCTTGGTTCCAGTCTTGACTCTAAAACTTAGTAATGGGTAACTTAGGTCAATCGCAACTTTTTCACTTCATCCGTAAAAGAAGATTTTTGGTGCCTACCTAGTGTTGAGGGGTTGCTATGCGGATCACATGAGATCACGCCGACATAAGGAGACTCTGAGGCACTTGGTAAACGTTATCTCTCGTTACTAAAGTGAAAAGCTCTGTCTCCATGGTCACTGTTTCCAGAGGACGCTGTCTTCCTGTTTTGATACTGTCACCATCTATCCCCCATCCATGGACATGCAGGCTGAAATTCTGAGGCATGTTGGTCCATGTTTTATCCCTGGACGACGATAATTTTGATTTGTAAACTGGTGTTCAATGCCTTGCTCCCTACTTCAGTGCCTACTTAACAGAGGCCTCGGGCCTTTATCTTGACAAGGAGAGGCTTTCCTGTGGTAGCTCATACCCTTCCCCTGTTAGGCTCCCTTCGATTTGCAGCATCTGCCCTGCAGGTTAACCCAAGTCATCCTCCGATGCATGCTAGGAACTGGTTACACCAGAAGTCAGAAAAGGAAAGGAACCAGAAACCCTAAGATGTGCCTCAGAGCATGGAGGAAGTGAAACGGGTTGGGTACTAGAGAGGAGCCCCTTAAAGGTGAAGAGTTAACAAGCAGCTTCTGGGTTGCCTTTTCAATGAGGACCTAAAATCCAATAGACAAGAATCACCCGCGGAACACAAGGGCACAGTTAGGCGATCGGCACTTCCTAGTAGTTTTCCACTTCTGTGCTTGGGTAGGAGCTAAATTTTAACAGCGAAGGGTCCCAGTGCTGTTTCTGCAACTTGCCTGTAAGTTGCTTCCTGGATTAAACTCATAAGAAGAATTTAGCATTTAAGTTTCCCTTGAAGGGGGTCTTTGTTGCCCTTAAGTCCTTAAGAATAATTTTAGAGAAGAAAAGAATGATGTGCAATTTTGTAGTTCTGTGTTGTAAAGTGGGGTCCCTATATTTCTTGAGAAAAACCATTTCTTTTACTGTTCTCAATCAGAGGGGCTGCAGCATTCCCAGGGTCTGACTAGAGAAGCATAAAGTTCGGAATATTACTCAATGGATTTATTCCTGTGAAGAGGAAAACATACAGTGGAACAAAGAGAAAAAGGATAATCTTAAGGCCACAGATAACTGACCATATCTAGGAATTCCTTAAGGCAGTGGTCGGCAAACTCACTAGTCAACAGAGCCAAATATCAACAGTACAACGACTGAAATTTCTTTTGAGAGCCAAATTTTTTAAACTTAAACTATATAGGTAGGTACAGTGTTATTAACTTAATTAGGGTCCTCCTAAGCTGGCCTTAGCTAAAAACTCAAGGGGCCAAAGAGCCACATGTGGCTCGTGAGCCACAGTTTGCCCACCACTGCCTTAAGGGAAGCCAAAAATGTGCAAAAGCTCACTGTTTGTTTCTTTTTTTTTCTTTACTTTTTTTTCAGTTAGAAGATAGGCAATTTGATTGATGGTATTTTTTCCACATTGGTGACATTTTTAATGGAAACCAAGATTTTTGGGGGGTGGTTTGTAATAGCTCGATGAAATCTTTAACATGTGCCAAAAATGTTTCATTAATGTAAGTCAGCCAAATAATCCTCTTGCCTTGTAAAAATATTTCCTTCAAAAAAATGCTTTTAGAACTGTTAAAAACTTTGAGTTCTCAAAGTTTAGCCACAAATATATGGGTTATACTAACACTGTACCCATATTTCCTCAAAGCAAACAGTGAAGATGATGTGATTTTGATTACCTCAGATACACAGTCCTCAACCTGTTTTACATAAAATAATTACTGTATTAAAACTCAGATGGTTACCAATAACCAGGGATTCAACCGAGTTGCTGTGTTTCTCATTCAAAACAACTGCTTGCCCTTGTGAAGAGCCGGGTGGCTGCTGCCTTTAGGTTAGTTGTATTCAGGTCCGAGTGACCAATGACCAGAGCCAGTCCATGTTCAACTAGTGATCACTATAAAGATGTGTGGTATTTAAAAGTAGGAAAACTGCCTTTCCATGAACAGAAAATTACCTACTTAACATGAAAGCGGAAAAGTATAGTGATGCGCTGGAGGTGCAAAGTGGGGGAACCCTAACTGAATTACTGGGAAATCTCCATAACAGGTTCACTGTGCTGCTGATTTAATGACGACTTCCTGTCATGAGCTATAGTTATCATTTGCCGCCTCTCTGACATGACATTGTATTTAATGTTTTGGAGAGCCATATTTTAATCAGATTAAACTCTAGGAAACCGATAGGTATCTGTTTGGCTCTTGGCTTTAGCTTCTGTTTCTTATTTAGTCACAAGACTATTATTTCTGGAATCTTTATAAACACACTTGCTGGGATTGCCACAAGAGTGCAGCTTATGTTGTGAGGTCAGAAAAATGTGTGCCAGTGGTTCCTATGATCTATGCACAGCGTGCATTACAGAATTGTTTAATAAATTCAAGACAACTAGTGCAAAATGTGTTCCTTTCCCCCATGGGATTAAGCATCTAAAAATACAATTTATTTTTAGATTAAAAAAAAAATAGTTTCTTCGAAGCTAAGTAACCAAGAAGAATGTTCACAGAAAAGTTGGCCCAATATTATTCATTATTCAGACATATTTACATAAAACGAAATATCCAATAAGAAGTTCATGTTCTTAAAACTAATTCACCTAATAAGCAATAATAATTTTAATAATTTCTATAACAGCTATGACATTACTTCCAATGCAACACTGCAGTATTACCAGTGAACATATCAAGCTGAATACCTGAAAGAGGCTGCAGGGCAAAGTTCCCCTCCTTCCAATTCAGACTCTTTGAAAACAGTGCTCCCTCATCCACACTTTCCCATGGCCGATTCTAGCCACAACCCAATAGTGCCAAGCTGAGCACTGGATAAGGACTAAGTCACATGTCTAAGTAAGATTAAAAGTGGAAACTAGCAAAGAAAGTATAAAAGAGAATTAAAGAGGAAGTGAAGACTGGCCTCTCTCACTCCCATCCTCATAACATGAAACCGTTCTCAAGCTTAGATGGCTGCATAATACACGGAACATGTGAATCCACTTTAGTGTCGATATAATAATACATCATTTTTCCATCCACGTAACTTGCTTACCTTTTCTTAATATAAATAATTATACAATAATTTCCTCAGTACGTGCTTTGAAGCTTCCTCTGTAGAGTATCTTACAACTGCTCTAGGGCTTGCATGATAGACACTGATTAGCTGGTAGGATGCAATCAATTGAACTGGCAGCAAACTAAAAACGATGGAGCAGTATCCACAACGCGTTACCAGGTACATTCTTAGGAAGTATACATTACATGGGGGAAAAATAAATATTCAGTTGTCTGAAGACAAGAATAGGCAACCTCCGAGACTATTATTAATTAACAGCAAACCAGATTTCTACCTAAGTTTTTCTCATAGGCATTATGACACCATATCTGGGTGGAAGAGTCTAAGAAAAATGAAAGTCAATGTTATTGAGACTCATTTTAATATCCCTGTGGCTAGATATGTAGTTTCTGCCTATATTCTTTTTGCTTAATATTGATAAATTATTTCATGAACACTTTACAGGATGGGTCTCAGGTGAGCAGAATAAATACAACTATTTATAAGCACAAGATATACTTCGAAACCAACTTTTAAAATTTCACTGGATCTTTCAACATTTGTTTGAAATCCTTACAAGATATTCATCTATTTGTAGCATCATATAGGTCTGTCTCCCCATCTGTCTATGTTTTTCATGAAGACTAGTATCTGGTACATGTTTTTTTTTTTTTTCTTCCCCAGTTTAGTAGCTATTCGTTGGCCCATAACTATGCCATTTTTGTAATAGTTGTCCCACAGCTTTTATCAATCATTTTTTAATAAAATACATGCTGTCTTTCACAGGACCAGGGGACAAGGAATCCATGTATTTAATTTTGACTAAATTTAACTCTGTATGGTTAGAAAATTCATGTCATCAAAATCTATTATTGTCATCATAAATGATTACATTGGCAACACAATGTGATATAAAATCTAAAAGACGAATAGTATATATGTGGTTACTCATCACAGCACTTAAGCCTTATCTCCCCAAAAGTAATCTCATTTATGACATGGCCAGATTTGTTAAGAAGTTCACATCTTGCAATTATGGATATCTTGAAGAATCCTTTTTATAACAGGATATCCTGACAACACCCCACTGCCCCCCCTCCTCCCCACGACTTGGTAGCCTGACTCCAGCACAGGCTCATCTGGTTTGACTAAAATCATTGCATTATTTGGCAGTGGTTTCTTCATACGTGGCGCTTAGAGCTCATTGAAGCTCAAACAGTACAGGAAATGCAAATCATGCAAACCACCCTCAGGATGGCGACGTACAGTGGCGTGATTGAGCGGCAGTACGCACGGCTCGTGGGCTGACCACATGAAAGGAGCCATTTAGGGACCAGATGAGCGAAAGCTGGGATAAGTTAGAGAGTATGTGTGAGCTTCAAAGCTGGCAGAATAGCATCCTTATTTAAAATAGAAGGGAGAAGGGGCTTTTATTATTATTATATTTTATTAATAACACCTGCGCAAGTTCTTTCCATTGAAGAGTCTAGGGAGGTAGAGGGAGTTGAACATACATCATGCTGCATGTAAGTAAGACAATCTTTCTTTTTTTAAGTCCAGGTACGGTAGGAGAGCGGAGTACTTTCCATCAATATTTCACAAGATTTTCTACAAGTGTTAACAATTATTGGAAATGTTTTCTTTCCGTGCATTTTATAAAAAAAAAAAAAAAGATAATCTGGCAATGCCCTACATTATTTGCTCATAATCCCTAAAGTGTTGGTTTAATTGCCACATGTTAATAAAATTAATTCCTCCAACAAAAAAAATAAGGAGCTATAATTCTCAGGAATTCCTCAACAAAAGACTTAGAAGCAACACAGAATTTGCTATTAAGAGAATATTTAAACAAGGGTAGTACAGTAACTAGAACAGAAGAACAGCTATAGGAAGTTTTTCTTTTCCATTTTGGAACTGATTATTTTTTTGGATGTTTCTAATTTACCACCAAGTAAAGAAAATGTGACTATTAAGAGAATACAAGTAATAACCTAAAATAATTAAAAGAAACGTTCAATTTTGTTTGTTTAGCATTTTAAATTATTTTCCAAAGCCCTTTATGTATGCCATTTCATTTGCATACAGACTTAAAAGCATTGAGATTTCCATTAAAGCACTAGCTCCCTTAACCCCTTACCAACAGCTAGAAGCTTAAATAAGTGAATGAGGAATTTAGAAGCTTAAAGAAGGAAAAGGCTAACAACTCAGAAAAGGCTTAGACTCAGAAAGCCTAAGCATGAATAGCTATATGAGAATGAACTAATCACTTTCTGAAACTTGGGTTTCTGATATATATAAAAACCGTGCTAGCACCACCTTTTCTGACTGCTTCATAGCTACATTTGAAAGATGTGGTGCTGAGGTATGTAAAAAACTTGTACAGTTCTACACAAATAAAAGGAAATACTGTACTACCTATGAGGCTCTCACATTGTGCCAGGTACTGTATAAGTCTCTTTATATACATGATCTCATTTGGTTTAATTTCATCTTCACAATAACACTGCAAAGTCCCACTTTAAGAGACCAGAAAATTGAGACTCGGAAAAGTTAACCAATTTCCCGCAAAGTCTCGTGGCTAATAAGTGGCAACACTGAGGGTAAATATATTAGGCCATACTAGTACACAGATCTCTATTGATATGTTTCATAATCATCCCTTAAGGGTCTACAAAACTCTTGGTTAGTTGTCATTTTAAAAAGAAATTCAATGCTAAAACCATACAGAGTAGATTTAAGTGATCTAGAATTTCTCGAACTTTTCCATTGGATACACCAGCCAGAAAGCTTAGATAGCTGGTAGTTTGAATTGGCCCATATTAATCCATCATGTCCACTTCTTTCTTAATTTATCCTAAACATAGGCAAAGGCTACCTTGTTTGACAACCAAAACAGTACGAATAACCATAATCTCCTTGGAAGTCCCAGAGCCACTGCCTTGACATTTTAGACATTGGTTGGAGTTATGAAATTCTGACTGGATGCAATAGAAAGCAGCAGCTTTAAAGAATTCTTTAAATTCTGATTGCCAACTGTCTTCCTTTCCAAGTATGTGCAGCCACTAACAAACAAGGCTTAGTTATTTATTCTGTTTGTGGCTTTTTTTTTAACTTTTTTTTTTTTTTTTTTAGATAGCTTCTAACAGCCTATGGAAGAAAAGAGGTTAGATTATATTTTAAAGTAAAATAAAAATAAAAAACCTATGAGGTTATAATTGCTTATACTTATCAAAAGGGAAGGCTATCGGCATAAGACAGTTTGCAGAAAAGCTACATAGTTACATACAAATGGCAGGCAGCCAGCATAATTTTGCCAGAGCAACCAGTAAGTGAAGAAAAGTCAGTCATAGAACCCATTCCACAGGAAGTATTCAGATCAGTTGAGACCTGAGGCTCATTCATAGCTAGAAAATCCATTACGTAGCTGAAGCCATACCAAAACCCCAAAGAGGAGAGGTCAATAAAGCTGGGGAAAATACTGAATTATTCCTCCTGCGTTTGTCTCTTAGAATCATCAAAGATCCCAGTGGAGACACAAAACCTTGAGCATCTGCAGGAAGTCTGAAGGTCAGAGATTTGAGCGCCACCATTTACATCATGCCCTGTTTCACAGGGAACAGATATGAAAACCAGGCACTGAGCAGCCACAGGTTCAAGGATTTCAGAGATGGGGATTGTAGCAGGTGAGATGGCTCCTTGACAAATAAGTTTAAAGTTGCATTCTAAGGAGAAAGCACTGATGTGGACTGAGGTGAGAAGTAGAGTATGCAAACAAGCGGATTTGAAAAACTGGAAATTTCCAGGTACAACCAAACTAATAAGAGGATTTGTGTGGGTTTTGTTTTCGTTTTGTTTTGAATGAAGAGGGTAGAGTTTATTCCTCTCCAAACTCCCCATGATAATTCTTAATGATGCCACCGTCAGACTTTCTGGTTGGAAAACAAACCTGGACCTGCTTCTCTTGATGTTTGAGCCTGCGTTTCTCCATTTGCCTCCAGTAGCAAGAGAGCAATATTATTGATTAATTGAATCCTCCCTTACCTATGCCTTTAAATTACTTCAAATTCTTTCAGTATTTATTTTCAAGTCTATTACTGATTTTCATCAGTGTCCTCTAGGTGCTATCAAATTTGCCACATTAGAGTCACACTACAGAATTCAATACTAAGCCCTCAGGACCCACCCCACAATGTCATCACCTACCTCTGGTTTTTGACAACTTAATCTTTGCAGACCTATGAAAATGACAGCAGTTTGATTAGAAGGGCTCTAAAGTCTTAACTATGTTAACAGCTGTCATATCATCTCAAATCCAGGTGTTAGTATCTAAAAACACTAATTAAGAAAAAAAAAAACACATAGTATCACAAAATACTCTATAATAGGAGGCAAATAATTAACATTTTGTCCATACTACCCTGCTGGACAACGACATGTAATTACAGACAAGTCACTAAAACTTGGTGATTGCTTCAATGACAAACTGGGGATAATACATCACACATTCGCATGGAGGGAGTGGACTACATGACGTCTTCCTGCTTCTCTGGTTCCAGAATTAATGACTATATTCTAGCTTATTGTATGTAAATGACAGTAGCAGGCAGTCCTTTATTTAACAAAAATTTACTGAAAGCCTAGAAAGCAGCAACAGGCACCATCTGACAGAGTGAATTCAAAGATGATGGTGTGGTGAGTTGAACTGTGTCCTTCAAAAAGATGTTTTCAAGTCTTAACACCTGGTACTTATGCATGTGACTTTATCTGGAAATACAGTCTTAGCAGACATAATCATGATGAGGGCACATTAGCTTAGGACGGGTTCTCGGTCCAGTACCTTCTACCCTATGAAAAGAGGAAAGGACACAATAGATCCACGTAAGGTCAGGTGACTACAGAGGCAGATACTGGAGGGGCGCAGCTACAAGCCAACAATGCCCAGGACTGCGGGAGCCAACAGAAGCGAGGCAGAGGCGAGGAAGGGTTCTTCGCTAGAGCCTTCCGAGGGAGCAGAATCTTGCCGACATTTGATTTTGAACGTCTAGCCCCCAGAACTTTGAAAGAATAAATTCTGTTGTTACAGAAGCCTTAGGAAACTAATACAGATGGTCACATTGGTACAATAAGAGATAGCCAGGCAAATAAAAAAGTTAATAAAAGAGTTCCAAGAAATATGATGTTTTCGTGAAACCCAAAGACTGGTGACACCTAATATTTTTTAAAATTTAAGTTTCCCTGACATTGAAAAGTAGTGGTTTTGAACAGAGTAAACCACAGGCTACTATCTGAACCAACTCTACCACTAATTTGCTTTTTGAAAATAAGCAAACCATTTGACTTCTAAACAGGTCAGTTTCCTTTCCTAGAAGGTAAAATTTGACATGCTGGTAACTTACCATGCAAGAAATGACATCATACTGACTCCTTTTGCAAATGCAGATAGATAGGTAGATAGATAGATAAGAAAAAGGTAGATGATTTGGGGAATGGTGAGGTATGGGTAGGGACCAGGAGTTATAACTTCATCACACTTGTAAGGAATTATTACATCTTGTTTCTGTTCCATATATAAAGCATAGCCAACTATTCAAAAAAATATTTACCTGAATATTTAAATCACTCGAGTAGTAAAAACATATAGAGAGCAGAATTCCAAATAAAAATGTTGTGCCCTGATTAAAAAATGATTAAACTTACCAATCCAAAACAGCAATCTGTCCAAGTCTGTTTTCTTTAATTAGCAAAAACATTTAACCTCTTCAATAAACTTTTATGTGGACAGAATGTTTCATACTACTATAATTATCCCTCAAAAGTAACAAAACAAAAGGAAAGGAAATACCCGGCAAGTGAAACAAAGCTAACAGAATTACTGAGTTATATTTATACTCACAATCTTGAACTGGTGAAGATAAGTATAATAGATAACACTATTATTTGTAGGAAGCCCAGATAGCATACTTTGGACCAGCATTCTCAACCCTAGTTGCACATGATAAAGGCTTGCAACATATTTAAAGATAAAAGTCGATGCCGAGGGCCCACTGGCAGGCAGGGCTGCCCCTATAGCTGCATAGGCTTTGTTCCGCACAAATACAAGGGCACCACATATGCAAGGCCATCACCCTAGAAGATGTAGGGATAAAAGCTAAGTGGATACAAAGCATTAAAGATAATAAGTGAGCCACTAAACCAACTTCAATTAACCATTTCTCAAAAACAGAAGTACCATACTTCAGCTCTGCGGACAAAAAGAAGCTGGTACAAGTACACAGCATATGAACATGCACTAGACCCTGGAGATTGCCTTCCCTTTCCTTTACTACATAACAGGGTCCTCTTTTATAGTAAATACCAGAGGCCTGGTGCACGAACTCGTGCACTGGTGGGGTCCCTCCATCTAGCCAGCGATTGGGGCCAATCAGGGCCATGGGAGGTTGGCTGTGGGAGCGCACTGACCGCCAGGGGGCAGCTCCTGAGTCGAGCATCTGCCACCTGGTGGTCAGTGCATGTCATAGAGACCGGTCGTTTGGTCGTTCGGTCGTTTGGTTGTTTGGTCGCTTAGGCTTTTATATATATAGATAGAAAAACATTTTAAGGTTAGAAGTATTGAATGATATTAAGAAATTATAATTTTCATGGATAATGGTGTTACAGTTATGCTTTATTTTTAAAGAGATTTTATCTTTTAGAGATACTTGGTGGAATGTCACAAGTGGAATGTGCTTCAATATAATCTGAAGTGGGAAAGAAGTAGGCAGAGTTTAGATAGAATAAGATTGGCCATTTATTTATAATTGTTGAAGAATACATAGGTTCATTACATATTTCCTCTGCTTTTGTGTATGCTTAAATTTTTCCATAATGTGGACACTCATTTAAGTCAAAAATAGGAAATCCCATGTGCCCACAGTAAGCAAGTTATCCTGACCACAATAAAGAATATACTAAAGAGACACAGAACCAGCTGAAGGAAAGGACCAGGTGATCCCTCTTTCACCAAATGAGTAAGAATTTATTTGCTGGAAAAATAACTGGCAGCCACTAAAATCCTTGGATAATTAAAGTGATGCCAAGATGCCTTTCATAAGCAGACCAAACATAATATGGGTAAAATCTTATCCAGAAAGTATGTATTCCAGGGACTTTATCTTAGCTGGGATAATACAAGATGCCATTAATAGTCACTGAGGCCTTTATAAGAACGAGGCCAGGTTCTTTGAAGACCAATAAATAGGGGCACAAGTTATCTGAAATAAAGTTGGGGTTCCATAAGGGCACAGGCAGGAACTGGGGTGTTGTCTAGGGAAGGTCTGGGGACCAGCCAGTCTCTCCATACCTCCTTCACATTGGACACAAAGTATTTTCTCAAGGCATCTCGCCTCTCTGTGGCCTGCTTATTTCCCCTAACCTACTTCTGCTTACTGGCCCATTATGGCCTGGCAAGGTCCTACCTCACAGCCTTAGCCTGATAAGTCCTGCCACTTACTGCCCCAGTTAATAGATTTCTTCATTCCAAATCCCATGAAAAGGCATCCAACTGGCTTAAGTGATCTTTTCTCATAAGGACATGTCACACCTAACCTGCCTACTTGTGATTTGGCTGTTCCTGGGTCAGGAGCCATCCCATCCCCAATCAGCTGTAGCATGAAGGACATGGCCATGTACAAAGGATGACTGCCCAAAAGCAGTCATGGATTCAGTAGAAATACAAGAGGTATTACTACTAAAGTAAAGCATAATATTCATGTAAATGTTTTTAAAAGTACAGAGCAGCTACTATACACAGAGCAGAACAATGGGTAGGTCAAGAAATAAAGAATAAGCCAGGCCAGTGTGGCTCAGTGGTTGAGCATCAACCTATGAACCAGGAGGTCACAGTTTGATTCCCAGTCTGGGCACATGCCTGTGGTATTTGTGCAGGAGGCAGGCAATCAATGATTCTCTCTCATTACTGATGTTTCTATCTCTCTCTCCCTCTCCCATACTCTCTGAAACGAATAAAAATATATCTAAAATAATAATAATAATAATAAAAAGAAAATAGGGGGTATATAACTTGTAAAGCATGTAAGTCAACTGCTAAATAAAAAGTCTTAAATGCTAGAAAACCAGCCAGCATTGTTTTTCTATGTCTCTTATCTATAAATATTAAATACAACTGGAATACTGCACATAGCAAAAGTATATTTCTTATGAATTTCATTGATATTTCTTAGCATCATCATTATTTATTCTTCCATCCAACAAACAGATACTGAAAATTAAAAGTTAGACCATGGGAATAGCTGTGAAAAGACAAAGCCTCTGCTGTCAAGGAAATGCAAAATAATAATTAAATATTTCCTGGGCAAATTTATGATGATCTTTCCTTATAAAAGTTCAGTGATCCCACTCCTAGGAATATATCCTAAGAAACTGGGAACACCAATCAGAAAGGATATATGCACCCCTATGTTCATAGCAGCACAATTTACAATAGCTAAGATCTGGAAACAGCCTAGGTGCCCGTCAGCAGATGAGTGGATCAGAAAACTCTGGTACATCTACACAATGGAATACTATGCTGCCATAAAAAAGAAGGAATTCTTACCATTTGCAGCAACCTGGATGGAATTGGAGAACATTATGCTGAGTGAAATAAGCCAGTCAATGAAAGAAAAATACCACATGATCTCACTCATTTATGGATAATAAAGAACATTATAAACTGTTGAACAAAAAGATAGATACAGAGGCAGTAAAGCATCAAACAGTCTGTCTAATTACAGCAGGAAGGTTAGGGAGAGGTGGGGAAGATAAGAGATCAACCAAAGGACTTGTATGCATGCATATAAACATAACCAATGGACGCAAAACTCTGGGGGGTGAGGGCATATATGGGAGTGGGGTGGGGGGGCAATGGTAAGATATGTACACATGTAATACCTTAATAAAAAAAATTGAAAAAAAAGTTCAAGAAAAGGATAATATCCTATATAATAATAGACAAATATGCAAATTGACCATACCTCCGACACACCCAGAAGCCACACCCACAAGCCACGCCCACCATCCAATCAGAGCGAGTATGCAAATTAACCCAAACCAAGATGGCTACAGCCACAGAGAGCAAGGTTCCCTAGGTAACAGAGGAAGCCAAGCTTTCTGCCAGCCGTTGCAGGCCTAAGCCTCCACTCAAGCTACAAAGTTTCAATTACAGAAGGTAAACAAATTCAAACAAATGGCGGCAGAATGGAGCTTGAGAGAGCAGGCCATGGTTGCCGCCGGCAACAGGGGAAGCAAAGCTTTCTGCACACCCTGGCCGGGCCCACCCACTTAAGGCAACAAAGTTTCAATTATAACCCCAACACAAATGGATTCAGGCCTCAGAGGGAGCCCCAGGCTTGGCTCTGCTCCAGGCTGCAAAGTTTCAGTTGTAGAAGGAAAATAAATTCCAGATACCAGGGTCTCCGCTTGCGTCCCAGAGGGCGTGGCCCACCTGCAAACCACCACAGGCCCCTCGCTCAGGCCGCCCCATGCCCCAAGGGAACCCCACCTTGATCAGGGACACCCTTCAGGGCAAACCAGCTGGCCCCCACCCCTGTACCAGGCCTCTATCCTATCTAATAAAAGAGTACTATGCAGATTGATCATCACTGCAACACACAATATAGCTGCCCCCATGTGGTCAAAGATCCTGCCCCCATGTGGATACAAGATGGCCACCACAAGATGGCCAGCAGGAGAGGGCAGTTGGGAGGCACCCGGCCTGCAAGGGAGGGCAGTTGGGAGGCACCCTGCCTGCAAGGGAGGGCAGTTGAGAGGGACCAGGCCTGCAAGGGAGGGCAGTTGAGAGGGATCAGGCCTGCAAGGAAGGGCGGTTGGAGGTGATCAACCCTGCAGGAGAGGGCAGTTAGGGGTGACCAGGCCGACAGAGGAGGGAAGTTGGGGGCAAACAGGCTGGCATGGGAGTGATTAGGGGGTGATCAGGCTGGCAGGCAGAAGCAGTTAGGGGCAATCAGGAAGGCAGGCAGGCAAGCAGTTGGGAGCCAGCAGTCCTGGATTATGAGAGGGCTGTCCGACTGCCCGTTTAGGCCCGATCCCTGGGATCGGGCCTAAACGGGCAGTCGGACATCCTTTGAGGGGTCCGAGATTGGAGAGGGTACAGGCTGGGCTGAGGGACAACCCCCCTCCGTGCACGAATTTCGTGCACCGGACCTCTAGTTTAATATAATAAGACACCAAAATAACCTTAACATATACTTGGGATGTTTGCTTTTGAAAATCCATGAGTTAATTATCTGTTACTTAAAATTTTTTTCTGTTTCCACTCATCCACTCAAATTGACTACTTCCTCTCTGTTACTAGTACTGTCCAAGTGGAATGGAATAGGCAACACCGCTCAGCAGTGACAAAAGGTAAGACATTGTTAACAGCTATTCAGAATTGTGTGACTAGTGAGCCACCCCGGTGAAATACTGGAAGGGCAAGAAATGGGTGAAAGGAGGATTTAGAATCATCTGGAAGGGGGGAAATGAAGAACCAGATTGTGAGTTGTCAGGAGTGTTTATCTTAACTCTTTCAGTAGGTGTAAGAACTAATTTAAATTGAATATCTAAGAAAAAGAAGAAAGTTAAAATGAGCAGGTCATGCGTCACTGTCTGTATCATGGTGGTCAAACATACTTCTCCAACCCAGGGGAAGCACGTTTTACCTTCCGCCTCAAGTAGCAAAGGTAAAAATCTGTGCAGAGATGTTTGAAAATAAGAAGGAAAGCCTATTTCTACAGAGAATAAAAAGCAAAACTAATATACATAGGGTCCCTTAAAGTTTTTATCTACTAATATAAATCTTTCAGCATGTTTATGAGATACTTAAAGTATACTCCAGCTAAATGATCTGCACTAATGTGGTAACCACAGCTGACCTGAAATGGCCATTTCTATTATAAATAAGAAACTTTTATGATGTTTACTAAAATTCAGCTTCAAGAAAATATATTAGAACTTTTTTCCCACTTAACTAATATTTTGGCAGTTGTGATGTTCAGTTGTTATTTGTCAATTAAAATTAATGCGAGAAATTTCTGCATGGTTAGACACTCACATAATTCTTTCCCTGGAGGTTTAACAAAGAGATGAGCCGAAACCGGTTTGGCTCAGTGGATAGAGCGTCGGCCTGTGGACTCAAGGGTCCCAGGTTCGATTCCGGTCGAGGGCATGTGCCTTGGTTGCGGGCACATCCCCAGTAGGGGGTGTGCAGGAGGCAGCTGATCGGTGTTTCTCTCTCATCGATGTTTCTAACTCTCTATCCCTCTCTCTTCCTCTCTGTAAAAAATCAATAAAATATATTAAAAAAAAAAAAAAAAAAAAACAAAGAGATGATGCTATATATGTAAAATAAATATTTTGTGTTAGAAAACTATAGTCATTTTATCACAGGTATGAAATTCTGCTTTTCCTTTAAAAAGCAACAGATATTGTTGGATATGAGACAACTATACACCTTTTTCTCTCTTTAAGAATACTTTAGCCCAGGAGTGTGGCTCAGCAGTTGAGCATCGACCCAGGAACCAAGAGCTTGCAGGTTTGATTCCAGGTCAGGGCACATGCCTGGGCTGTGGGCCGGAACCCCAGTAAGGGCTGTGCAGGAGGCAGATGTTCCTCTCTCATCGATGTTTCTATCTTTCCATCCCTCTCCTTTTCTCTCTCCAAGAATTAATAAAAACATATGTATTTTAAAAAAGAATACTTCAGTGTTCACTAGATAAGAGTGCAGTTCAACCACCTTTCATTTTACCTTTTCATAACCAACATTCTTTCACACACTGGGAAATGAAGTACCTAGCAAAGTACTTTACAAAACAGGTGTCATTACACAAATGCCAGTTGAAAAAATAAATAGTGAATTATTAATTCACTTTTCTAATTATAGAAGTAAATATAACCACTATTTTAAATTACCACTACCCACTGAGCATATTTGATTTTTGCTATGTAGCTATAATTCAAAACTGATACCAGAACTGAAATAAAGTTAAGAGAGACCAAAAAATCTACAAATAATACACACTCTATTATTTATTCCCGCTCTATTCACTATAAACAACCTTTACTGAAGAACAAATGTAGCTGTATATTATTATGGTTTGGGCCAAACACTTTAAACATATGCTTTTATTAAAGTATTAATTCCATGTCATCACTTCTATTTATATTTTAAAATAAACTAAAGGCTAGAGAAGGGTATTATTTATTTTCACCATTTGCCAAGGAATATACAAAATGAAAGTGATCTGCCCTTACACAGGTGAGTGGCTGACCTGGGCCTTGAGCTCAGTTTCTCTGATCGGCAGTCCAGTGCCCTTTCCCTCAGAGCGACTATGTAAGATGTCTAACAGGTACAAGAGAGGAATGCCCAAACACTGAAGGAATTCACACTGTGTGGGCACATTTCTGTAAGTCAGGATTAGTCAATATCTATGTGCCTAATCTGTGGTTTGGAGTTGTGAACAAATGCCACATGAGTCAGTAATAAGTGAGAGGGCAATTGACACTCCCTGTCTATGAAAAATAGAAGTCATTCTTGGTTAGATGTGCTTGTCTCCTAAAAAAAAAAAAAAAAAGTAAAACAGAAATGTAGATGAATGTTGATAACTTCAAACTGAATATTCTAAATTGCAAATATGGAAATACTGATTCATATGGCACTATTTCATTATACTCTATTAGAAGGAAGATTTCAGGTGACTCATACAGATACATTTGGAGAGAAAGGATTTCCCCCTCATCCCTCCCTATATTGTAAAATGTAAAACAAAAACACCAAAGGAACTAGGCTACAACATATTACTTTAGAGATTTCCTATTATATTTCTAAAATCTAAGACGTATCAAGCTTATAACTATGCCCATCAAAAGCCTAGACCCTTAAACAGTAGCAAAAGCATTAATGTTTTGCCATAATATAAAACATATCATAATAGAATGTAAATGTCTTGAATTCTCCAAGTTTTGATAAAGTCAATAGTTTAAGGGTTTATCATCAAAAATGATAATATCCAGTAGAAATCCTAGAATATAACAGCCAAGGAACAATGATAATACAAATTCTCTTATTTCTGGGTCCAGAGAGGGCTGAAGGATGCAATAGCAAAAAAGAAAGCCCTGGTCATCAAAACTTTCTTTTTCAATAATTCTAAAAGGCTGGTACTCACCACAACTCCTCTCAGATTTAGCCATCTAATTAGAAACTGCATTTTTAATACTAGTTAATACATGTAAAGCATATGCATGCTGAATACATTAAGGAACAAAAGTTTTCTGGGAGCTTTTTTCCATGGAAAAAAGTAAAGAAAACTCACCACTGTTCAAGTGGATCACTGCCATCTGCCAGCATTTTATCTAAAATAAAACTGATTGAACGAAGACTAGTATTAAGATCATGTTTCCATGAGCCTGAATGTTTTCAGGTAGTTCGATTCTAAAACTGCTACTGTTCCTACTTCTCATGTGCATGTGAATGTATGTATGTCTTCTTTTTTCTACTCCCAGTTCTATATGCCAAAATCAGACAAAGAAAGTGATTACTTACATAAACTTCGCTTACATCTTAAACGATACTCAAATTTCAGAGCAAACAAGACCTCAATTCTTAACCTTTGCTTCTCTTACTTTCCTATTAAAAAAAAATACTGCAAATAAAATGTGAGTGTCATTAAATACCTTTGCACACTTGAAAAGATAAGAATACTGCTACTAAAATGATTGCATAGTTCTACTAAGCACTCTTTATGAATACCCGAGTTACAACTACTTTCTATCCACCAACTACAAGAATCAAGGGTCCCTAAACCTTCGTGGTAGTAACACTGAACTATTGCTGGGTTTCGCGGCAGCAATCCTAATAATATGGTATAGAAAAAAAATATGTGAGCTCTGGTTTTCTGTTTTAAAAAGTTTTAAAGTCCTTTAAAAATTGGATGTTATAAAATTAAAGGTAATGTTATAAAATTAAAGATAAGAATCACTTCGTCTGAGTGAGAAACTGCAATACAAATACTACAGACAGGCACACAATATGCAAATAGCACATGCCTTTAATAGAACTGGATTTCATTAAAATTGTTTTCACTGTATTCAACCTTATGACAGAGGAAAAAATTACTGGGGCAAAAACTGGTTCACATTCTTAGCCACTTTCATTTTCTGAAAATCTTGGAACTCACCTAAACCTTTTGTACCCAAATAAGTATCTGTATCAATATTGGACACACAGAGAAACTATGGGCTAAAAATCACCTACATTTTAGATCTCCTCCTGTAGTGAAAGCCAGGTCACCGATGAGGGGATTTCCCTAGAACTACACTAGGACACATATGACTGCTGTAGTACTGCTGATTTAAGCGAACACTGTCCAAATAATAGTAGGGGGAAAGAGATGGAACTGAATCCATGAGAAGAAACAGTCCCTAAAGCCACTGTCCTACTCACCTTTTTATCATTTGCGTCCGGCAAAGAGTATGTGCTCTTCAAATGTAAGCATTAGTAGTGCAGGCCACTGAGGAAGAGACTGGCTTTTCTGAACTGGATACTATGCAGAGTGGCAACCCCAAGCTTTATATTTTCACTTTGGGATATAACATAATATAATAACTCTACAGATATACTTAATTCCTGACTATTTTTTAGGGGGCGGGGGGGATAAGTTTCAGAAGTTAATACTAGGTAACAATTCATTTATCAATTGTGTGTGTACACATCAAACACACATACACACACAGAGAGAGTATATGTATATCCAAAATATATTATAAAATCTATTTAAATAGAGAAAAGAGACAGTGTTACATTAAATTTTTAAAGAAAAGAACATGGAGTATTTAAAATGCTGCCAAAGTAAAACCACTGATCCGATTTAATGGGTAAATCTGAATGACTTGCAATATCATAGCTATTTTAAAAATAATTGTAACTACTAATAAAGTTTAACTGTGATCGCTATGATTTTGACTAAATTATTTGTATCCCAAAATCTTTTCTCATAGACAAAACAAAGGTAAATTTCAGTTCAGCACCTAGACAAATTCTATAACTCGCGAAAAAAACGCAAACAACACCAATTTCATTCATAGTGCTAGCTCCTTTACTACTTTCCACTCCTACTGTCGTTGCTCCCATTCAGAGTCTTACTATTTCTCCATCAGATGTTTAGAATCCAATGAGCATCTCTGCCCTCACCCATGTCTCCAGCCCACATTGCTGTAATAATCACCCTAATCACCATTTCCTTACCTCCCCTCTCATGTTTCACTACAGTACTCACTGGGTTCTTGTTTGTTGGTTTTCGCCTGTAAAACATTGCTTCCCCTCCTTAAAATGACGGCTGTGTCATTTTCTCTTTGCTCTCCTGCCTTCAGTTCATATAGTTTGGATGGGACTAACCCCACTTCCTGATGCCAAATTAGATGTAGGCTGAACAATCATATTAGATGCCTTTGCCACAGCAACACCTTCAAAGAGCACATGATGTAAAAAACCAAACAAAGGTCTTTTCAATTCTGGGACTTTTGCTAGAGCTGCCAAGAGAAAGGTCCTCTCTTTCAGAATGGGTAACTAAGCTGGTGGGATACACACTTAGCTCTGGGAGAGACCCACTTGGAGTGAGCCTGCTCCAGAATACGGCTAAACCAGAGGGAAGCTGCAGCAAGAAGTCAAGGGGCCTAAGGATGTCACTGAGCCACCGGAGTCAGCTTTGCCTGGAGTCAACCACCCTGGGACTTTCAGTCATATGGCCCGATACATTTCCCTCTGTGTTGAAGTGATTTTGAATTGGATTTCTACCTTGTGCTCTTAATAGGGGCCTGAGTAATAGAGCCTGCAAAAGAAGTCAAAACCTAAGCAAAAGCTCCCCAAATTCTTGACCTTGAATTCAAGCATGTACATGAACTAGGCAATATCTGCCTTATCATCCCAGCCTGATATCCCAGACTCCTCCTACCTCAGAATGTGTTCATGCTAAACCAAGATTTTCGAGATTTCCAAACATTTGCCAATACTTCTAGTGTTACTGCCTTTGATCACAACACTTCCTTCTCCTACAGCACTCTTCCATTTTCTCTGAAACCATCAAAATCTCCAACATCCTCTCAGGTCCACCCTAGAATTTCCTGAATGAACATTAAACTCTCTCCTCTGTACTTCTTCAGTGTTTGCTGCCCACTCTGCATCACTGACTATTCTGTGTGAGATCTATAGTAACAGCTTCAGTATTAGTGTACATGCCCTATGTCCAATGCCCTATAGAAACAGGCAGCTAACATAAAGGCCAAACACCTTCTCTTTGAAGGCAAATAAGCATGAAATGCTGAGGCTGAAACAAGACATCAAACAATAAGTCATATCAGAGCAACTTAAAAGATAGAAGGCCTACTAGAAAAAAATATTATTCTCCAAAATCTGTACCTCTAAAATTGAAAGTTAAATGTGCAAGGAGATACACATATAAGACAAGGAAATAATGCCTGTGTCAAATGAAGCAGTGGTTGATAAAGTTGAATAAGAGAACAAATTTGCCTTTTATGTTAGAATTCCTTAAATCTTCATCCTAATTCCTTGTTCACAACATCATAGAGCTCAATAGATGAAATCAACACGTTCAGTAACAGATGAAAAAAATAAGACTTTAAGGTTAAAAAGTGACTTTCCCAAGACCAAAGAATTAATTTATGGCAGAGCTGGGATTAGAATCCAAGACTGCTGATTCTCCTGTTGTTTCTTTCAAACATGAATGATTTATACTCTTGTAAGAAACTCTTTTATGTATATGTACATTTAAATATGTGTCACTAAAGATCATTTGAAGCCCTATCTGGTTTGGCTCAGTGGAAAGAGTGGCTGAAGGGTCCCGAGTTAGACTAGGTCAAGGGCATGTACCTTGGTTGCAAGTTCCCTGGCCCTGGTCAGGGTGTATGCAGGAGGCAACCAATCAATGTGTCTCTATCACATCCATGTTTCTCTCTGTCTCTCCCTCTCCCTTCCACTCTCTCTAAAAATCAATGGAAAAATATCCTCCGGTGAGAATTAAAATAACAAAACAAACAAACAAAAAAGCCCTACATGGGCCAGTTAAGTAGCATAAATGTGAGTAGCAGATTGTATAAAACAATGGCAACTAGCTGTGTTGGTGACCAAAACAAATAATGTCTATCTGTCTAAAAGCATTAAAAATAAAAAATACTTAAGTAACTGCAGAGTCCAAACAAAATATCTCTTTAAGCCAAATTCTAATTTCTCAGTTATCCTATAGCTTCTGCACCATATATTAAAAGGCCACAGCTCGTGGTGGCCACTGCTAAAACTAAAAATATTTAAAATATAATCACGTGAAATTTTACAAGTTATCACAGGTATATTCTAGGTTCCATAGTTTCCTGAACTAGGAATTTTTTTTTTTCTTAGAAACACTTTTATACAGGGAAAATTCCAGAAAATTGTATTTTCTTTTATCAAAATTTACATTAAGAAGGGATGACTGATTCCACAGTAGGATTAATATAACCCACAAAAATAAGTGAGTAAATGTATATGGAATTCTTTAATCCCATAAACCTGAGTATCACAGGCATTTAAATGTTTCTAAGCAGTTTCTATGTGTAAGAGATAATATTTCTACACGGGATATTAGTAGTGCCCATGCAGAAAAAGTAAGAAAATTAGCAAAGCCAATTGCAACCATATTTTGTGTGCACTTTCAAACCCACAGATATGAAGTCATTCATTCAATCATACTCAGCACTACTATCTGCGAGGCAGCACACTAGGCTAGGTACTGGGGCTAAAAATGGTAAACAAGACAATTGTGGCCCTTGCCATCATGGAACTTAGAGTATAATACAAAGGAAAATAAATCAAACAAACACAATAATTGCAAATTATATATAATGTTATTACAGAAGGGAAAGAAAGGATACTGAAATAGAGGACTTGTTTTAGATGGGGTGGTCAGGGGGTATCTCTCTGAGAAGGTAGAAGTTTAGCTGAGACTTAAAGAATGGGAAGGAATAAGCAAAGGTGGGGGGGGGGGGTACGGGCAGTGAGTTAGTGTTGCAGCTGAGGGACCAGCAAGTAGCAACAGGACGGGGGCAGGAAAGAGCTTGACATTTCACAGTGAACAAGGCCAAGGCCACTACTGCAGCATATTAATGAGATGACTGGAGTGGGAGATGAGGCTGCAAAGGTAGGCAGGGTCCAGCAAACCCTGTGTATGATCTGGATGTTTACAGATGCAATGGGATGCTTTCCAATCAGGGACTATTTAAGCAAGGCTGTGAGTATTAGCAAATGGATATAGGCAGGAAGCTTTCTTTCAATCAACAAGAAAGTTTACTAAACACTAACTATGTGGCAGTGCTGTATGTCCAAGTTTGCCGAGTTGGGCCTCCCATCACCAGTGCTAGCACAGGCACTGGCTCTTAACATAAAAGCTCTTAATAACTGCTGATGAAGAAAACAACAAGAAACGGGCTTAGAAAAGGGCCAAAAGATAACTACTCTGGGGGCACATTAGGCCAAACCATCTCACCTCCCAGCCCCTCTCTACTACTATTCAATCACCAAGAATTTCTCCCCCAAAAAAGGGCTGTTAAATGTTTATTATCAGCAAGAGATGGTGAACAAAGAGAAATATAGGAAAGACTTTAGAAAGACAGAAGGAGGAAGGGGACATGAATGCTCTTCGGTGAGTGCTATGCTTGATCCACCCCGCCTCCCGCCTGCAGTTATCTCTGTGGGCTGGCTGGTCAGGAGACCAGCAGGCCCATCATGTGAATAAACCACAGAGGGGTATAAAGAAAGGAAAGATGGACAGAACTGGTCATTTAATGGGTAGGACAATGTGTCAAAAGGCAGCTAGTAGACCAAATCTGACCCTCAAGGAATAGGCAAGCAGGAAGACTTCTCTGAGAGGGGGTCTTAAGACGAGGAGAGGGTAACTGACTATCTGCACCACAGGCCCTGAAGACAGTAAGCCAGACACTAATACCTGTGCACACCTTACAGTTCCAAAACCAAATATATTATCATTGGCTAAGACCTTAATAAAAGAAGAATTTTTTTTCTCAAATAAACGAAGAAGTAAATGTTGGGAATGGAAGTACAATAAAAATACCCTTTATTTCCTAAATGTTTCCTCTAGCTATGAGACAAACCATGATGAAGATACTCGATACCTAACAACAACTAGATTAGAAGCATTCTACAATCAGACTCATAGCTTTGATTATTATGTCAAAAATAAGTATGTTACTTCTAAAAGCAAAATTTTGAAGGTCCTTACTCTACAGCCAGAGCTCTTTTATACATAATACATTTTGTGTCCATTTGGGGGTTTTATACCTTTTCCATTGCATTCATTAAAAATAACGATCCTCTCTCCTCTGTGAAAGTGTAATAAACATCCAGTTTGTCTTTTAAAATATAGATGGCAAATTTCAAAAGGTAAATATATGGAAAATTTACCCTCGGGGTATTTGAGGTACAGAATCCCTTAGAAATAATGTCTTGTGCTCAGCCTGTGTGGCTCAGTGGCTGAGCGTCGACCTATGAACCAGGAGGTCACAGTTCAACTCCAGGTCAGGGCACATGCCTGGGTTTTGCAGGCTCGATCCCCAGTGGGGGGTGTGCAGGAAGTAGCCAATTGATGATTCTCTCTCAACATTGATGTTTTTCTCTCTCTCTCTTCCTCTCCCTTCCTCTCTGAAATCAATAAAAAATATATACTTTTTTTTTTAAAGAAATAATGTTTTATATCCATATGAACCATTACTTGGGAATCTTAAATGTGATATTTTATTTTTATTATTTTTTTGTTAATTTTCACCCAAGTATATTTTTCCATTGATTTTTAGAGAGAGTGGAAGGGAGGGGGGCAGGAGAGAGACAGAGAGATCAGAGATCAATTGGTTGCCTCCTGCCTGCCCCCACAGGGGCTGGGGATCGAACCTGCAACCCAGGTACATGCCCTTGACTGGGAATCATGCCAGAAATCTTCAATCCAAGGGCCTATGCTCTAACCACTGAGGAACACCAGTTAGGGCATATTTTATTTTTTAGTATGCTAGAAGGGATATTAAAAACATGCACATGAGCCCAGCCAGCATGGCTCAGTGGTTGAGCATCAACCTAAGAACCAAGAGGTCATGGTTTGATTCCCCAATTGAGGCATTTGCCTGGGTTGTAGGCTCAATCCCCAGTATGGGGCATGCAGGAGGCAGCCGATCAATGATTCTCTCTCATCATTGGTGTTTCTATCTCTCTCTCCCTTTCCCTTCCTCTCTGAAATCAATAAACAATATTTAAAAAATAAAAGATAAAAAAATAAAAACATGCACTTGAAGTTGCACTGTCATGCTTAATTCCTTGGATGCAGTGGGTTCACAGTGTTTGCTACTAACTATTCACACACCTTTGAAATAGCAACTTGTGAAAATAAACTATGAACTTCATAACAAGAAAACCTTTATTTCCCTGCTACTAGAATATTTACCTTCTTCAGAACACTGACAGAGAAACACAATGTGGAAAAGATAAAGTCTGAAAACGAGGCTTTAGGAAGCATAGTGACAGTGTTAGTTTCCAGTTCTGCAATGAAGAGTTTGTTAGGGTAATCTGAAGGATAGTCATTCAGTCATTCCTATGTGTATGTGAGAGAGAAAAGAGTGAGAGAGAGGAAAGAGAGACAGAGAGAGACACAGAGACAGATACAGGCTGAATGGTTGTTATTGGTTTGCACTGTTATTCTACTTCTGTAGTGTTGTGGTCAGCTACATTTTCAAAATAAAGTCCACGTGGCTAAACTGAACAATATCGTCAATCAGAGAGGACTGCACTGAGATGAAATATTGTGGACAAAGCCCTAAGCCCTGCACACATACTGGGAGGCTGCTGTGTGTGCCGCCTGGACAGGAGAGCAGGTTGGTAGAAAAACAAAGCAAATGAGATTCCCACAATTCAGCAGTGTAGGATAGGGACACTGGCGGGCGGGCTGGGCAACAGCCATGGGGAATCTCTCAGACAATTTCATAAATGGGGCAGTCACATGTTGGTGAGACTCTGGGATGCTAGACTGCACCTCCTGAAAAATTTATACATGTCAGAACATCATCCAAACCCCAAGAAGTATACACAACTGGTAATGATATAAGAGAAGTGAGCTGGGCAGTACTGGAATGCGGCCTCTAGCCAAGTTCATAAACATGGAGAACTGCACAGCATACCAGTTTGAGGATAATGTGGGGGCAGGTATTGAGCACCCTAAACAGAGAATGTTATTGGTGCATCCATGAATCTACCCAATGGTTTTTTAAAGACATCATATGTAGTATTTTATTTGGATCTTAAGGAAAAACCTCAGAAGAAGAAAATTCAAATAACTTGTGACTTCCATGGTGGAAAATCAGAGAAATGTGCTGAGGGAAAAGGAGAAAATAAAAGATTCACAAACCTAGAAAAGCTCCTGGTTCCCAGATTCCAGCCTCCAACAGATTCAATAACTATAATACTTCCCAGGACTCTGAAAAGCACCACACCCGCTTCTAATAGTAAAATCTAGTAATATACTTTAATCAGGAGTACTTAGGTCCTCTCTATTCTTTTCCCTTCCTCTCTATAAAATCAATAAAAATATATATATATTTTTTAAAAAAGAGTACATAGGTCTAATTTACTTAATTTGTTTACTCTGCTTCAGCATGGGCTTAAAAAAAGCAAATAGTGTATGAACTTAAAAAGAATGAACAACCCACAGCCAACATCATACACAAAGGGCAAAAACTAAAAGCATTTTCCTTAATACAAGCATGTCAAACCCACGGCCAGCAGGCCGAATACCTCGTTTAAAAACGTTTAAAAAACGAGGCATGCGGCCCACCAGCTGCGGGTTTGACATGCTAGCCTTAAGATCCAGAACAAGACAGGGATGTCTGCTTTCACCACTTATTCAACATAGTACTGGAAGTCCTAGCCACAGTGATCAGACAAGAAGAAATAAAAGGCATCCAAATTACTGTAGAGATGTAAAATGATTGCCCTGGTTAAGCCTAACAACACAATTTCTTAAGTCATCATTTACTTTTTTAAAACAAATTTTTAGTGATTTCAGAGAGGAAGGGATAGGGAGAGAGAGACAGAAACATCAATGATGAGAGAGAATCGTTGATTGGCTGCCTCCTGCATGCCCCACACTGGGGATGAAGCCCACAACCCGGGCATGTGCCCTGACCGGGAACCGAACTGTGACCTCCTAGTTCACAGGTCAATGCTCAATCACTGAGCCACACCAGCCAGACTACTTTTCTTTTATTGATTTCAGAGAGGAAGGGAGAAAAAGAGAGAGAGAGAGAGAGAGAGAGACACCAATGATGAGAGAGACATAGAACTGGTGTGGACCAGCCTCTGGCTTTCAGTGGAACATTTTCAGCTCATGCAGTCACATCTTTCATGGCTCCAGTTCCATTCGGGTTTTCTATTTCATTTTTTGAGTGAGATTTTGTAAGTAATGTTTTTCTAAGAAATTATCCATTTTATATAAGTTTTCAAATGTATCAACATAGAGCTACTAAGAGCATTTCCTCCTTTTTATTGATCTGTGTCATATCTGTAGCTATAGTTTATTCACTCTAAAAATTAATTGTGCGTTTTAGAAAAAAATCAATTGTGCCTGTGGTTTACCTATTTTATTATTTCAAAATAACTGCTTTGAGTTTGTTCATCTCGATTATATAGGTTGTTTCAATTTCACTAATTTTTACTCTTATAGTTTCCATCCCAGCACTACTCCTAGATTCAAATCAGAGGGGACCTGCCCATCACAATCAAAAAAGTAAAAATAGTTATTAACAATGATGTGGCTGTGACTGTCACTTTAGATGCAACCCACTCTGTGATACACAATATGTTCATTATGATTCAGTTCTATTTTTTAGTATCCATTATGATTTCTTCTGTGACCCATGAGTTATTTAGAATTATGTTTTTGCATTTCCTGACTTCCAGGCTTTTTTAGGAATCTTTGTTAATGAGTTCTCTCCTGCACACACTTCAGAATGATTTCATCTGAGGCGCAGAATCATTTGTGGCGGGCTGCTCACAGCCTGATGCCGATGCTGGCAGTAGGAGGCTGGCAAGGGCACAGGGGAAGGAAGGGGGCGAGGAAAAGGGTGGGGGGAACTGAGAGTTTCTGCTACACTGATCCTCAGGCAACTACTTTTATTCATGTCCAAGGTAGCCTTCCATTGTTTCATTCTTATAACCTCCTTTCTTTGTACCAAAGATAGCACCGAATAACACTCATTGGCACCTTACTCTTGTCCCTTAGTATATCTTGGAGAAGTTCCCATGAGGGTACGCTGAAAGCTGCACAATATTCCATTTCAAGAATGTGCCGTAACTTAGTTAACCAGTTCCTTTTATGAAAATGAGGCAACCACAGCTTCAAAGCCAGTTTACAATCTAATTTCCAGATCCCCCTTCAGGTCCCCTCTGACTTAGCTCAGCCATGGACTTAAAAGGAAATCTGTTGCATTTCAAAAGCACGTCTAGATGTTTGAGAACGCAGCGTTTTCAGGTGACAAGAGCTGTCCTACTCAGGACGGACGTCTAATCCAGGTGCTTCCCAGCTTCTGCAGCTGCTTTGCAGCCCCGGCATCCTGTCCTGCTCTTATCACCTCATGGTTGCAGGCATCACAACCACACTCCAATGTGGGAAAGGATAGGTGGCTTTGTTGGAAGAATACCCAAAAGCCATACACTTAAATCTAATTTGTCAAAACCTAGTGACTGACTAGCCCTAGCTGCAAGGAGAGCTGGGAAATTTGGCAGAGAACAGAGTCATCATGACCGACATAGGTCAGTCATGCTTCCCTCCCAGGAGCTGGGTACATAACTGTAGGCATCAGAGAGTGAAGAAATTTTAAGTAACAGTGATTCTGTCAGTTCCGTAAAGGCACTGAGAAAAAAAAAAATGAATACAATGTCTTTGATGCCTAGTCTAGGTATCCTATATAATAAAAGGCTAATATGCAAATTGTCCCCTCGGGAATTTGACCGACCAGGAGTTTGACTGCTCGCTGTGACGTGCGCTGACCACCAGGGGGCAGCACAAAACGAAGGAAGGCCCCGGCCAGCAGCCAGAAGGTCCAATCGGCCCTGATCGCTGGCCAGGCCCAGGGATCCTACCCATGCACGAATTTTGTGCACCGGGCCTCTAGTATTTTAATAAAATAGAAAGGTTTGACCCTAGAACAAACGACTTACACATTTCAGAATACAAAATTAAGGCATATCCCCAAAAACATCCTTCTGCATTTTGCAAAGTTTCCAGAGGGCAAGGCTTTAGTATAACCTACAAGTAAGAATAATTACCCACTACTTCTGAGAAAAATAACTTCTGGAGCTTTTATAATCTACTAGCTTTCCCGTTGCAGGAAAAATCCTGCAATAGGATTTCCTGCTGCACTCTACCCCGCCTCCGTTCCTCCCTTGTCGCCCGCCTCACCTTCTCCTCCAGCCCGTCCGCGTTTCCCTTCACCCCCGGCCCCGCCTCTGCCCCGCCCTTGTCCCCGCCTCACCTTCTCCTCCAGCCCGCTCGCGTTTCCCTTCGCCCCCGGCCCCGCCTCCGCCCTGCCCTTCTCCTTCCCCCCCCCCCCCCCCCCCCGGCTTGCTTGCTTCTTCGAAGCTTTACTCCCTTCTGCAGCTCTAGGCTTCTTTGGACGCTGTCTTGATATGCAAATTAGCCGCCATATTTGTTGGGGTAATTTGCATACTCGTCCTGATTGGTTGGTGGGCGTGGCTTGGCTGGTGGGCGTGGCTTATGTGTAGTGAAGGTGTGGTCAATTTGCATATTGGTCTATTATTAGATTAGATAATAACATTATACAGCCCCAAATGTGGAGCAAGATGCATCCTTTCAGCTGTCAAGATAATGTAGAACCAAACTGATGAATTATGCTGAAGCATTTATCCTTTTAGTAATAACACTAGTAGCCTTGCGCAGGAATCCGTGCACCAGTAGCTCTCTGCCGCCCTCCTGTAGCTCTCTACCTTCTGCCCCGCCCTCCTGTAGCTCCCCCTCCCATAGCTTGCTGCCCTGTCCCCTCCTGTAGCTCTCTGCCTCCCGCTAGCTTGCTGCCTTGCCCCCTCCTGTAGCTCTCTGCCTGCCGCTTGTAGTTCGCTGCCCCACCCTTCTGCAGGTCATTACGTGGTCAATCGTTATGCCTCACAGCATAACAAATAATTAGCATAATCCTCTCTTTTTATATAGGATATTTTCCACATAACAAGCTTCTAACAGTGACTACATGTACAGAAGTTAGAAAATAACATGTGTACTTGCACTCAAGGCCTTCCTCATCCGACACATTCCTACTTGTTCACAGTGATCTTGCATAGTAGACAATATTAGTGCTTATTCATTTTTTTCTTTATGAATTTTGATGATTTCATTTCCCAAATGTACAAAGAGTAAGTAACTGGAAAACAAAAACCTTTCATACCTTTAAAAGTCTCTGCAGAGATCAGATCGACTGGGGTAATAAAAGATTACTCTAGCCCTGGCTGGTTTGGTTCAGTGGATAGAACGTCGGCCTGTGGACTGAAGGGTCCTGGGTTCGATTCTGGCCAAGGGCACATGCCCGGGTTGCAGGCTCGGTCCCCAGTGGGAGGCTTGCAGGAGGCAGCCGGTCAATGATTCTCTCTCATCATTGATGTTTCTGTCTCTCTCTCCCTCTCTGAAATCAATAAAATATATATATTTTACAAGGGTAAAGTTTCTTCCTTTTTATGGCAGAGTAGCATTCCATTGTGTAAATGTACCACAGCATTTTTATCTACCCTTAAGACCCTCTAATAGATGCCCTTAGTTCCCTCAAAGCAGAATCCATTAGTGAGGTCTGTGTCCCCAGATCCACTCATCCTTCAAGATTAAGCAAAGGCTCCCAACTATAAAACGCCACCTCCAGTTTGTCAAAGTTAACACCAACTTCTCCATTTTCCATACTTTCACTTCATGCACATGTCTATCTCTATGTCAATAGACCTTCAAGCCTGTAAGGGCACAGACTTTGGTCAGATCCATCCGTGAAACCTTAGCTCCTAGCACAGAGCAGACACAATAAACTAAACTAAAACAGCATACTTACTAAAACAGGCATTGGAGGTTATGGAGTCAAAAAAATAAAACAGAGCCCAAGACCAACTCTCTCAGGCCAAAAAGTGTCACCCCTACCCACATTCGTGCATGTGAGACAATCACAAGACAAATAAGAAGAGGAGGGTAGGTTCTAAAGGTGGGCACCTTCTGAGAGTGCAAAGGGCTCCCCTGCTCTCTGCTGCCTGTCCTGTTGTCATACTAACCAGTTCCAGCTGGACAACATCTCACGGACTCCAATAGAGAAGCACCATCCTTACACAGGGACATTTAAAAAAGGCTGGAGGTGCAGCCTGCGGGCTCATTACCTGTAACGCTCACTGACGGGGATATTCTGGGAGAAGTACAAAGCCGACGTCCGCGCTCTCCAATGCCACTTCTTTGCAGGAAGAGTGTAAAGGACGCAGTCTTCCAATTCTTCTTGGAGCAGGTCCACCAGCTGTTTATGGGACCCTCCATAGAATGCTTCAATGAGGAGAATACTCATTGGCCCTTCAACCCGCCTCAGATTCTAGATAATAAGCAAAAAATACATCTTTCAAATATATGTGTATGTGTAGAAGATTTTTTAAATAAAAACAACTTAAGATATTATACCCAGTAAGCAAGTACAAATAATTTACAGATGCATTATTTTATAAAAAATAGCTGTGTCCCACTATTTAACAAAACATGTAACACTTAAGGTTTGTATTTTTGCAATCAATATTATTGCATCATTCATGTTAGTAAGAGGACATGATGTTTTCTTTTCCTGATTTGTTTTCTTCATGCCCTAAGATTACTTCCACAAGGACTCAGTTTTCCTCCTACCCTAGGAAGTACAAGCCCCTCTCCTCCTGTGGCCACTCACTTCCTAGTTGAAACGGCTTTGATCTGACTCAGTAAACTCCAGACTGGCTTGGCCTAGAGTTGTACTGAGTCTTGGACTATCTTCTTCTCCAAGAGCCCTTCATGGGCAAGGCCCTTTCCAGTTCAGATATTCTCTGATTCTGTAATTCTCATATTAATCCATTTTTAAATTCACCAGCTATCACTACCCCCAATGAACCCATATTTATAAGAAAGCACATTCATATTTAAATCTCAATTCTCTAGTGTTACAAATCTTAGGATACAATTTCTTGAGACAGTGGATATACGTTGACTTCCTCACAATTGTATATAGCTCACTCCCAAAGAAAGACCAAAGAAATGCAGTAAAGCTATATGCCAGTGAATCAACAAGGTTTCTACAACCTTTCCTTAAACAACAAATCTGAAGGATAATGTTATCATTAAAAACATGGTAAATTTTTCATCACAGAGAACTGGTTAGCAAGAAATTTTTATTTGAACAGTATCACTTCTGTTAATGTGCTAGTGAAATAAAAATATATGTAGGAATATAAAAACTTTTATATACATTTCAATGTATATGCTATTTCCTATTGGAAGTAAGCAAGAAAAATATTGCTTTAAGAAATATACCAGCCTGGCCAGTGTGGCTCTGTGGTTGACCATCCACCTATGAACCAGGAGGTCACAGTTTGATTCCCAATCAAGGCACATGCCCAGGTTGGGGGCTCACTCCCCACTAGGGGGCATGCAGGAGTCAGCCAATTGATGTTTCTCTCTCTATATATCCCTCTCCCTTCCTCTTTCTAAAAAATCAATAAAAACATTTTTTTAAAGTAAAATAAAAAATATTCCATAGGTTTGAATTTCCCTTTATGACTAAAGAAAACACCACTTATAAAATGGCATATTCCTTTTCTTAATAATGTTTTTCCATGAAATTAGTCTCAACAATGCAGGGATGCTCTTCACTGGTAAAACTGCACTTCACCTTGCTCAGACAAAGCCATGCCCATTAAATTGCATTCCAAAGCAAAAAGTCTCAAATGGTTCTCAAAGAAGTGCCAGAAGTGAATAAACGCTTATTTCTTGATCTCTGAATCTCCCAATGAGCATTTTGGAGGACAAGTATACAAACATATTATAATTATCTGCAAAATAAGAAACAGTGTTCCTCGGATGGAAAAGGCCTAAACCCTGGTGTCAGAGAGATACAAATTTGAAGCTCAGCTCCATCACTTCCTAGCTGTATAACCTTGGACAAGTTACCTAAATTTGTAGGCCTCAGTCACACCTTCTCTAAAATGGGGACAACAGTACTAACCACAGAGGTGTGAAGATAAAACTGTGGCACAGTAGCTTACGATCAGCAATAAGGTATTTTGCTCCTCCCATTATGATTATAAATCACCTTACTTAAGGAGAAAGAATATTTTCAAATCTTCCAGCATTTTAAAATCAGTAATTTTCAATCACGACCTCCTATCCACCAAGGACAGGTTAGAAAGATAGATACACACATGCAACTGGTAAACGGTGGGTGTTACCCATTCCTCTTCAGCAGCTTGCATTTCAAATATCATTTTAAAAGCCTCACCGGTTTTGTGGCTAAGAAGGAAGCTCAGAGGCTGAGCTATGCAGAAGCTAGATTTTTTTTCAGGCCAGCTGGAGAGAGACTTCAACTCTAATCACACTCCAAGTTTAACAAAATGGTAGCCATTAATCCTTCAAATGATAGAAGCTTCTAGAAAGTAACTAGAGAGAGCAATAAAAGGCAGTTCTGAAAATGATATCAGAGGTTTCAAGAAAGACAGAATAAAAGCAGCTTAACATTAATTGGCTTACTAGATCACCTCAAGATATCTACTATCTTGCTCTATTTCCTCTGACCTAATCATGCTAAGGTGTATATGCACTGCCTAGTCTTAAAAGGTCTCTAAAAGATGCTTGTAAAAGTGGCCTGAGATATTTCCTCACAGGACAGGATGGGATATAAACCACTCTAAAGAATATTCCACTCATATAACCTCAAACAAAGCAACAATGATATTATCGGGCGGGGGGGGGGGGGGGGGGCGGGGGAAGCTTTCTGATTCTTCATTACTCTACCCTTTTCCATGATTAATCTAGAGCACGTATTATGCCATATAGTTACAGATGTTTCTTATGGGTCTGAGTCATGAGTTATCTGCAAACTGTGGAGGCAGTATGTGTAGGTGCTGCTGTAGATTCAAGACAATCAGTACGCAGAACTGAACACCGAGCATGTGGGAGGTTGAAAAATAGAAAAGGGGAAAAAAAAAGATTATAGCTATAGAAGATTTCCACCCCTTTAATAGCTCAGTCAGAAGAGTGAAATGTACAGGTTTGAACTGGCGTTTACTTGAGCATTTTGCTAGTGGCCAATGGGTGTGCCTGCATTTGAGGTATTTTTCTAGGGAGAGTAACTATGTCCTACCATCTCTGAAAACTATACTTAGTGGCTTTGATTCATGGAAATTTGTTCTGCTTGTTTTGTGGAGACAGACATATCCTGGCAGCTCCCCCACTTACTTCTATTGCAACTTTTGTGGCAGGAAGAAAATGTGTTCTTCCCTGTGGTCTCCTTAAAGCACAACCTGGAAGAAAGATGATACCCATTAGGTACGAGCAAAAGAGGGCAGCTGAGTTTTAAATATAAGATTTAAACCAAATGTCATTACAGCACATTAAAGAACAGTTCAAGTACGCTGTGCTTAGTTTTGTTTTAGAAAACATTGCTTGAGACACATAAACATGAGGTTAAAAAAACACTTAGTTAAAAAGGATTTTTGCTGTTATGCTAGAATTTGTTAAAAGATAAAGGGAGTATGTTATTTGCCCATTGTAGCAATACTCCCAGAAAACTGCATTGGTCATCCTGACACCACAGATGCTCACAAGCAAGTCAGGTGAACACAGCCAGTTGTGCACATTAGGAAGGGGTACCAGAGAGCGAGTTCTCGGGAGCGGCAGGAGCAGGGCCCCAACACTGAAGGTTCTCACTCCAAAACAAGCAGAGGTCCTTCGTGGCAGTGACCACGTGTTTGCCAAAAGATGGTGGGTGAATAGACATGCAGACAAAGGTCTTACATGGGTGCCTGGGTGAATGAATCTATTAAAGCATTTGCACAAGTATAATCACAGATATTAAACCTTGAAACATCTAAACTGCATCAGTCTATCAGAAGTAGGGTGTGGCATTTTAAAAGAAAGAAATGGCACACACACACACAACACTTCTTACATTGGAGAAAAAAATACCAATCAGAAAGCCCAAGTCCTTTCCTCATGACACTACAATGATTATATTCTACGACATTAAGAAAAGAGTAAACAGCCAATCCATTTTTGCCATTTATATGCTGCTCTCCCTAAAAGAGCATATACAATGTTTTGGATAAATTTTATCAACTTTTTTTTTTTTTGGGGGGGGGGGGCGGTGAGAGCCCAGTTGAAGGGAACAAAGGGCCGGGGGGAAATGATGGACATCTGTAATACTCTCAATAAAATAATTTAAAAAAAAAATTTTATCAACCTTTCAGTTTCTCTGCTTAAAAAAGTAAACTTCAGTTTTTTAAAAAAAACCTCATTTTTTCAGCATATTTTATTCCTCAGTGAAACCAATGAATGAGACTAATATACCATTAAAGTTTTATGGAAGTTTAATTCATTATTTATACTATGATTTAATGATACCTGGTTAAATGCTAAACATTAAATTGGCAATATAAAATGAGTAAAAATGATAGTTATGACATAGACATTTTAAACAACTTCAAATTCTATTTAAGATCACCAGAGGTCAAAACGATCTAATTATCTACTTTTCCAAAAAGTTTGTATTTACAATTAAAAGGGGATGGAAAGGGAGAAATCACAAGAGTATTTCATGGAAAACATTTTGACCAAAATAAAAATGTGCCACCAACTGAAAATGGAACTCCCATTTGACCCAGTAATCCCACTCCTGGGAATATATCCGAAGAAACTAGAAAAACCAATCAGAAAGGATATATGCACCCCTATGTTCATAGCAGCACAATTTACAATAGCTAAGATTTGGAAACAGCCTAGGTGCCCGTCAGCAGATGAGTGGATCGGAAAACTGTGGTACATCTACACAATGGAATACTATGCTGCCATAAAAAAGAAGGAATTCTCATCATTTGCAGCAACCTGGATGGAATTGGAGAACATTATGCTAAGTGAAATAAGCCAGTCAATGAAAGAAAAATACCACATGATCTCACTCATTTAGGGATAGTAAAGAACATTATAAAGTGGTGAACAAAAAGATAGATACAGAGACAGTAAAGCATCAAACAGACTTTCAAAGTACAGGGGGAAAGTTTGGGAAAGGTGGGGGAGTTATGAAATCAAACGAAGGACTTGTATGCATGCATATAAGCATAGACAATGGACGCAAAACTCTGGGGGGGGAGGGCATGTGTGGGTGTGGGGTGGGGGGGGTAATGGTAAGATATGTACACATATAATACCTCAATAAAAATATTTAAAATTAAAAACAAAAAAACAAAAAACGTGCCACCAGTCATTTCAGTTAAACATTCATAATGCATTGATTAGATCACTGAGAACAAAAGTAGCCTGAAACCAATGCTGTGAATATTTTTAAATTATTAAAACTTTTTGTCATTGTACCTGCGTTTATTTCCAGCTTGACCCAATTTCTTTATTCCCTGAGCCATGAACATTTTCAAGGTGAACTACATTTTTGTCTACCTACTCTAGCACTTACAACTGCTGTGGTAGTTGAGTATTTTTTTTACACTACAGATAAAGGAAAATCGCAATATGTCACTGATGTATTGAAAAAGATGTGCTAAGTAGAAATACATCATGTGGACTTTCTAAAAGTAATCCTACATCACATTAGAAACCTACAATTAGCCCGCATCCATGATGTCAATTCGGTTACCTATAATATTTAAATAATTTTCCAACCAAATACCAAGTAAAAATTTTAAATCAGAGAAATTGTTGTATTAATACCTTCCACAGACACCTTACTGCTATTAGTTGTAGGAAGGTATAGTTTCAGTGACGATGGTTTTAACGGTTTTAATCCCACACACATGAGAAATTGATTCCACAGGTTAATGTGCATATGGCTTGATACCTTACACTTGCACCAATTACTGAAACTCTATATTCTATTTGCCTATAAGCAATATTTGGAAAAGTAAGCTTGGCAGAGCAAACGCCAGTGAGCTTACACACTAACTGCTTTAAGTTGGGGAAAGTAAAGTTGGGTAGGATTTCCCAATAGGTCATCATTTCCCAATAGGTCACCTGGTATTTCCTGACTGACCCCTTTCCTTCTGCACCTCCACCCACCCACTCCAACACATACAGCTTCTATTTAAAAAGCAACTAATAACCCAGCAGGATAAAATAGGGCAGAACTGAGAAAAGTTAGTGTTACCTTTCAGCCCACTCACTTACTTTAATGATTCATCAGGGAAACCCCGGTTGTTAAAATATACCTGAAATCTCATTAAATAGTAAAAAATAGGCATGAAAAGATTTCTGCTTTGAAACATGTCACCATTGATTCCCCTAACAGAACCTATGAAGGGTGAATATGTAGTAAAAGTACATTTTGCTAAAAAAAAGTTTCCTCAAAGTATTTCACTACATTCATCATCGTTATGGGGGACGAGTGTCTATGAAATGGTTTGGGTTTTTTTTTTACTTTTAAAAATCAGGCACAGCAAATTCATGCTAACCCCTAAAACCTCAATGTGACCTCTGAAAACTGAAATATAATCTGGCATGAAATGCAGAGTAATAACCTTGCAATCCTAAAACTATAGGCACTGATAATATTCTAGCTACATAATTAGAGAAAGTTTAGCTAATATTAAGGAATGAGTCAAGATTCCTGAACACTAGTTTGAATTGAAGAAAATGCATCATGGAAACTAATCATTATTCCATTAACTGATTATAGGACATACAACCTAACATTCATCATATCTTGTATACTATATGTACTTAAATAGCAATATTTAAAAAAATCTTGAATTCATAAAGAAAAAGATGTAGCCCTCTAATAATTTATCTCCCCCCCCCACCCCCCCCCACACACATAATGCTATGGATATTCTAATTTCTTCAACTGAATTTTGTTTACTGTTGACGTAACTAAAAGAACTGAGGATTTATGCAAGATTTGGTAAGAAGACTTAAAAGCTATATTCTTTATGAGATAATTTAAAACCATTTTAAAATGTACTTTACCAACTATATGATTTGCAATGATATTTTAACACATGTTCTTTTCAAATTTACAGTCTGATATACATATATGGCTATTTAAATTTTCCTAACAAATATTTTCATTCTTTCTCAAATTGGAATTTAACTTTCTGCTTAAAAATAAAAATAAAATATATCAGTCACTTCTTCCATGAATTGAATTAATCCAAAGTCTTGGTTATGACTATCAGCAACAAATGTAAAATCAACAAATAATTTGATATGCCTGAACTATGACATCATTCACTTGCTTTCAAATATGCATAATTTCCACAAATAACTACATGTGTATATATTACAATTTATTACCTTACATTTTTATAAAGTTACATTCCAGGTTATATAGCAAAATTATAATTATGAACATTTTTGTGAGAAGTTTGCTGGTTTAATTTCAGGGACAAATAAAATGCTAACCTTCTTTCAAGTTTTCATTGCTATTAATTTCATGAAGAACTTAAAACTATAAAAGTAGCAATGAATTAGTTCTAATGAATACTAAAAATATTCTCAATTTGCTGACATTTTAAAACATGGCAGTATAGGTATGAATCAATAGAAAGTTATACACCAGAAAATCATCTCATCACTCAATTGACCTACCCTAATTAGATTACCCTTTTAACTATATCTCCATGCTACCACACAATCTGGTTCCTGTCACACCATTCTCCAGAAGCCAGCCACAAATAATCTTCCAAAATGCAAATCTGATTATAAAGTGACATGCTCAAGCATCTTGAATGTCTCTCCATCAACTAAAGATAAAACCCAAAGCCTACACAGTACAGTTACAACCTTCTTTTTCCGGCCCCTTCCTTCCTTTCTCTACACTACACCCTCATGTCCCCCTCCCACTTCAATTCCTCTTCCCTCACTTCTGCAGACTTGGCACCATAGCAACACCAAGTACTCACACTCATGTAGCTATGTCACACTTTTTCTTTTTAAATCTATTTTTGTTGATTTCAGAGAGGAAGGGAGAAACATCAATAATGAGAAGGAATCATTGATTGGCTGTCTTCTGCACGCCCCACACTGGGGATCGAGCCCCCAACTGGAGCATGTGCCCTGATCAGGAATCAAACTGTGACTTCCTGGTTCATAGGTTGATGCTCAACCACTGAGCCATGCCCAGCCAGGCTATGTTATACTTCTATGACTTCACACCTTTATCTCTTTTCAATCAGCCTTCTCTTCGTGTTCACTTAATGAACTTTTCTCAAAATTTCTGCTCATGAATCATCAATTCTATGAAGCCTTTCCCTGAACTTTTCTTAGCATGACTTCCTTTCTACTTTGTACGGTAGTATTATACTCGCTTCACTCTATTTCCATGTCTTGCTTCCCCAAGGGACTGCAAAAATCTGGAGAATGGGGACCATGACATTATTTTCCAGGGGCTAGCCCATGATCTGTTTTTGTAGAGCTGAATGGAACATTAGGGGGAAATGGGAAGTTGATTCTGCTTTTAAAGTGGCATTGCTTTCACTTAGCGCAGTTCCGGAGCAATCAGGTGTCAGCCAGCACTACACTTGCTTCTAATGATTTCCCATTGTTCCTGAAGACGAAACTAAAGCCATCAGCATATCTGAATACATTTTATTATATTCTCTTTCAAATAATGATTCTTTTTTTTCTTATTATTCACAGAAATCAGAATTTATTGGAAATAATGTTTTATGTACATGTGTGTTTATCTTAACCTACTAACATAACAGAAGCAACAACGATAAAGCAATTAAGAGACACACTATGAGCAATTCAAGTCTAAGCCAAAGCCAGTTTGATGGCCTAGGAGAATATCTGAGATCCGTGAATTCTGAAAATCACCTGCAGTTTTTTAATCTGTTTGATCTACCGTCGACGTAGTTTAATACTAGAAGTGGAAGTAGGATGAGAAGCCAATTCCCTCACCATCAATCTGGAGGTCCCATTCCACATTTAGTAATTAGGCTGTTATTTAATGGGGAAGACAAAGACAGTTTTAAATACTTTCTGCCAACAATTATTCATTTTATAAAAGTCTGACAAGATGAAAAATGTATTTGCTTTCTTGAAATGGCATTTCTCCAAGGCTCCCACCTTCCTGAAAGGGGCTGCAAATCAGCTCAGTGGGAGAAAACTGAGTGACTCGACACATTGGGATATGGATCCCAAGGAGAGATCAGAATGCGTTACAGAATCACAGGTGGGGGGAACGCTGCTGCCACTGCTGTCCACCCACTTTTCTGTAATAGAGGAAGAAGTGGAGTGAGAGCAAGGGTCTTCTGACTCCTTATTCCTATGTCTTCCCATTACTCTTCACTGCAGGACATAAGTAAAAAGGGGCCTCCATTTTCTAGTCTTTGAAGTTTTGGGAATGAATATCAACGTTTAAAAATTATGAATACATAAATGATATCTATTGCAACATATATTTATAAACATGTGGAATATGAATGTAACTATAAGATGATAAAAACATGTATTACAGCCGAAACCGGTTTGGTTCAGTGAATAGAGAGTCAGCCTGCGGACTGAAAGGTCCCAGGTTCAATTCCGGTCTGGGGCACGTACCTTGGTTGCAGGCACATCCCCAGTAGGGGGCGTGCAGGAGGCAGCTGATCGATGTTTCTCTCTCATCGATGTTTCTAACTCTCTATCTCTCTCCCTTTCTCTCTGTAAAAAATCAATAAAATATATATTAAAAAAAAACAACAACATGTATTACATATTATCCTATAAAATAAAGCCTAATATGCAAATTGTCCCCTCGACTGGGAGTTCGACCAGGGGCTGGGCCTGCAGGTCAACCTTCTGCAGTTCCTCTCCCCAGCTGGCCCTACCCCGGCCAGCAGCAACAGTGGCAGGCAGCTGAGGGAAGGGAGGTCCCGGCCAGCAGCTGGCAGACGGCAGCCGCTAAGGACCCTACCCGTGCATAAATTTCATGCACTGGGCCTCTAGTATTTAATAATACCTCCCAATAGTTTGTAAATCCAGGACATCAGTGGTATAAGTCACACAAAACTGAACACCATGTGGTTAGGGTGGAAAAACTCAAACGTTTGTCCTAATCTCTTGTGATTCCTTCCAGAATCCAGCATAATCATCCTCTCCTGACCTCACAATCCTTATCCTTCATACCTCCCCAGCTCTAAACTGACCTCTTTTTGACAGGATAATAGGCCTTGAGGACTGGGATGGAAGAAAACCAATATCCAAGGTTCACATGACAAGAAAGATTTGCTCTGGGACATAAGGTCACCTATATTACTACATTACATACGTATCGTAATTTACTACAGTCACCATCAAATAAAGCCCAGGTCCACTTGATGTAACAATCTGTAGTACTTCTTTGTACTTACCACTTGTAGGCTATGTTTATATGAGTGATTACACAACACCTGCATCCTCCACTGGGTATTCAGTTCCAGGAGGAAAGGAACCAGGTCTGCTTGCTTACCACTACATCTCCAACACTTAGCAAACAGAAAGTGTTCAACAAATGTGAGCTGAGACAATAAACCATAAAACCCTTTAGCAACGGCATTGACAATTTCTTCCTAATTCATCCAAGATCTATATTATCAACCACAAACAATCACCTCTTACTTCCATTAACTACTACTTATTCGTTTGATCATCATCTAACTGTAACAGGTGGCATCTTATTGTATCTGAAATGCCACAACCCATCCTAAGGAAAACAGTTCCACTGACAGCATTGCTGTGGGATACAGAAGCCGTGTTTCATGCCATGGGCAGCTGTCTTCTCTGACTGCTGTTCTCTATAATAATATTTCACACAAGGACAGTCAAGTCTATAACCTGAAAGAAATCAACTGGTTCAATCATTAGACAGGCATTTTTATTGGACAGAAGCATTATCTTGCTACCCTGCATTGGCTTCTATGTCAAAATTTAGCTCAGACTTGGTTTGTGCACGGTAATTATAAATATACACACCAAATACGTTGAAAATAAAACAACTAATTTCTTAAATATACTGGCACTAGTGAGTCTAACATCTTTTAAGAACTGAATCCATATTAACTAATTAAAAAATTGTAGAGAAGTTTCCCTCTCCAAGTGGGAGGCACAGCGCATTTTCTGTTAATTTTGAAACAGAAATAGCAGGATTACTCTAACACACAAACATTCTCAATGTCCTATTTGAAGTACAGCAACCCAAGCAAACATGGGTGGCATTCCCTTGATGAGTTGAAATAAATGTCACCAAGTATAAAGTTCTGGATTTATTCACTTGCAGTGAAGAATGAAAAGGACGCAATCTCACAACTCAATCTATTTATCAGTAAGGGGAAATCCACTTAAAAGAAATGCAAAATCCTAGCAGTTCAAGGAAGCAAAAGAATATCAGTAAACACTTGGGAGAAGAAAGAAATTTCCATATAGGACTAAAGGCCTAGAAACAGATATCCCTAGTACCAAGGTTAGATACCTTAAGTGTTTTTAATAATTCATTTTATATAAATGAAAGTCACCCTACAGTTACAGAGCTTTTAAATAGTGTTAGGGAGTGTGAGATGAAGGCAATATTAGAATCTGTTGTTTAAGATCCAAATCAATATAAACCATGTTTTAAAGATGTATATCAACTAAAATGTTTAGTGAGACTTCTCTCATCTCCAAAGTTCCACATGAACATAGTAATTTATTAGAAGTAGGATTAAAGTATACTTTCTTCTATTTATTTATTGCAGCAGCTCTTTTCCTAATTGCAGTACCTTTTTCAAGAATGCTGATCTGTCAATGGTCTTAAGGCATTTACTTATGGTTTAATAAGCTGACACTAGAAAAACTAGATAGAATCTAGAAATTGTAAGTGACAAAATTTAAAAAGCCTAGAAGCCCAGTTTAGATGGGTGCTAAGTAAACCTGGGGCTAACAGATGTGGTAATGAGAGCTGTATCACTATTTTTAAATATCACAAGGGGCGTATTATTAGCTACCCACTATTATAAGGAAAAGAGTCAGTCTGATAATAATAGACTGGGATTTTAAAATCCTGTAGAAATCTGAGATGAAGGCTGTTGAGTAAAGAAAAGGCACCCAACGACAACAGAGTCCAGCTTCTGGAAGGTCTAATATTCTCCAGTTTCTGCAGAGGAAGCACAGGCTGGCCCGTATCATCTGACACACACGCTTCCCCTGGATAAAAGATAAGGAGCGGTAGCTCAAAGTTTCCTGATTGGAGCAAGCACCATGACTTTTATCTATTTAGTGGCCTTGTCTGTCACGGTTATCTCTTTATCAACCTGTTTTTCAAGGAGACATTCCAATGATATAAATATTTTGTCTAATGAAGCAGAGACCCTACAGTAAAGGATATTCACTACAAACTACCCAAAATCACACTTTGCATCTTCACCGTCTCTTAAGGAAGTAATTTCATACTTGGCAAACGGTGTTCAAACAGAGTAAGGCTGCTCAGGAGTTAATTAATTCCCTCTTGCATCAGTATCCAGAATATACGTACCATGTTTGGGACCATAAGTCTCTCAACTGGGTTAATTAGCATTTACAGTTAACAAACAGCCTGAATCTCTGTACAGAAAGATAAAAACTTAAACTCCCAAAACTAGGCACATAATATCCAGAATTTTATATAATAGCTGTTCAATTGATCTTGGTAGTATTGTAAAGGAATACGTTGCTTCCTTTATCGTTCCACTTGTTCAATGCTTCCTCATGTCCCTTGCCCCATGTGGTTCTGAAACTTTACTTGCAAGAACTACATTTAAAATAAATTCCTTCACATTGTTCAGAGTAGATGCCTGCTCGGCGCAATGAGTTACCTCTCCCAGGAGCAACAGGTGATAAAATTTCAGCCATCTATAGATGAGAATAGTGTGTGAATTAAAAGGACCCTTTTCAAATTCTGAAAACACAGCCTGAAGGCTGCTCTCTGCTCTACTAAAGCTTGAAAACTGTGCATGTCTTTTGATGCAACAACACCACTTCTAATAACCCTGGAAATTGTCAAGAATCTTTATTGAAATATTTGCCCATATCTGAAAATCAAAATATCCAACAAAAAAGGATCCCTTGTGATTAAATGACTATGATAAAAAATCATAGTGAAGAATATTGATTGGCATGGGAAATGTTTCATATTTCATGAAAGCATGAGATGAATATATATATAAAGACATGATGAAATGAATAAAGGTGAGATTGTACATGCTCACAGGTACACATAATCTGTGATGGTGAAATTATGAGTGATTTTGTTTTTCTCTTTGTGCTTCATTTTATTCTTCATGTTATCTTCGTTGAATGTCTCAACTTGCAATTAAAAGAAACTATAAATTTTTCTTAACTTCAGGGAAGGAGGCCAAATTGTTTGAAATAAGCCAATTACTGAAGGCTTATTCCCCTCCAGGAGCTTGCAAATAGTTCTCAAATTATTCTAACTACTATTGCTATCAAGAAATTTATTAAAAAGCTAATCAGCAAGGGTTAAACTAGTGGAGCAATAGCTACTTACAAACACTATAATTTGGTTTTGTAAGCAACTTTGTCAAAAGCATAAAATAAAATACTCAATTAATTTTAAAGTGTACTTGAATTATTAAATAATTACAAACAGATCGAGATCTTTATTCATATACCAGAGGCCCGATGCACGAAAATCACGCAAGAGTAGGCCTTCCTTCCCCCAGCTGCCGGCACCGGCTTCCCTCTGACACCGGGGGACCGGGCTTCCCTAGCAGCCCAGGCTTTGTCCAGAAGGTTGTCCTTAAGTACATCCGGTATAATTAGCATATTAAGCTTTTATTATTATAGATAAGAAATCTGGAGTTGTACTTTGACTGAGTGCTTTAGAAACTAAAATACTATTCTGGTACTTATAGTTTTGAATAGGAACATGGGAAAACCTAGAGCAAACTAAAAGTTTTGAAGTTCAAGTAAAATGTCAAGATTAATTTGTCCCTTTAATAATTAGGTATGGCTCTTGAAATAAGAGAAAATATTTAATTAAAGTGAATAAAATTGAAGAGAACTTCCAGTTTCACACTTAATTTCCTAAGTGTCTGTATTAAGAAAGCAGGAAAATGTTATTGCATAATCATCCATATGTGTTACACATGTTAAAAAAAAAAATAAAGGAAAGAAAGCAAAGGACTGATTGGATATTCAACTAATAGAAACACAGTCTTGCAATTTTAAAAGACTGCCTTCTCTTATAGCCACTCAGATTTTCCCTATATTTATATACATGCATTCAGTGAATGAATACTCAATAAATATTAACCCAGTGGCAACTCAGGCTTGGTAGTGAAATATTTTTAAAATGGAACCTCCAGATTCTAATACATTTTACCATTTAAAAACCATGTTTCATTTTCAAGTAATAAAAACTAACTCTATCATTCTTGGTATTATTTTCTAACATAACCATTTCATTTTTAAAATCACCTACACTGTAAAATTTAACTTACAAATCTAGAAAAAACAACAACCTATTATTAAAAGTATACAGAAAACACAAAAATAGTCATGAAAATGTGAACTATGTAAATGCAAACATTAGAGACTAGCTTATCATTTCATCTATTTTTAAACAATTCACCTATCAATATATAATGTAATGTATTTTAAAATTTGTGTGAAGTTGGTATGAAAAGGAAACTCTAATCTTCGGAAAGCGCCCTGTAGAATTTTTTAACTTTATTACCACTTTGTTGACTCTGTCCCAGAGCAGATCACCTCCAACATTAGCACTCTGACCTTATGAGAAAGTGACAAAATTTATGGTGAGAAAAAATGAGTTTCTGTGGGTTTCAAAAAGGAATTCTTATGACACTAAAAGCCATATAATAATATTGATTTGATAACCAATTTTTTTACTGCCATATCACAGAGTTAACATTTCTGGAGAAATATCCAAGTGAATTTGCAGTAAAATACAATGAAAGAGAAGCTCGAGCTCATGATAAACAGTCTATGATCTCTTTGCAAACTTTAAATATACATATAAAATGATTTTTAAAATCAGATCTTTAAAGTTTTCCATATCCCAATTTTTTACCAATTTTTACAGACTGACCCTCCTCCCAATGTTGATCAAAAGTCAGTTATTAGCTCCCATCTTTCTGAAAATTTATTTTCCATGCCTGTTTCTACTTTCCTTCTGTTTTAAAGGCAAATATACACTGTACAGAAAATAAGCATTATTTTCTTGTAAAGTCATCCTCAAAAATCAATTAGAATATTCAAAATATTCCATTCTCACTAATGAAAATAAGTTGCTTGCTGAAATGACACTCTTCCATTTCACTGCCCTAAAAATTAAGCTGGCATGGATAATAAAAGTGTTTTCTTACTGGATATGCTTGGCATTCAAATGTTTTTAAAACAAATACTAATCCACAATTAGATTTCACAGTGCAATCTATAAAAAATAGAATTTGTTTTTATTTTTCTGAGAGCAATATAGTTTGATATTAACATTAGAAAAGTTATAACAATGACATCGCTTGCATAAACCTATAAACAAACACACAGATGCATGTTTATTATCCTTTTTAGTCTGATTTTGACCATTCATTTAGTAAATATTTCTTGTGCCTACTATGTGCCCATGGTTGTTCCAAGTGCTTGCAGATAAATCAGGCAACAAAACAAACGTCCCTGTTACCGCAGGAATGTCTTTCTAATTGAAGTAAAAAGACAATCATCGAGTAATTGGACATCAGATGATGGCAGGTGCTATAAAAAACAATAACACGGGGTAATAGAGAATAAGGGTCGCTGAGAACTGGGATTGGGGAAGGGCGGTATTTTAGATAGGGTTATCAGAGAACACCTAGCTGATGATAGGACTTCTACACAAAAACCAGAGGAAGCGAGGGAGGGGGCAATGCAGATCTGGATCTAAACCTTCCAGGCAGGAGGCAGAGCAAGACCCGCAGGTGGAACACAGTTGGCATGTGCAGAGAGTAGGAAGGTCTTTGCAACTGCAGAGTATAAACAAATTCACTTTATTCAACAAGCATTTATTGAATGATTACATTCTAAAAATTATGCTGAGTGTTTTGTGATATTAAGATGACCCACATATAGTTTCTGGCCTCAGGCCTGGATAAAATTACAATACAGAGTGATAAATGTTATAAAACATTTGAGCTGGGTCTCAAAGAGCGACCAATAGCGAGTTCTACTTCAGAGAGATGAGCCCGGAGTCCAGGAAGGACAGAGAGCCAAAATTCCAACTACAAAGGGGAGCTGAAGAAATGTGCGGAGACTCTTGGCTCACTCAGCAGTCAGTCAACTCTCTTCTCTTTTTGCTTTCTTCCAGAATTCAGGCTCACATACTTTATTTCCCAGGTGTGGGGGAGGGAGGCGTGGCCCAAAGTCTTCCAAAATGATGTAGGTGGAAAGAAGGCTCAACACTGGAACGTGACCTCCGTTGGGAGCAAAGACACAGCTGCACAACTCTGAACAATTCAACAGCGCACAAGGCTTTTAGCTGACCCAGGCCAAGCCTCTGGTGCCAGGCCCTCCTGGCAAGCCCTACTCATCCCATCTTTCCTCATCATCTTCAACCTGAACGACATTTCATGTCTTCCATTTTTCCTCTGAAATCTACAGGTATCTTCATGTCAGTCCTCTACTCAAAAGTAGGTTTGTTTCCTCAGGAGGAAGAGAGAAATACTTAAGAAACAAGACCTCTTATGATTTGGTTCCAAGCTCTTTTTTTGCCTCAGTTCCCATCACTCTCATAGATACATCCCTATTCCACACAATAGACTCCTTGCCATTTTTTCAAACAGTCCATATGCATCCCCACCTCTAAGCAGCTAGGGCTGTTTGTTCTTCCTGGAATCCTTTCACCTGTACCACCTGTCACGTTTCTACATATACTTCAAGAATCCATTAAAATTCCATCTCATCCATGAAGACTTACATCAAATGCTCACCCTTATTCTGCCAATCAGAAGTAATTACTCCTCCATACTTCAATTAGAGCAGTGGCCTCAATCCCACCTATGCTATCTATAGTAATAAAAGCCTAGGTGGCCCTCGCACCCTTGCATCATCACAAGATGGCCGCCCCCATGTTGTCCCATGATAGCCGCCCCCCACATCATCACAAGATGGCCACCATAAGATGGCCATCACAAGATGGCCTCCACAAGATGGCTGGCAGGGGAGGGCATTTGGGGGCGAATAGGCCGGCAGGGGAGGGCAGATGGGGGTGACCAGGCCTGCAGGGGAGGGCAGTTGGGGGCCATCAGCCTGGCAGGGGAGGGCAGTTGGGGGCCATCGGGCCAGCAGGGGAGGGCAGTTGGGGGCCAGAGTGGTTAGGGGGCAATCAGGCTGGCAGGAAGAAGTGGTTAGGGGCAATCAGGCAGGCCGGCAGGAGAGCGGTTATGAGCCAGGAGTCCCGGATTGTGAGAGGGATGTCCGACTGCCGGTTTAGGTCTGATCCCAGGGATCGGACCTAAACCGGCAGTCGGACATCCCCCAAGGGGTCCCAAATTGGAGAGGGTGCAGGCTGGGCTGAGGGACACCTAGGTCACCTGAATTCCGTGCACTGGCCCTCTAGTAGTGATAGAATGCATATGTGTATTTTCCCAACCAGATTTCAGTTCTGTGGCAGCAAAGTGTGTGCACAATTCATATTTCTATCTATTCATAAACAGCAAAGTACTTTGCACACAACAGGCATTCACTTAATCTATTCTGAATTTTCATCAATGGGCTACAGTAAATCCTCACCTTATGAAGGAGGGGTAAAATAGGTATTCCTGGATTGAAAATTACAGCAGCATCAAAAAGTGAATTAATTGTCCAGGCAGTACCACTGCATTCACCTAGACACCTAAGGTCTAAATCACTGCAGTTATCATTCAATGAGAAGGTAAAGACAACAAAAAGTAAACTCTGAGTGCTACTGGGCAGCATAAAAAAAATAAAGAGGAATGGGGAAAGGCAAAGCATAAAGCTATCTTTATCAGCAAGCATTTCCAAGGGATACTAAGACAATTCATTTAACAAATATTTACTAAGTGCCAGATGTTACACTGATCGCTGAGAACACAAAGGTGAAAACAGAGAGAAAGGGCTGAATTTTTATATGCAATATTTTTAAGGGCAAAGTGTTGGCCTATAAATTATTGCCTCCTAAAGTATGACCAAAAGAACAGATATAAGGGCCAAAAGGGACTGACTGTCGATACCCGACTCCGCGTCCAAAAGTAGGAAACTTAGCTTGCCTAAATTGGGATTATGTAGGAACTCTCTCCCACGACTGCTTCTGAATGTTAAAAGGGCTTCCTTTATTTTCACTGACTATAAACTGCTCAGATAGAAAATTTGAGTTCCAGATAATTGAATACATTCCCTGCACTGAGATAAGTTCTATCCATGCACAGGTTGTTTTAGTAATTAAGGTACCAGCTACTCTGCCATCATGAATGAAAAGGGAGGAATTTATTAAAATGGTGTCATATAGAGGTGTTGTATGGGTTATAGTGGATAGTTGTTTGCTTTGTCCTCTGGGGTCAAAATTACAGAAACAGCATGGAAATACAACAAAAGGAGTTCAGGTTAGACACTGGAGGAGTTGTGCGGCACCGATTCACTACCAAGTTACACTCTGACCCATTTCTTCTGAAGATTTTGAAAGAGGTAGGCTGCTTTATTTTAAGACAGTTTAGGGCAAAGCAAGCAGATATAAAGACGAACTCTTAGGGTTTCTTTCAGAGATGCTTTCTCTTGTATGTAACCATGTGCATGTGTATTAAAAAAAAAAATGAAACTGCCATGCTAAGAATTAAAAAAATAATATACCCAAAATGTCATCTAAGATAAAATCTGATTTATTGTGCCCTTACCCATGAGGCTTTCAAGGACATAATCATTCCTTCTTATAAATCAACATCAATAATATAAATTATCAAATGACTGTTTTCCTTGTGAATAAATTCAAATTGCTTATTTTTTAAAAAAAACTGATATCTTAATATGTGAGTACTACAATATCCTTGTTTAAACAATTGTCTTCCCATAGAGTTAAAAAGAAATATATTTTTATTTAATCATGGAATAACATACTCTAACAAAAGCATTGGTACTAAGTCATTTTAAGGGTTTTCCTTTAACCTTTATAATTGAATATTTTCCACTCAAAACAACTTTGACATCTTTACATTGATGCCCTCTTAACAATAACAAACAAGTCTATAAAATTTAGTCCATAGCCCCTCACAAATTAAAAATATTACTGTATCCTTTACATGTATAAATGCCAATGATATTAACAAATGTATTTCTTAATATTCATTTATCCATTCATTCATTCAACAAGTATTTATTGAGGGCTAAATATAAGCACTGTGCTAAGTGTAAAGATACAATGATGACATAATTACAGTTTCTGTCCTCAGGCATTCTATATAATTAAAGGGTAATATGCAAATAGACCGAGCAACAGAACAACTGAACAACCAATCAAAGCATAATATGCTAATGATATGCTAAGGCTGCTCAAATGCTGCTATGACATGCACTGACTTCCAGGGGGCAGTCAACCGGTCGACCAGTCGCTATGATGTGCACTGACCACCAGGGGGCAGATGCTCCAACAGGTAGGTTAGCTTGCTGCTGGGGTCCGGCCGATCGGGACTGAGCAAGATGGGCCGGACACTCCCTGGAGCCCTCCAGCGGTACCTCCCCAGCTCGATCACACACCAGTGGGGTCCCTCAGCTTGACCTGCACCCTCTTGCAATCCAGGACCCCTTAGGGGATGTCAGAGAGCCAGTTTCAGCCAGATCCCGCAGGCCACTCCCCTTGGCGCCAGATGCAGGGCTTATGGCTGGTGAGCGCTGCTGCAGCAGCGTAAGCCTCTCCTGATCGGGACTGATTGGGTGCGAGCCTGTGGCAGGCAGAGTGGGGCCGGGACGAGGGGGAGCAGTAGGTAGGGTGGCGTTGGACTGCGGGTTTCGGCCCAATCCCTGCAGGCCATACAGAAGGACCCCACACATGCACAAATTCGTGCACTGGGCTTCTAGTAGAAAGATAACATTATAATACCAAAACATATGCATTGGGCGTCAAAAGGGAACCAAGAGCAAGTTACTATATAAACCAAGTACCCCCAAAGTTCCAAGATCCAAGCATCTAAGTATGCAAAATAACTGAGGAAGGATGACAGATACCTTTAGGATGGCTCACTCAACCCTCATTCCAATTCTCTTTCTCTTCGCCTTTCTCCAAAATAGAGGCTGGAAAGTGAAAGTGGTTTTATCTCCTTCTAGAGCAGTGATGGGCAACCTTTTGAGCTTGGTGTGTCAAACTTCGCCAAAAAACTGAGCATAACTCGGGTAGTGTGTCACTTTGAGGAAAAAACATTATTTCACAAATGTTTCATCCTCAGGAGCAGCAAATGTTTCATCCTCGGCATGCGGCCACGTGTCATCAGAAATGGTTACGCGTGTCAGTGCTGACACGCGTGTCATAGGTTCGCCATCACTGTTCTAGAGAAAGTGATGTGACACACTTTGGCCAATGAGATGTAGGTGGAAGCCTACTGAGCAGGCTCCCCATGAAGGAAGGTTTCTGAGCTCCATTCTTCCTGCTATAATATAAACACAATTTCTACAGGGACAAAAAAAAAAGTCATCTGTGAAATAAGAAGCAAAAGTTATATGCTAAGGATGGTGAAGAAGGATGCTGTTACCTGGCTCTCTGAAGGCATCAGTTACCTGTAAACTAACTGCCTCCGGGTTTCTCCTGACATGAAACAATAAAACCCTTACTCGTTTAAGTCATAATAGATTTCCTACTTGGAGCCAGAGGCAATTTTACCATTAAAAGAAAGCTACAAAGAAGAGGAGATCTTTGAGTTACCCTATCCATGTCTCTTCCTCCTCTGATGTAGGCTGTAATGTAGTCTTTTTTAGCCAGAAGAAATAAAAACAATTTTGAATTTTCATGTCCACAATTATCCTACAATTTTCAGTCAGCTAGATTACTTCAATAAACATGTTCCAATTTCTCTGTGGAAACCCATTTCTTGCATAGTCATTACAAGATTTTTATTTCTTTTCCTAACTGAAACCTTCAGTCAGCCAAACCTAAAAAATAACATTTTTTACAGTATGGCATTGGCATAGATAATTCATATATGTAATATAACATACAAATAAATAGCTGCAGTTAGGGAAAAAAACATGGTAAGAAAACAGAATGGAAAGAGGAAAGGAAAGAGGAAACCAGCTTATTTGAAAGTATAAACGTTTTTTCAGTTTTGTGAGCACTGCATAAAGCAGCTGTATAATAAATGAAGAACCACAATATAACAATATTTTTAATAGAAAGACTCCCCCAACTTGAAATTAGCAATTCTGCTTATGAAAAATTTTCAGAGTTGAAAAAATATAGCCAACAAATATATAGTGTCCAATCCACCACTAGCGTTATTAAATTATTATAATATCCCACCTATCTCTAGTAAACTCCCTAAAGTATTAATTTTTCTTTATATAAGTTTCTGTTGGACATATTTTGAATGTGTAGGATTCTTTGGATAGTTTCAATAGTGCAGTGCTGAAAAGATTCATTAATTTCAATCACCATCAACTCCCTACGCCACATCTACTTTTTCTGCCTTTTTTGTTCAAATATATTTCACTGTGGCCATTCAGAGGAAAATTACACATTCCAATAACATTTGAGTTCCTCTCAGTTGCACTTTCAGTGGTTCAGGGTAATGACAGAGTAAAGAAACGTGTTCTTTACAGGCTCTCCTTTTTTTTTTTTTTTTTTTTTTTTCATTTCATTTGGTAGCATTTCAGCTTCAAATCTCTTGTGCCAGAAAAGCAATGGGCAATGTCTACTGCTCACCCTAACAGTGTCTTACTTTGGAGAGAAGGGGAGTGAGAGAAGAAATCACTCCCAATCTCAATTCTTAAAGAGAATCAGCATATGGAATAAGCAATTTCTTTGCTTACTTTTCTAAAATAGAATTATAGAACCATAATAAGTGGGGGGTCAAGAGGGATAGAATTAGAAAATTTTCAACAATCTTTGAGTATGGGTAGGGGCTAAAGGGGTGAAATTATTGAAAGTCGTAGCTCTAAATTCTCACTGTAATGATTAAAAAAAAATTCTACATATTCATAAAACCTGGGGTTTATATATTCTTTGGCCTTGTTCATAGGTAGAGGCTTCCTCTGTGAGCTAGACAAATGCCACAGTCTCTTATCCATGAGACTGACAGAATGGGATAAAGAAGGATAATAAGTATAGTTAGATAACATAAATGGCATAAAGAAGGATAATAAGTATAGTTAGATAACATAAATGCCCTCATTTTAAAACCAGTATTCAAAGACAACCTACAATAATCCATAGGAACTCAAAAGAATATTCAGAGAATGACAAGGCTCCTTTGTTTATATCATCTCAACTTCAATTTCATCTGCAGTTATCTCCTTTCCAACACCTATTTCTAGGGCCCTTACAAGCTATGAAGTCCTTTTTCTCAGGCCCATTTTTATCTGGCTATCTTTTTAGGTGCACTAAAGATTGAGTTTACAATAAACTGAACAGACAGCGTACAGAAAGCTTTTAGAACTATACCATATGGTCCAGGGAAGGGAACAATCTGGACGATCCCCATCTCAGTCTGCAAGCTCGTCCACCTCTATAACACATTGTACCACTGCAATAAAATATTAAGATGAAAACGTAAAAGTGAAAATAGTCTATCTTTAGCACTACCAGGCAACCACACTTTTAAAAATTTACCGATAAACTTAATAAACATTTACTTTAATTTATATTCTGCAACACCAGGCATACAAACCTAGGCCACTATTCACTAAAAACAATATTTCGGCAGGGATGTGTGTGGGTATTCAACTTATGCTTCAGAAATTTGGAAGGATAAAAAAAAACAAAATACTTTTACAAGGGGCATATTGGCAGGGGCTGATGTAACAGATGACACATTCTTGGAAATCAAATAAAAGCAATAGGGAAATACCCATTGTTGCCTGGTGAAGGCCTAATCACATGGACACAGCTGGAACCAATGTAGATCATTCATTAATAAAATGGTATTGTAGTAGCCACTTTTTGATGCATTACTCTTGCTGCTGTAGCCAAGTCTCTGAATCCCTTTGTTTGGTGTTAGTAAGACTGTTTTACCGGGAAATATAAGATTTAGGACAGTGGGGGGGAAACCTGCTCTCATGCTGAAAAGGAGACTAGCTCAAAAAGCTCAGTGCCACTTTACCTTGCAATCAACTTACACTATCAGCAGCTTAAAATATTCAGCGTAAACCTGGAAAGGGGGAACTCATATGGTACTATGGATAAAAAGTGAGCAGTGTGAGATGCCACAGAAAACATATGAAATATCTGTGCAAGTATTCTACAGAATGATAATATAGATGTCAGGCAGGGGAAATTAAAATGTATCAAAAATGGGAGGGGGAAATCAAACAACAGAATTAACACACAGCCTTTCATGCAATACTGTCTATGGAATTTTAACACTAAAGTGTGTACCATATGTTTGAGGGGGAATTACTAATAGTTTTGACCACAGAAACTTAGAAATCACTGTTTGTGATTATGTTACCAATATTCGATATCAAACAAGATACTCAAATCGCCTACCCAGGAATGTTTTAAATATGTACTGATATTCAAATAAAATTACATATTAGTTAAAATATCAGTTATAATTATAAACATGATATGTAATGTAACAAAATAAAATCCTAGTTAATAGAATTTAATATTAATACAACTTTGCTGTCAGCCCTTAATAAATTTACTTTTTCCATGTTTCTACAAATACAGTGATTAAGTGATTGTATCATAAATCCTATTGTATAATATGAAACTATAACAATATAATCGCTTTGATATGTGTACAGAATTAAACAAAATTGTAAATTATTACATACAAAAATGAAAAATTCAATAATATTTACCAAAAAAACCTGTTCAAACATTACAGGTCTTCAATATATTTCTACAATGCCTCTGTGTATAATTAGAATAAACAAATAAATAGGACAATTCATGATGAAATCCCTAAGTCATTGAAAGATATATTCCTGCCACAGAAAAGATAAAGGGCTTCATTGCTAATAAAAATTATACCACTGGAGAAAATGTATTTATAATAAATAAATAGTACTTAATACAAAATAAACATTATTCTACTTATGTGAACATAAAGGATGAAAGAGTTTTTGGTCTGTATTATCTTTAACTACCAATACTAATATTATCAGACCTTGGTACAGAGGTTTCAAGACAATCATGCACTTAACTGCACCAAGAAAAAAGAAAAAAAAACAGTTTCACTAGCATTCCTTCCAAAAAAAGTCATAATTCTGTGACTTAAAATGTTGACCTAAAGATTTAATTGATATAACTTAAAGGGATCTCACCCAGATTCATTTCAGCTGCACTACAGAAAAAGTCACTGGGGAATGGGGAAATGCAACATTTATTACAGGTGCATCATATACAAAGCAATTTGAGTATTTGTTTGTTTTGTTAAACTAATGAGCCAATATGTTGCTGAATCTGTCTTGAGAATGAGAGAAAATAACAGGTGAGTTTATTTAATGCATACATCTGATATACCTGTTTTAAAAATCCTTTAATGGTTTTAAAGCATTTTCTAAATTAAAAATAAGTCTCTGGAAAGGCGACTGTTGAATTGCATAAGTTTATGTTCATGTACTATATAGATATAGTATTTCCCAGTACATATGGCATATAAAAGTGTTTTACATTAATAATTCTAATATGAAGTAATATTTACTTTCTTTTCAATCACATTTGTTGCACTGCTAAAAAAAAATACATGAGTTTTTCCTCCCAAAATCATTGACAAATTTTAAAAATATAAGTCAGTCAAAATAATATCAATCTCCTCCTAAGAAAACATATTCTGTCTATTTAATTATTCTTATTTTGATTGCAAAACACTAATTTTTAAAATAGATCACTTGAAAATAAATCATTTATTTTTGCTTAATACAACAGAAAACATTTACATTTTGAGGAACATTCTATGAAATTTCATAGAATGCTTGCTCATAGTGAAAATTTAGTTTCCTGCCCAAATCATCACCTAAAATCATAATGCTACATTTTCACACACCTTGTCATAGCAGGTCACTAACTATCATTTAGAGAGTATTGGGAAAGCTAAAAATATTTCTGTGTTTTATCTTGCATTTGGATTTTTTAAAAATTGTCATGCACATTCTTATATTTAACGGAAGTTTATCTGGTTATCTAGCAACAGTTATCAGACATTCTAAAGGTGAGTATTCAATTTGTAAAAGATATAAACTACCCTGAATTTTAGAGAAAAATAGAAAACAATGGAAGACTTGTCTCAAGAAGAGATAGCTTGGCATTAAAATCCATACAATAGAAGCAATGATCATTCAGGAGTTTCTGTTCAAATATTAAGCTATGAAGCAAGATATGATTCCACTCAACCAAAATTACTATGTCAAAATGACCAAAGTTAAAAGGGTTTGCTGAAAAGTGTGGCAAAAATGCAAGTGGGAAAGAAATCTCTCAGAGAGCTGGAAAAGACATACCTAGCACAAGCTTCTGTAAGAAACAATGCCACTCACTGAATGTGGAAGTTGGGAGGAGAATGATGTTTCTATTGTGTTCATGATGGTGGTCTTTGTGAAGAAAGAGGAAGGCCAGGGGGAAGAAATGGTGCCAGTAGGAAGAAGGAAGGCGGCATGCCTGCCTCTGGTGTGCTGGAAGGGGAGACCTGTGCCGAATGAAAACCACCGCCAGAACCGAGCTACACAAAACACGTTGGCTGCCATCCTAGAAGAGTGCCAGGCTGGTTGTTATTTCTGCGCGAGCCTCCCGCCATCGAGGCAGTGTGGGATTGTCACTTTGATGCACGTAGAGAACAAAGAATAATATAGTAGGGGGGACTTGTTTGCCCCTTTAAAGTTAGGTTAGCATTTTGCTTTCTTTGACAGGTCTTGAAAAGACCCAAGAAACAAAAGTTATGCTGAAGAATGGATCAATAGCCTAAAGAAATTAGTGTGAGTACAATATTGTCAACAGTTTAAAATCCATGTGAGAGATTAACATTTGAACAAATCAGACTTAAAAGGAGTCCAAGTCATATATATGTACAGGTTTAAGAGGCTAGAGACCAAGAAATACGTGATTCATTATCATATAATCTTACTTAAATTCTAATATTATAAAATCTGCCCCCCCCCCCTTGTAAAAAAAAAAAGAACTAATATAAGTATTATAATTTTAGGTCATTATTCAGAGACAACTATGTTAGCTGCTATTCTGACCCTGATTTCTCCAAAATGAAATAATCTGTTTAAAAGATTATAACATTAGAATCTGAATATTTTATGCCTTTACAAGGAAAGAGGTGATAAATGATCAAAAATGTTTAAAGGATTAAACCACAGATCATCTACAAAGTTGCCATAGACACAAACAGGAAAACCGTCTCTTGTCTCCTATTCAATTCTGTACTAGAGTCAAAGCTAAGACAAATGAGAAAGCCAAGTTTGTGCTGTTGCAAACTTCAACTAAATACACTCCCTGAATCTGGTGACTAAAACAGCAATAAGCCATTAGCTCCTAGAGGGATGACCTCTTTCTCTCTAACGTGCAAGATAAGTAGAGGTGGAGGTCCATTTTCTACCAACCAAACGAAAAGAAAGAATGAACTGTGACAAGCCCAGATCCCATGCTGGCATATTTCACACTCAGCTCAGCATCATCTAGAAGCAGGATGCTTCTCTCCCTGCCAGTCAGGGGGGGAAAGTGGTGAAACCAATACAGTGTTAATGAAAAGCACCAAAGGCCTACGAGTCTCTTCCTCCTGCACATCTCCACTGAATCCGCTCTTAAAAGAAACAGCAAGAACTACACCACTTGCCTCAGATGTTCCACATGGAGGCATGGAGCGTTTACCACCTGAGCTTCCCTAATTTCTGACAAAATGGTCCCCTACCCAGTTTTGTTCATGGCCACAGATTCTAAATAGCAAGTCACATCCGTGTTGGGAAAGGCGATAGGGGAAGGAGAGCCTGAGGAAGAAACCAAGAGAGACTAGTGGCCAAATTTCAAACAATGTACATGCTTCTGTTATTATGCAAATTAGTGCCCCTGCACAACACTTTGGGAGGACAAAATGTGTGGTAAAGGTACAATGACTTACTCTGGGTGGCAAGGGTAAGTCTAACATATAATCAAAGAATGCATGATTTTGCTCCTCACTGTTCTCCTTTTACAGTTCCTTTCTTTCCTCTAGGATACACTGCTGATGCTATGACCACGTGGGACACTGGTAGTTGTAGGCGAGGCATTCATGGATTGCCAAAGTGGTCCAGAGAATGATGTCTGGTTGGCTTTAGTTCAACAAGGAATATGAGGCAAAACTAGGGAGCAAAAAGAATGAAAGGTAGAGAAGAAGCTAGCCCATAGCCTGTTTTTTCTGTTTATTAATGATGCAGATTGAAATGGGGGGAAATCTACACAAAGCAGCCAAGTGACTGAATTACAAAGAAAGATGAAAGGAGTTAAATGTGTGTAACTTGGCTGACAACCAAGGAACAATATGAGAGCTGTCCACAACTCTCCAAAGTATAGACATAGAAAAAGAAGAGCGGGGAATTTTTATCTACAATGGAAGTGTGAATATATGAAATAATAATGAGATCAAGTAAAAATAAAAAAGTCTGATTTCAAGCAGCACAGGAAATAATCTGATAAAACTTAAGAAAAGCTGCTTCCTTCTCTTTAGAAATGTTTACCATCTTCCTGACCTGCACAGAAATGAGGGGTGGATGAGGAGGAATAACCACAGACTTCCAGAGGCCTGGACTGATGGAAAAATGAAAATGAAGTACCATTTGCTTACCTGACGATCCAGATATACTGGTGTCTTTCTTTATATATGTCCGATCTGGCTAGGGCAGAGGTACCTGTGAGATCACGAAGGGCAGAGGTAAGTTGTTATCTTCCAAATAAACCCAGCCTGAATTCTGAGGCCTGACCTGCACAAGCTCACATGAGTGATCTAGCAGTCTGAGTCCTGGGTATTCTAAGATGGGACAAGAACCTCCAAAAACAGAAATGTTCTGAGTCTTAACTAATAAGAGCTTTTTTCAGTCTGTCAAGGATTTCCCAAATCAATGATAATGTAAAAAATAATAATAATTCAGAGTAGAGGTTCTAAACCGTGGTATGTGGATGGCCTATATGCTCCTGATAGACATGGGTAAAATTTGTGGGTTTATGAAAATGGATATCTCTCTGCAGAGAAGGTCAATAGTTTGTCAGACTTGCAAAATGGCCCATAATCCAAAGTACTATCAAGAACCTTTGCTGAGGATGGCCTGAAATCTCAGAGGCAGGCTGAAATGCATATGGATAATTAGTCCAAGATTGGGGTTTGCACTCCAGGGGGAAAAATGGGGATACACAGACACTTGTAGATCTGGGGTAAATACCTTAAAAACATTACTTTCTGGGAGAACATCCATCAGCTTTAAACTGTTACTTAACTTACACAGCCCTGTGTTCTCAGGTGTGCACAGTGAAGAGAAAAGATGTTACCATATACCAGTGATGGCGAACCTATGACACGCGTAGCCATTTTTGATGACACGCGGCCGCTAAGGCGGCCGCATGCCGAGGATAAAACATTTGCTGCTCCTGAGGATGAAACATTTGCAAAATAATGTTTTTTCCTCAAAGTGACACACTACCCGAGTTATGCTCAGTTTTTTGGCGAAGTTAGACACACCAAGCTCAAAAGGTTGCCCATCACTGCCATATACCCAGGGGCGGATACTATGACTTTCTTGTTCTGTAAATATTAAAGTCAGAGAATCCTTAGGTATATGAATATTGACAAGGTCAGAACTAACAGTAACTCAGCCAAAAAGGAGGCTTTATGACAAGCAAAGAGGAGGACCCAGCAAAGCAAAACAAAATGTGGCTCCCAGACAGTTTACAAAGCACCAAATCATAGGATGACCCAACACACCTTTTACAATAATTATTTTAAGCAGTAACCATAGACTCAGAATGACCCATATTAGAAAGAAACCAGGTCAGAGAACCTTCCAGGCACCAACTCTGAAAAAGACAGGAAAGCATTCACAGCAACAGGGAGAATACTGGGTGTCATCTTTGAAAAAGGTTAAGAGAGAGAGAAAGGCTGGGAAGACATAAATCAAGTGGAGACAGGGCCTTCTAAGATGGCCTGTTTGAAATAATGATCATGTATTACAAGCATGTCAAACTCAAAGGCTAACATGGGCCAAATAAATGAGGCATGCGGCCCACAGGCCACGAGTTTGACATGCTTGATGTAGTATCTATATATATAAAAGCTTAAGCAACCATTACAACCGAAGGACCAGAATGACCAGTTGACTGGTCGCTATGACGCCTACTGACCACCAGGGGCAGATGCTTAATGCAGGAGCTGCCCCGTGGTGGTCAGTGTGCTCCCACAGCAGGAGCACTGCTTAGCCAGAAGCCGGGCTCATGGCTGGCGAGCGCAGCTACAGCAGCAGGAGTCTCTCCAGCCTCCATGGGCTGCTGAGTGGCAGTGGTAGGTGCAGCGGGGCCAGGATGAGTAGAGCGGCGCAGGCTTCTCCCCGGCCACCTGCCACTTCACGCACTAATACATCCCCTGAGGGGTCCCAGATTGCATGAGGGCGCAGGCCAGGCTGAGGGCCTCTAGTATTCTATAGAAAAATAGTTAACCTCATGAGCAGCTACTAGGTACTGTAGTCAGTGCTAGGGATTCAGCAGAGAACAAGACACAGTTTGCTCCTGGGAAGGGAGGAAGGATGCAGGGAGATTAGTATATCAACAGTATTATTTCAGTTATGATACATGAAATAGAGGAAATGATGTGACTGAGGCATGGGAGAATGGCCTACATCTATCTAATATGTCACAGTGATGCTCACTCCAATTCTCAAAGTTAGTCAGGATTTTAGAGAATTGAGACAGAAAGGACCCTTGGGAAAGCTAGTCAGACCTCTTTAGTTCAGAGATGAGGACAAAGTATCACAACCTCATTATATCCAAACACCAAAATACGCACACCTGGGCTGAGTCATGACTTGATGATACGTGCTCTGCCTTTAGAAGAGAAGCCCAAGAACAAGTAACAGAACAGCATTTCTGAATTTTTTTATAAACTGGCAAGGATACTACGCACTCTGTGCCCTTTACAGTTAAAGAATCACATTCTATCCAAATTCCTGGCAAGTGCCATTCTATTAAAAGAATTTTGTTTCTTGCTTCTACAGACAATGTCTGATCAATGTCTGCTATCAAAGAAAGGTGAGGGGAAGCGGGAGGCATGGCAACCAGTCTCCAAGAGGGCCCCCAAATCCTCACCTTGTGGAATTCATGCCTTGTGCAGTCCCCTTGCTCACTGTGTCAGGGTTGGTCTGAAGGAAAAATAATGCCATGAAAGTGATGGTGCCTGACTGCTGAGGCTAGGTCCTAAACGATACTGCACCTACCCCTTCTCTTTCAGATAATTCTCTCTGGGCGAAGCCAGCTGTTAGGTCATGAGGACACATGCACAAACCTATGGCGTGGTCCACGTGGCCTCCTGCCAAAGAGCCAGAATCAACTTAACAGCATTATATGGGAGCCATTTTTTTAAGCCATCATCCAGGCTGCTCAGATATTCAGGTGACTATTGTCCTAGGTAACATCTTGACTGCAACTCATGAGAGAGATCAAGAGCCAGAATCACCCAGCCTCTACTCTCACCCCTTTCTAGCATGCACTCTTTTTTTTTTTTTAATTGATTTTTTTACAGAGAGGAAGAGAGAGGGATAGAGAGTTAGAAACATCGATCAGCTGCCTCTTGCACACCCCCTACTGGGGATGTGCCCGCAACCAAGGTACATGCCCTTGACCGGAATCGAACCTGGGACCCTTGAGTCCGCAGGCCGACGCTCTATCCACTGAGCCAAACCGGTTTCGGCCTGCACTCTAACTTTCTGTATTACAGAGCCTCGAACGCTAAAAACTGCATTTCCCCAATGCACCTGCATCAGGCCCAGGTTCATCTAACCAGAGAAATCCATCTAACCAGAGAAATCCATGTAAGACTTGGAAAGAAGTGAGCAAATCAAGGTGGTAACCCCCTAACAATGAGATCAGATCTTGGTAAGACATTTTGTTTTTTCTGACAGTCAAGCAGATACTCTATTAAGTGATCCCTAGTATCATAAGTTCCAAGTAGCAAGTGACAGTGGAGTTTTCCACTAGAATAGTAAAACTGGGTGTTTCTCTTGACTTGTGTTGTTCTTAGCTTATTAACAGTCCAGTTGGTTCCCTGGTACTTCTAGAAGCTAAGCAGTGTGGAACCTCTCCCTTTTTGCTTAAACTAGCTAGCTGTCTGCAACTTAAACTCGCTGTTGCTTGAATCTAAGAACCCACTCTATCATACACAAATGTTCCTACCTCACAACACATTTCCTTCGATTCATAATGGACCCTCTTCTTTTTCCATTGCTAATCTGTCTATGTGTACACTCAATCCTATTCATCATGCCTTTTCTAAAAACTTAATTCACCAGTTTTCTTCTTTTCTCCTTCAATCTTTTCCTCTCAGCTGGCTCCTTCTCCTTCACCAATAACACACTTTTTTCAACTCTATGGACTATGCCCGTTAAGCTTCATAAAACAATAATATAGTGTCACTGTCTTCAGTTCAATTTTTGTTCAATGTTCAAACTACCACAACTTCGCTTCCTTAGTCATCACTCTACTGAAACGGTCATTGCTAAGGTTGGCAATAACCAAATAATTGGCTATTTTCATTCCCCACACAGCTAGACTGTGGCATTTGGCACTCCTACCTGCCAGCCTTTTTGAAACTCCTTTCCATTGCATTTCAGGGAATGATTACCTTGCAACTCTCCTCTGGCCTATGGGTTTTCACTATTTTACCCCTGGCTCCTTTTCTTGGAATTCCCTAGGGTTTATAGTATCTGTAGGGATATTATGATTTCATTCTGCCCCTGACTTCAAGGTTTCAATTACCATCTATATATTCATTGGTCATTCCCAAATCCAAACCTTTTCCCTACCTCTCTTTCCACACTACAAACTTGTAATTTCTATCTGCCTATGAGATGCATCTAGCTTTATCAATTATTGTAAAATATAAAAAAAAACCTCCCTAACTTAAAAGGGACAAATTTAAAAGTTTATGCCCTGCCCAGCAGCGTGGCCCAGTGGATAAGCGTTGACCTATGAACCAGGAGGTCACGGTTTGATTTCCCGTCAAGGAACAGGCCCTGATTGTGGGCTCAGTCCTCAGTGTGGGGTGTGCAGGAGGCAGCCAATCAATGATTCTCTCTCATCATTGATGTTTCTATCTCTTTCCACCTCTCTGTGAAACAAATAAAAAATATATTTTTTTTTAAAAAAGGTAGTTTATTCCCTATAACTGTGCAGTCTAATACTGTGGCCACTAGTCACATAAGCTTACTGGGCACTTGCAATGTGGTAAGTCCAAATTGAGATGTGCTAAACTAATTCTTTGAATGTCTGTCAGCAATTTCAAAAGGACATATAAGGATTTAATCCCTTCCATTGTGTAGAGGGCCTCCTGGGAAGGCACCTGAGCATTCTATATTGGTCCCTCTTGCCATTTTGGCCAAGAGGGACCCTCTTCTCACAATCCAATTGTTCACAGCTGTTGCCTGAGCTCTCTGTTCATGTCGAGGTTGAAGCCTCGTGATGACTGGTACCATGGATCTGCCTCTTGCCCAGTGGGGCAAGCTGGGCCCTCCCTGGAGAAGAAATCCGGGTTCCCCAAGATATGTGATCAGTGCTGGGGCCCCACCAGCAGGCGAGGGGATCCCAAGGCAGGTGCTGGGCGTGGAGGCCACGGGGGCATAGGGTACCAAGGAGACAGAACTGAACCTCACATCACCCTGCTTGGCCCCGGAGGATGGCTGGTTAGCCAGAGACGGGTAAGATTCCTCAGGGAAAGAACAACCTAAGACAGGCACAGTCACAGAGGGGCCATCAGGAGAGAACTTGGGGGTCAACAGAAGTGGGGCACAGAACCTCACCCCCCCAACTTTGCAGGGGCCTGAACACTCACCCCTTCTGAAGGAAGTCTCCTGCCCCCATGGCTGCTTAACTTCCCATGCCCAGCTCAAATCGGGACCCAGGTAACAGACAGAGACTTGGCCGATAGCAGCTGCCCTCTCACTGCAACAAGAATTGTTTGAGTTGTCTTGTACCCATGGTGTGGGGAAGTGGGTTTACGATATCTAAATCCAACCTACCACCAGGAATGCTCAGGACCTACTCAAGAAGGCAAATAATCCCTTCCACCAATATTTACAGGGTAAAATAAGATTGTTGTTAGAGTAATAAATTTGACAGTAAAATAGTAGTCAAGTTTTCAGGCAAATTTAAATTGGCTAGTTGAAACAAGCGAATATTCTAGAAAAATTAATTGTACTGGACAAAAAGCAGTTCCTAAAGTGTTAACTAAATTTTTATTGGTAGTTCATCTCATGATAAAATTGCATAACATGTAATGAACCTAAAGCAGTAATATTATAGTGCAAAAAATTAAAATTTAAAAGCTATCAAGACTACATTATAAAATTTTCAAAAGCCTCCTAATATTTAAATCAAAAAAGGGGGGAATAGTAGAAGAATATCATGTAAGGAAAAATACCCTGTAAGTAAATTACATCTAGAAAATTTGTACTTTAGAAAATTAATTGTAAGGCTAAAAGCAAGACACCCATGAAAAACACATATGGTGTCAAAACAAGCCAGAGGAAAATCATTTGGGCAAAAAATGAAAAAGGATCCCAAGTCAATTTTATAGAAAATATCCCTTTATTAACTTTTGGTTGAGAATATGTTTGTATATTTTCAGAAAACAACTCCGAGACCATGTGGATTCCGGCAGCAGAGAGGAATCGACAGGACTACTCCAGCCATCAAGACAGAAGAGAAGCAGTCCAGAGATGGAAGACGCTTACGTCGCCTTGCCATACTAGCAGTTAGCAGCTGTGCATCACTTCAGGTTGCCCAGGACCAAACCAGAGAGGGTCAGACCTGCATTACCACCATTTGTCCACCATCCAGAACTGAAATATCAGTGCTGACATGTACACATAAGGAACTGTTTGACATTGAAATTGGGTCTCAAAAGAACTGTTGGCCCAGAAAGAAACTCACTATAGACTCATTCATTTGCCTTTCAGCATAACCATTATTGCTTGTCTCATTTTCGGTTCTTATAAGTGTATTTCTAATAGTACATGATCTCACTCATCTAGGGGAAATGATAAACAACATAGACTGATGAACAAGAACAGACCCAGAAACAAGGAGGCATAGATCAGACTGTCGGGCCTCAGAGGTAGGGGAGGGGAGGGTGGGAATAAAGGGGAGAGATCAACCAAAGGACTTGTGTGCATGCATATGAGCCTAACCAGTGGTTAAGGACAACAGGGGGTGGGGCATGCATGGGGAGGGGTGTGGGATGGGAATGGGGGGATGAGGACAAATATGTGATAGCTTAATCAATAAAGAAATTTAAACAAAAAAAATTGAGATATGTTGTAAATATAATATACACAATAGATTTTAAAGACTTAACACAAAAATATGACTGTAAAATATCTTAATATTTTATATCAGTTACATGTTAAAAAGATAATAATTTTGATATATTGAGTTAAATATAAAATGTAACCAAAATTAATTAAACATATTTCTTTTTACTTGATTAAAGTGGCCACTGGAAAATTTAAAATTATTTCATTATAATTCTATTGAACAGTGCTGCTCTACAACAAAAAACGAACAACATGAAAAAAAATATATACACACTATACTCAACTAACAAGGAAAGGAAAAAAAGAGAATTGTTTTGTTTTTTTCTCTCTCTCAAGTCACCCTCGCATTTAGTCCTGGAATCAAGACTTATAAGGTTCCCTAAATCTCAAAATTATAATGTCAAAAATACTAAATTTATCCTATAAAAATCAAATTTAATCACAAGTATATCACAGAAATACAAATAGCTAACATTTGATATGTGCTATGCAACTGTATAACATAACTTAATCATTGCATCTCTGAACTAGATAATATTGCTACTTCCCACTTAATAAAGTTCAGAAACCTAAGGCAGAAAGAAGTTATGTAACTTGCCCAAAGTCACCTACCTGCTTAGGCCTCACACCCAGGCAACCTAGCTCTAGATCCCATACCCTCAATCACTACCATTTACTGACTCAATAAAAGCAAAATTTTAAAAAACAAAACAGCCGTAGATGGTTCCCAGTATTCTTGAACTTACACTCTCAACTAAGATCAGAAAACATCACATTACCTAAAACCAAGTATGAATACAAATATGAGCTCACAGAAAATGGAAATTTAGAAGCGAAAGTGGGTAGAGCACAAGGATGAAATAAGGAAAGAAGACACAAAGGAATGTGCTCTGAGCCCAGCAGGTCCAAATGAGAATTCCTCAAGAGCAAGCAAACACTGCTGTGTGAGCATGAAAACTACATGGGCCTCAGAAACATGGCGCGCAGAGGCCACAGGGGCAAGTCAGGCCTGATTCAGAACCAGGGAACCTTCCGGAGACTCGCAGGTGATTCTGCTTCACAAAGTAGCAGGGGCAAGTAGGGGATGTCAGTTCTTGAATTAACTGTAATGTTTCAAAAAAAATTACAGAAATATCTGAATAAGGGTACCTGTGTGTGTATATATACATATTTTTAATGTAATTTAGCATTTTTTAAGAAACTCTAAAATACAGTACTCACAAGGTAAATATATAAATCAATACATGAGCAAAAAGAAATATATCAATTTCATGTTTACATATCTCTAGAAAGAAACACACAAAAAGATGACACTGGTTACATGTATATTTAAAAAGTGAGTATTAAGGGACTAGGATATATACGAGAACGATTTTAAATTTGAACCAAGTGAACAAAACAACTATTCAAAAGTTTAAAAAAAATCTTAAAATCCAAAAATAAAGTGATGCTGAAAAGGAAAAGGTATATAAATATATTTATTCACACATATACAGTAAACCTGCATAGAGGGAGTGGAGTCCTTGATAGTCAGGGGGTTAAGGACTTCCACCCCGACCCTTGCCCTCTGTACCCCACTGTCCACAACCAGAGATACACAACAGACAGGCACACACAGAGGCCATTTCTATTGCTAGATGATACTGTTTGAATATTCTCTCTCTAAGAGTCTAAGTGCTTAAAAACATCCAAAAAAAGACAGACAGAAGTACCTTAAAAAAAAAAAAAAAAGTAAAGAGGATTCTAAAAGCTATTAATATGAAAAATATATTTCATAATTATTAAATTATTGAAGGGAAAAAACTGTTTGGAAGTCAGAGATTCCAAAAGATAAGCGATATTAAGCTTCCACAAAGCTAGAAGTCTATTACATTATTTGCTTACCACTTGCAAACCGGATAGCCTCCAACCTAAGATAGCAACCTTGAATGCTTTTCTTTTAAACAAGAGAATGTTCTATGACATCTTCCACCTCATTGACCAGAAGTGACGGTGCTGACAGGACAGGGGAGTGGCCCACTCCTTCCTCTTGGAAGAGTCTTCCCTCCCAAAGCTGTAGAGCTCTCAAGAGGCTGGCCTTCCAGAATGATGAGCCATGCTGCTCTGCTCAGTAACATAGTAAGCCCTTTCCTTTAAACTTCTCACAAGTCAGAACTTTCCACAAAATCTGCACCCAGAATATGGTTTATTCGCACTCATTTTCTTTGTATTGCCATCATTCATTGTCTTCATTTTTACTGCAGTGGTATTTTTAGCCAAATGAAATGGAGTCAGTTTTTCTCATCTGTCTCAGCTCTACTCCTCTTCTTCTGGGACCCAACTCATGTGATCCTTTAACAACTATCTATTTCACACCAAACTGGATATCTCCCTAAAGCTTACCAATCTAGCCTCCAGGCATATTTCTTAAATAAAAGCAGTAGATCTTTGTAAATCTGAAATTTGCATAGTAAAGGAACAAATCAACTATCAAAAGACCTAGAAGTATAGAATGGTGGCTCACCTCTAAGCAGAGTTTAAAATTCATTTTAATTTATTAATTTTTTTAAGGAAATAGCTATTGCCTTTTTCCCTTTGCAAAATACTGTGTTTAATGGCCCAGTTAAATTAGAGGTGATAGTGTGAAGCAAGTGTTTTAAATTGGTAAATTCTAAACCTTTTAATAAAAGAACATCAGTCAGAAGTTTTAATAAGACTCAGCAGGACAGAGAAGAATTAACAGTCTGTAGGTATCAAAAGGGGGTGATAGGCAATGATAACCTTAATCATTTGCGAAGGGATTTATAATTTCACTGCTTAAAGGTTAATGAAATTATGTGGTATTTTGCCCACTCTTATCCAGCAAAATGATTTTCATGCCTTAGTCTGTATGTAGTATTTATCAACTGAATCATATAATGGAAGAAATAACTCTTTTTACCAATAAGTACATTGTATTTTCACTCATGTACCCCTGGGTGCACACTATCATTATCTGTTCTAACCAATAACTGGTGCCCTAAGACACACACACGGTTTCCAACAGCATCTCAGAAAAGAGAACAAACTATAATCAGAACTCTAAAAGCACGGGAACTTGCTAAAATGTTTGCTTTTTTAAAAAAAATTAGATACATATCTATGTCTACTTTATACTTCAAGTCACCTATTGCTAAATAGTTGCTCCTGCCAACTACTAACATAAAATCCTCCCAAGCGATTGAAGAAGGTATTCAAGATGTTACTTGAAAAGGAATGGAGAAATGCTAACAATAGACACAAATAATTAGAACAGGCAAAATAATAAAATACTTCAAGGCTACAACAATTGTTTGGTCCCATCACAGGGCAAAACCACACACCCCTATGGCCTTGCTTCACTGAGCACCCAGGAGGTGTTCAAGGCCAGTACTTTGCTTGGTACTGGCAACCCTCGCTCCACAATGTTCTGGCTATACGACTTCTGTTCAGCTCTCTAAACCTCACTTTCCTTACAGGCAAAATACTCGAGTTAGCTAATCTTTGTTACACATGTATTGTGTACCAGAGAATGTGGTAATAAGGACTTTACATACATCATATAATTTAATAACTAGTTTACCAAATAGGTATTGGTATCATTTACACCCAAAAATTATGGAACTTACCCAAGATTAAAAAGTCAGTACACAGAATCAGAATTTAAACTCAAGTTTTCAAATTCCAAAATCAATGCTCTTTCCCTATTCCACAAAATAGGGAAATATGATTCCTGGTCTGCCCTCCCTCTCTCCCTCTATACCTCCCTCCTCCCTTCCTCCCTCTTCTCCTCCCTTCCTTCCTTCTTTCTTTACTTCCTTCCTCTTTCCTCCCGACTTCCCTCCCTCTTTTCCTTCCCTCCTATCTGTATCTGTCTTTCTCACTTTCTTTGAGAGAAAGCTTACTTTCCTACTATAGAGCTAGAGATTAACTAGCATATACAGTTTTTCTGAGTGACTTACAAAGTACATAGCATTCTGCCATACATCAGAAAAAAAAGGATTACATTTTTTAAATTTAGAAATAAAGTAATGAAGCTAGATGGAGACACACATTTTGCAAAACATAGGGATGCATATGATTTAGTTCTAAACTGATGAGTCAAAAACAGAAGTAACTCAAAAGTTCATGAAACTGGAGCTCAGAGACCAAGGCATGATGCCAGAAGGAAGTATGGCTTATCCTGAAACAGGGTGAAAAGTCTGTCCTGCACCAGGGAGAAACAGGGTTAGAGAAAATGTGGAAAACAAACCTAAGTAAGCTAAACGGGTCCAGATCGTGACTTAGAGTAAGAAGAATTTAACTTTACTATAGTAAAAATGTGTTTTTTCACAAAATATTTTTGATGCACTAATAGTAAAAAGGTAAAGTTAAAAATCAAATCATAGTTATTTATTCTTTTTTATTGATTTTTAGAGAGAAGAAGGGGAGAGAAAGGGGAGAGAGAGAGAGAGATCTATTTTTCCACCTATTTATGCATTCATTGGTTGATTCTTGTATGTGCCCTGACCGGGTATCAAACTCACAACCTTGGTGTATCTGGAAGATGCTCTAATCAATTGAGCTACCTGGTCAGTGCTCTTAGGTACTTATTCTTGGGAAAAAAATAATCAACATAGGATTGGGGGGAGTGGAGGCAGGAGAAAAAGTCATTTCTATTACTAGAAGTGTTATGATCCATTCTTTACTAGTATTCCATGGGCTATTCACATGCATTGCACAGTATTTTCAATCATTTACTAATCCAACCAACACTGACTGATCACATTGAGTTAGGCACCAAGGATAAAAAGATAAAGAACATACTGACCTAGGGTATATGAGCATTTATATAAGAAGCAGACTGCCAAATGTTTTGTGCAGCATGTAAAGAAGTTATTATGAATTCAGAAGGCCACTGTAGACAGATCAATTCTTAGGAATGACTTGTGAAAATCCTGAAAGTTAATGAGGCATAAGCTAGGCAAACTGTTCCACATATAACATGTGAGTACTTTGTTGATACTACCTACCATCACTATCATCATCACTATCATCAGCTCACAAGTGGAGCAATCCAGCTCCATCCACATTCAGACGTACAACCAAGAAAGGCAGGCAAACATAAAATCTAGAGGTAAGCTTTTTAACATTCATATTATTATTTCATTTTTCGCTGAAGGACTAATGAATAACTGCTCAGAAAGCCACTGGAAGATTCTACCTATGCATTAAAGAAGGAAAATGTGAGGCACAATGGACTGACTGAATTCACTAGCACCTCAAGTTGCCAACTCTGTCAATGAGAGTCCAATGCTGATAATATCTTCTTTAGTTGTACTATAATCTGACAACTCGACAATGTCCATTTATTTTTAAGAACCAATTGAAGAAGTATGTATATCGGCCATACTATGCTTAAATGATGAGATGCTAGGGTTGTTTTTTTCTCAGAATAAATGTGAACTGAATTTGCAATATTAGAAATTATAGCATTTTTCAAAGTGAAGAGATTTAAGAATCAGTAATATATCTTTTGCAAGGCTGTTTATTAATGACTGATACAAATATAATAAAAGAATTAAATCTCAGAGTTTAAAACTACTTGCAAGGTCACCTGGTAAAACACTAGCTTCTATCCACATCGTATCTAGGACACATACAGTGTTTAAACTAAAACAAGGGCATAAAAGACCTCTAGGTACTTGTGTAATAAACATCTATTACAATATATCCACTACTATATTTTACTAAAATTCATCTCAACCTTTAATAATATAAACTGTACGACAATATGGTAGGACTAAAAGGTTGATGATTAAGAGTAGTTCAATTTCAATAAAAAGTAGCTGGTATAAAATCATCTTTTAAAATATTCAGACCGTGCCATCCAGATATCCACACGCACTTGGATCTATACACATTAAAGAACGTGTTTAAATGTACTGAAGCTATACCTGCTGTCAAGAAACAAAAAAGGTGTGAAGGTTGATCAAACACAACTTTGCCTTGAGTATCATGTTCCTGTTTCCCACTAACGCTGTCCTAAAAGTTAGCAGCCAATGTAATCCAAAGGTTTCTCTTTATTTCTATATTTAAATCATCACAGGTTTGATCAAGCATGCAAATCCCGACGGGCTCAGGGTTCCCATCAAAATGTCTTACAGGAACATTAAAAATTGAATGGGCGTAAACAACTCCGACAGAGCGCAGCTCCTGACAGCATGGCTGTGATCTCTGTGTTTCATGTGCAGCGGCACTGGGGAAGCCTGCAAGGGAATCTGAGCAACTAATGACTGCCTTTTGCTGGAGGGCAGGTGTGCTGATCTCTACAGGTGTCTCAGCGGCAGTGCTCTGCCCACTGCATCGCCTCTTGAAGACATACAGGGTAAGGGCTTGCTGAAGCCTTGCAAAACATCTGATAGAATACCAGACAGTTGAATGTTCAGGAAGAAACATGGTGTGACTTCTTAAAAATACCACTTAGGAGAAATAGCAGCTGGAAAGGCTTTAAATGGTTTTTTGAAAGAACACTATAAGACAGTATAAAAAGTAATATAAAATCGTATCTATCAATCACACACATTAAACAAGGATACTAGTGTCGTCTGAATGAGTACAGAAAGTTTTTCAAAGAAAATACTGTTAATTTCTAAACAAGAAATAAAATTTTAATTAAATAATAATCTTATGTCAGTCCATCGTTTTTCATTCATGAAAGACTGTGGCTAGAGCTGGGTATACAATTCTAGAAGGTCCAGAAAATTTTTGAGAAACGATCCACAGTGGGAAATTAGCAAACAAAATAGTGATGTGATGACAGGAGAGGTATATATTCCATTTACATATGATGCCATTTGCAGGATTCATAGTCTTTAAATCTTTCCCATAATACTTGGAAAGAAGTATGCTTAATAATGAAGAGACACACAATCCAGAGGCAAACATCCCGCGTGCCACCACTTGCTACCTGCATGATCTTGGGCAAGAAATGTAACCTGTGCTTTAATTTCCTCATCTGATGATAAACAAGACCCACCTCATCAAGGGTGTTTTAAAATACGTGGGCCAGGGCAAGCATATAGTAAGTGCTCAATAAATTGTAATTAACATTATGAAATTTCCAAAATTTCCAAAAGACTTTAGACTTTACAGTAGTCTCTTGTTCTGATACAGCACTAGCCAATCAAAAAGTACCTTAAAAAGTTAATATTCAGAAACCAAGATGGCGGCATAGGTTAAACACCTAACCTACAGCCGGGCACAACAATTTCAAAAATACAACTAAAAGTCAAAACGGACATCATCCAGAACCACAGGAAAGCTGGCGGACTGAAATGCCCACAACTAGAAGGAAAGAGAAAACCACAAGGATAATCAGAGGAGCCGTAAAAGCCTGAGGTATGGAGACACGGGCGGAGACACGAGCAAGCGTGCGTGCGGGGAGGACGGAGCCAGAGAGGAAGGGGCGGCTGACGGCCTGGCCGGCGTTCACTAGCAGGAAGGAGATAAAAGCTCCAGATTGCGCTGAACACCAGCTCCGACTGCACTGAACCCCAGTTCCGGGCGAAACCCTGGGAAGCCAGGCGCACGCTGGGGGAATGAATCTGGGCTGTGGGGCGCAGGCACAGAGGAGCGGCGGAAGGCAGAGCTCCAGAGGCTCGCACGGGAAGGTGCGCAGAGGAGGGAAGGTTGCCTGTGCCGCTGAAGCGCCAGACTGCGCTGAGACCCAGTTCCAACTACACTGAAACCCAGTTCCAGGCGAGAATCTGGGAACCCAGATTCATTAGGGGAGAGACTAGACTGTTTGGCAGCGGGCGAAACTCCAGGGCGCGTTTCTCTCAGAGGTGTTTGCAAGGAGTGCAGAGGGACGCAGACACAGGAACCTCATAGGGCGGGGCTGACAGGAAGCCAAGGTTGTAGGCTCCACCCTGTGGCTCCGCCCCATCCAAGCTGAGCACAGAAGCTTTTCCCTGCTGAGTGCCTCAGGCAGTAGCTGACCTACACTACATTGGAGACCCAGAAACGAGGGCATCTAGTGGTCGGTGTGAGATGACACCAGATTTCAACCACTCGCATAAGGGATACATTCAAGAGGCAGACTCAGTGAGCGCCAAAGCCTTGCTGCACCAAGACCCGGCCCATAAACATGTCTCCTGCACAGCAACTCTTCCTATATAGACAAAGAGGGTCCTCACGGCCAATTGGCCTGGAGGACAATTCCTCCCAGTGACACCAACAACAATCAAGACTTAACTATACAAAGGAGGACCAAGATGGAGGCATAGGGCGGAAGCCTGATCGTTGCCTACCACAACAATTTTGAGACTACGACGGGAGAGCAGAGCAGACACCATCCAGAACCACCGAGGGCTGGCTGAGCAGATGCTCTACAACTAGAATAAAAGAGAGGGGTAGGCGGGATGATGCTGATGCCGGTGACCGAAAGTCCACACTTTAAGAACTACAGCTCAGGCGACACAATGGCGGCCTGGAACGTGCTCGGCGCAGTTCCCCCGGCGGTCTCCAGCTGAGGGGACGGCTCCACTCGCTGCCGAGCACGGACAGACGAGCCCCTGGGAGACATGGGGTGGGAGACTCCGCGCTTGCTGACCTCCGAGTCCTTCAAGAATCTCAACGCCCCGGAAGCGGCCAGGTGCGCACGCTCGGCGACCGGCCACCGCTGCAGACCCAAGGGCCGACGCAGCGACACTGGACCAGCCCGCCGCCGTGCACCGGGCACACCGGAGCTTCGCCGAGCCCGCCGCCCAACGAGTTCTGCGGCAGCCGCCCTGGAGCTCTGAGAAAATGGCCGAAGGAATTGCTGAGAGGGAATTGACCAACAGGAATTGGGATCAAGAAGACGAAACCCCGCTGAGACCCGGGTCCGGGCGAGGCTGCGAGCCTCTGGGCTCGGGTGTGGTCACACGCCCTTGGGTCTAGGTGAGGCCTCACGCCCCTGGGTCTGGGTGAGGCCACACGCCCCTGGGTCCAGGTGAAGCCGGATTCCGGGTTCGGGTGAGGCCATGCGCCCCTGGGTCCGGGTGAAGCTGAATCCTGGGTCCGGGTGAGGCCGTGTGCCTCTGGATCCGGGTAAGGCTGGGTCCCGGATCCGGGTGAGACCACGCGACCAGGGGTCTGGGAGAGGTCACGCGCCCCTGGGTCCGGGTGAGGCCACGTGCCCCTGGGTCTAGGTGAAGCTAGATCCCGGGTCCGGGTGAGGCCGTGTGCCCCTGGATCTGGGTGAGGCTGGGTCCCGGGCCCGGGTGAGGCCATGTGCCCCTGGGTCCAGGTGAGGCCACGCGCCCCTGGGTCTGGGTGAGGCTGGAGCCCGGGTCCGGGTGAGGCCATGTGTCCCTGGATCCGGGTGAGGCCTTGAGCACGTAGGTCCGGGTGAGGCCACGCGCCCCTGGGTCTGGGAGAGGCCACGCGCCCCTGGGTCTGGGAGAGGCCACGCGCCCCTGGGTCCAGGTGAGGCCATGTGTCCCTGGATCCGGGTGAGGCTGGGTCCCGGGTCCGGGTGAGGCCTCGCGCACCTAGCTCTGGGTGAGGCCACGCGCCCCTGGGTCTGGGAGAGGCCACGCGCCCCTGGGTCCAGGTGAGGCCATGTGTCCCTGGATCCGGGTGAGGCTGGGTCCCGGTTTCGGGTGAGGCCACGCGCCCCTGGGTCTGGGAGAGGCCACGCGCCCCTGGGTCTGGGTAAGGCCATGTGTCCCTGGATCCGGGTGAGGCCTCGTGCACCTAGGTCCGGGTGAGGCCACGCGCCCCCGGGTCCAGGTGAGGCCATGTGTCCCTGGATCCGGGTGAGGCTGGGTCCCGGGTCCGCGTGAGGCCACGCGCCCCTGGGTCCGGGTGAGGCCACGTGTCCCTGGATCCGGGTGAGGCCTCGCGCACCTAGCTCCGGGTGAGGCCACGTGCCCCTGGGTCTGGGAGAGGCCACGCGCCCCCGGGTCCGGGTGAGGCCATGTGTCCCTGGATCTGGGTGAGGCCTCGCGCACCTAGGTCCGGGTGAGGCCACGTGCCCCTGGGTCTGGGAGAGGCCACGTGCCCCTGGTCTGGGTGAGGCCACGTGCCCCTGAGTCTGGATGAAGCCGTGCCCCTGGGTCCAGCCGAGACCAAACCAGAGGGAGTCGGACCTCCGTTACCACCATTTGTCCACCATCTAGAGCTGAGGGGTCAGTGCTGACATGTACACATAAGGAACTGGTGGACATTGAAATTGGGTCTCTAAAGAACTGTTGGTCCAGAAAGAAACTCACTACAGACTGATTCATTTGCCTGTCAGCATAACTATTATTGCTCGTCTCACATTCAGTTCTTATAAGTATATCTCTAGTGACACATGATCTCGCTCATCTAGGGGAAATGATGAACAACATAGACTGATGAACAAGAACAGAACCAGAAACAAGGAGGCATCGATCGGACTATCGGGCCTTAGAGGGAGGATAGGGGAGGTTGGGGGGAGGGGGGAGAGATCAACCAAAGGACTTGTGTGCATGCATATGAGCCTATCCAACGGTTAAGTTCAACAGGGGGTTGGGGCATCCATGGGGAGGGTTGCGGGATGGGAATGGGGGGATGAGGACAAATATGTGACACCTTAATCAATAAAGAAATTTAAAAAAAAAAGTTAATATTCATCAGCAGTATGTTATTCAGAACTTTGTAATATGGTACACATTTTTAAATAAAAATATATTGCCTAGCTTTCAAGCAATCAATAAAAAACCACACAAACATTTAACTAATTCTTGACTTTTTCTGAATAATCAGTCATCTTAATGAAAATATTTTATTTTTAATACTACAATTTTGTGGAGCAACTAGTTGTGCTTCATAACAGTGAAGTAGGAGAGTTCTAATAATATTTCAAACTTCATCTACTTGGGAAAGAATATCTTTCTGGCAATATCAAGGTTAACATTCTTAGGGGATGTATTTGCTCAGAATAAAGAAATGCCTATAAATGATAATAAAAGAATGTTATCAATTATTTTTATTCAAAATTCCCTATTTTAGTGTTTTTCTTTAAACAAATGGAATTAAGATATTTCAGATCATCATTAATATGAGCCATCAGTTATGGAACCAAAACATCACTAATCTTTAAAAAATTGTTTCAGACTATTCTCAAATGAACCAAATGGGGGGAAGGGAAAATTAGAACAAAATGTATACACAATATATCAAAATAAGAGTATTTTCAAAGTTAAGAATGATTAGACCCATGGGGATGATAAGAATACAATTATTTGAAAGTAATATCCCTCCCACTCTCAGCAGACTATTACATCTGAGACTTATTTCTTCAAATGTGGACGCTGCAATAACCTTCTCTCTTCCTTTAATTCCTTCTTCCTCCTGCCCATCCTCCAGGCTTCAATGGCATCCCAACCACCAGAAATGTTAAGAACTGATCTGTTGTGCTTTAACACAGACATAATTGTGTCACTCCCATATGAGATCTATTCTAAAGGGGGTGGGGGTGACAGGCACATAGATAATTAAAGAGGTGTGTGTGCGCACGTGAACGCATGTGTGAATACATGGATGTGTATGCAACACACAAAGTACTAAGAAAGAATAAGCCAGAGCTCAATCATTTTACCTAACATAAGTCAAGGAAGGCTTCATACAACTGGTGACAGCTGGGTGAAAAAGTGCCTACAAAACAGATTCAAAGCTCCAGGCCAGAAGCATCCATTCCAGAGCCTCAATTGGCTATGTTCCAACTGCATCCCACACTCTCCTCACATGGACCTAGATGTCCTCATTCTCTAAACACGGTGGACACTGCTATCAGCTGGTCTCTGCCCGACCCTCTCCCTTGAATCCCTTTTTCATCTCCCCCACCTCGAAAGTTTTAAAAATATGATACCCTCATACAGTTAAATCAATGGCATCCAAACCACCATGAATATTAGAAATTGAATCAAAAGACTAGACTTTACAACTGTGAGCAGAAAGACAATGTTAATTCAAAATATCTGAAAGAAAGTGATTTTCAATTTAAAATTTAATTATTCAGGCAACATATCAATCAAGTGAGAAAACTGAGTAAATATTTTTTTTTTTCTCACATACCCTTTCTTAGGAAAGGTTGAGCATCGACCTAGGAACCAGGAGGCCATGTTTGATTCCTGGTCAGGGTACATGCCCAGGTTGCAGGCTTAATCCCCAGTTGGGGACGTGCATGAGGCAGCCAATCAATGACTCTCTCTCATCATTGATATTTCTATCTCTCTCTCCCTCTCCCTTCCTCTCTGAAATATATATATATAAATTTTATTTTTATTTTTTAATGAAGCAGCACAAATTTCAAAAACAGAACTTTTCTGGGAAAAAGGCAGAACACTCCACTCATTATAACATGCAAAGAATTCCTAACTCTTTCCTATATAAAGAAACCCAAGTTCAGTCCACTTGATTAAAAGTCATAAAAGGATTCAAAGAGCTCATCTTGGTGTAGCTATTTTCTCTATGATATCAACCACTATTTTTCAGCGTGCATTTAGAATAGACCATGTGCGAGTAAGAGGAGTCACAAAGAACAGAAAGGTATGAAGAGCTATTTTATCCACCCTCACTATCCCATCCCCAGAGCAGGAGGGCATAAGGACAAGGCAAATAGCCTCCACAGAGCAAGGTTAAATTGTCTTTTGAGTGATAATTATAAAATAAGGAAGAAATTAAATTCTAATCAGATTGGATCTGTAGACTTTTATTTCTCAAATTGTTTATCAATTTTTAAAAGCAAACAAGTATAAAGGATAATTTGCTTTACAACATAATGTGTCATGAGCTGATCTATATATTAAGTTCCATACGATACTGATTTATGTTATTACAGAGAGGAGACAAGGCAGGAAATCTTAAAACCAAAAATGGTGCATGATCCCAACTGAACTTTATTTGAGCATCTCAAAAATTTTACTACAATAAAACATATTGTTTACTTTACAAAGAATCAATTTACCATCCATTTTTAATACCCTATCTCCTACATTTAGCAAAACACACTACTAAGAATTCTAGAAAATACAAACCAATTAACAATATAGAAAGCAGATCATCAAGTGCCTGAGACCTGAGATGGGGGGTGGGGGTGGGGGGACAGGTGGGGGGGAGGTTGACCTCAGGAGGGCACAAGGGAACTTGCAGTGATGACAGAAATGCTCAGAATCATAGCAGTGGTTGTAGTTACACAGGTTGTAGTAACTTTGCTTTTGTCAAAGTTCATCACATTGTTCACTAAAATGGGTACAATTTATTATAAGTAAATTATACCTTAATAAAATTGAAATAATAATATACACATAACAGTTTGTCATGGCTGACAATCATTCCAATTACCTAAAGATTTTTTCTTCTTTATTGATTTTAGAGAGAAAGGAAGGGAGAAATATCGATCTGAGAGAAAAACATCGATCGGCTGCCTTCCATGTACTCCCTGACTGGGGATCAAACCTGCAACCCAGGTATGTGCCCTGACCAAGAATCAAACCAGTGACCCTTCAGTGCTGACACTCAACCAACTGAGCCACACCAGCCAGGGCTTACCTAAAGACTTTTATTGCAAATTTATTGTGTTTCTCATGCAAAAGTTTAAAGATACCATGAGTAGAAACCAGCAAAGTGCTAGCAATAGTTTACAGTTATCAGTCATAATAACTTTTTAATGGGTTCAATGCACTGCCATCTACACTGTACTTACCACATATTACTTTATATTACTGGTTAAATTTTTTTCTCCTGAATTAGGCTTTATGTAAAAAAATATGTGCCATGTATTTATAAGCATCTTCCAAAATCTAGCTCAATTCACTTCACAAACTAAAGTGTTTATATACATTGATTTCCACCATATAATATTTCAAACAATTATGTCTTAATACTAAACAAACAATAGTTTTTTTAAAATCCTAATAAAAGGGTAATATGCAAATTAACCATCACTCTGTCACAAAGATGGGCGGCACCCATAGCCACAAGATGGCAGCACCCAGTCCTCTCAGCCCGCCGGAGTCCCCCAGTCCCGGGGGGGGGGGCGGCTGCTGAGAGCGGGCAGAGTGAGCAGCCTGGCGGAATGCTTGCTTTATCGCCGGGGCAATGAGGCAAGCATTCCACCCCGGCCGCGGAGGGCCTCTGGGCAGCAGGCATGGAGCAGCCGGGGGCGAAGGGGAGGGGAAGAACACTTGCGGATGGGCTTCGGATGGGCTTCTGGGCTGCGGAGAGCCTTTGGGCAGCGGGCGCAGAGTGGCCAGGCCCCGCAGAGAGCTACTGGAGCACGGATTCGTGTGCAGGGCTACTAGTATATAATAATAGCTATAATGATTTCTCATACTGGACAATGTTACCTTAGAAGATTAGTAGAGACTTTTCATAGTCATATTTAAATAATTATTTCATATTTGAAAAAGTGAAATTCTTTAAAAGGTATTAAATAATCAATATGAATTTATTAAAAAGCTACTGTATAAAAGCTTCATTTTTTAAAGTGGAAATATTACAATTTTATTTCTTTCCATAGTGACAGTGACCATTATATACAAAATTTACTAAAATGATTACCAGTAATGTATCTATTTCTAAAAATAACGACATATATCACACTTAATAGAAATTGGTGTAAGATGACTTGATTTACACATTTTAACAAAAAATGCTTGAGCAGTTTACTAATTATTGTTTAAAAAGTTAATTACACAGTAATAAGACTGTGTGGTACTGGAGAAAGAACAAACAAATAGATCAAAGGAACAGGAGAGAGCCAGAGATAGACCTATACATATATAGTCAACTGATCTTCAACAAAGGAAGGATCGGGTTTTTTAACAGATGGTGATGGACATCTACATGCAAAAATCTGAATTTAGATATAGACCTTATACCCCTCACACAAAAACACAAAAACTCAGAGTGGATCATAGACCTAAATTTAAAATGCAAAACTATAAAACATCTAGAAGATACTATATGAGAAAATGTAGCTGACCTTGATTTGGCCACGACTATGAGATACAACACCAAAGGTACAATACTGGGGGAAAAAAATTGATAAGTTGGATTTTATTAAGATTAAAAACTGCTTTTTAATTTAATTTAATTTAATTTTTATTTTTATTTTTTATTTTTTGCTTTAAAAGGTATTTTCAAGAAAATAAGAAGACAATACACACACTAGGAGGAATGTTTACAAAAGACATATATGGATAAAGGACTCATCCAAAGCATAAAAAGAACTCTTAAAACTCAACAATAAGGAAACAACACAATTTAAAAATGAACAAAAAGTCTGAACAGATATCTCACCAAAGATGATAAGCAGATGACAAATAAGCATATGTAAATGCTGGACAACATATGTCATTAGGGAATTATAAATTAAAACAACGAGATGTCACTACACACTTATTAGAATGACTAAAATTCAAAACACTGACAAACACCAAATACTGAAGAGGATGTAAAGCAACAGGAACTCTCACTCATTTTTCAGTGGGACTGCAAAATGGTACAGCTACTTTGAAAGACAGTTTGGTAATTTTTCACAAAACTAAAACTGAACATACTCTTCCCATACAATCCACCAATCATGCTCCTTGGTATTTATTGAAATAATTTGAAAATGTATGTCCACGCAAAAACCTGCACACAAATGTTTACAGCAGTTTTGATCAGAATTGCCAAAACTTAAAAGTAGCCAAGATGTCCTTCAAAAAGTAACTGGATAAGAGAAAGACATGATCTCACTTATGTGTGGAATCGAAGTTTCGTGCAATAGGCTTTCCTTCACCTGGCTGCCAGCACCAGTTTTCCGCCAGCACCAGTTTTCGTCTGGCCACCCGCAGATCGGAGCGCCTCCCGAAGGCTGAGGGCGGGACTCGGGAGGCGCTCCGATCTGGGGGTGGCCAGAGGAAAACTGGTGCCCGCAGCCACGCAATCAGCCACCCCGAGTTCCACCACCTGCGTCTTCCGCCTGCCCCATGGGTCCTCCCACAGCGCTGGCCGTTTAGGCAGGCGGGAGGAGCGGGGGGCGGGGACTCACGAGTCCCCACCCCCCGCTCCTCCCGCCAGCCAATCGGCCACCCTGAGTCCCGCCCCCCGCGCCTCCAGCCGGCCCAATCGTGGGCGTAGCGGAGTGATGCAATTTGCATATTACCTTTTTAGTATGTAGGATGCGCATAACCCATGGACACAGACAGTAGTGCAGTAAAGGCCTGGGGGGAGGGGGGAGAAGAGGGTTAATGGGGGTGGGAGGCGACATCTATAATACTTTCAACAATAAAGATAATTTTTTTTTAAAAAAGATAAAACAAAAAAATAAAAATAAAAAGTAACTGGATAAACAAACTGTAGTACACCATACAATGGAATATTATTCAGCACTAAAATGAAATGAGCTATCAAGCAATGAAAAAACATGGAAAAAACTTAAATGCATATTGCTAAGTGAAAGAAGCCAATATGAAAAGGCTACCTACTGTATGATTCCAACTATATGACACTGTAAAACAAGTAAGACTATGGAGATAATAAAAACACCAGGAGTTTCCAGAGGTTCTTTGGGAGAGTAGGCAGATGGGATGAATAGGTCAATCACAGGGGTATTTAGGGCAGTGAAGCTATTCTCCATGATACTAGAAGGGCATTTATTACACATTTGTCAAAACCCATAGACAAATGGGGTGGGGCACATCCAACCGTGAAATAATTTGTTCTGGCCCTGCCAAAGCATTAAGGGTGAGTTAATTAAATGTTTGACCAAATATAGCAGGCTGATTTTTAAGTTGATAATTTTGTATGGCCTGCGAATGATGTTAAAAATAAACAAATGGCCCTTGGCAGAAAAAAAGGTTTCCCACTAGAGTGAACCCTAATTAAAACTAAAACTTGTTGATCACGATGCGTCAATGTTGGTTCATCAATTATGGTTCATCAGACGTGCCACTGGTGAGGACTTGATGGTCAGGGAGGTTGGAGAAGGGGTGACCCTTCATACTTTCCACTCAATTTTGCTGTGAACCTAAAACTGCTCTAAAAATTAAAGTCTATTCATTATTTTAATACATAATATTAAATATTAAGCAACTTTAATTTAAACATGTAATTTTAAAAACAAAAATTAAAATGTAATATGAAAATCTTTTTCCCACTTGCTTCTTACTATTTTCACAAACTACCCCAAATTCTTGACCATGATATTTTTATATGTTTATTGATTTGAGAGAGAGAGAGAGAAAGAGAGACATTGATGTGAGAAACATCAACCAGTTGCTTCCCACACATGCTCACACCAGGGATCAAAACCGGGTTATGTGCCCCAATCAGTAAGCAAAACCGCAACTTTTTGGTCTACAGGATGAGCCACACTGGCCAGGGCATTGACCATGATATTTTAAAAGTCTGACTAAGAGCTGGATCATTTAGGAAACAATAAACATTTAGAGGAGGGGGATGGTAAAAGAAAACTAAAAAGTTATCAACATGACTTTATGTTTGAGGAATAGTATAGTCTTAAATATTTCATAGATATAAGAATCTAGAAAGAGTGATCTAGGGAGGTGGGGGGAAAAGCCAGGAGTTAAAAGTATACCAAAAAACTATCATTTAAACAAGGTGACTTGGGGCAAAATATGTTAAATTACCAAAAGATTTTAGGTTAAGAGAGCAAAACCATCTTTATAATAGATTTTTATTAAAGCTAAAATTAGCTTTCAAAATCCACTTTTTCAGTTAACTATATATTAGATGTGAAGCTTTGTGACAGTTCTCCTCTTCCAATGGACTTACACTCTCAATGAGAAGGCACAGTGGACACAAGAGAAATAGATATTAGTCAGAAGTGATAAATGATTAGTTGGGAAAGCATGGTTGATTGAAATATCTTTAGCCTTAATAATTTGTGTTAACAAAGATTCCATTAAATAAGGTAGTAAATATCACCACATTTTGCAAGGAAGATAAACAATTTTACTTTGGATGTGAACTTTGAGGTATTATAGGTATTTAGTAAACAGATGGAGCTCAGAAGTCAATGCCAAACTGCTAGTCTAAAAATCATTACAATATGGGATGATAGATGTTAACTGAACTTACTGTGGTAATCATTTCATAATATATGTGAATCAAGTCATTATGCTGAATACCTTCAACATCTACAGTGCTATATGTCAACTACATCTCAAAACCGAAAGTAGAAAACAAACAAACAAAAAAAAGATCTTTAGAATAAAGGTGAAGATGAAAGACATAGGAAAATTAAGTTAGAGAAAATGGACTGAAAACAGAGCTTAGAAAAAGTTCCTAATCTAAGGGGTAGGTAGCTAAAGAGTGGGAGAGTAGAGAAAGGAAGGTAGAGAAAGAGAGGGTTGGAAGGAGAAAGAGAGAAAAAAAGGAGCCATCAAAGACAGTAAAACAAAACAAACAAACAAAAAACAAACAAAAACTAAACCAAAAAACATGACAGAAGGATGATACTTGTACCTGAGTCTTTAGTCCAGAAAAAAAACTAAAAAAAAAAAAAAAAAAAAAAATTCTTAAGAACAAAAAAAGTGAATACCTCTCATCAATGAAACAAAGACACAGCCACAACCACAAACCACAAACTATTAAAAAAAAAATCAGCCAAAATATATGATAAATGAGGAGTGATGCTAAGAGCTGAACCATGTCCCCTCAGCAGGAAAAAAAATTTCCCTCAAGTTGGGACAGTTTTAAAGCCCATTCAAGGAAACTCTGATTAGAGATATTATGCTTAAATATCTACCTGAGAGAATAAGAAGTTTCTCTAGAACATCATATCTATACTAGACAGAAAAACCAACATGACATTTTTATTATCAATGATCTCGTTTCCTAACTCAGAGAGACTGCCAAATGAGGTAAAAGAGAAGGGAAGCAGTTAGCACCAAACCAAGTACTACATAGACTCCGATGACCCACAGAATCTCAAAGTTACAGTGACCTTCACCGCACTGCAAGCTGAGGTGAGACATATCCCCAGAGCAAAGGAAATGACTTCTGTGAAGGAGTGTTTTAAGATTTAAAAAAAAAAAATCCAAATTGAAGGAAGTACAAACTGATGCCGTTTATCCCCTCTCCCAACTACTCCATACCTGCATCTGACCTCAAACATTTTTCAGGCAATACCTGTTCTTTAATAGAACTAAGCCTATAAAAAATGAGTTAGAACCAGAAAAGAATCAGCAAATAATTTATGTAGAACTACCAAAAATTAGGTGGAAGGATATAGGCAAAATGCCAGATTGAAAAAAAAAAAAAGTTTTCCATGATCTTAAAGAAATTACAGAGAATATGAGATATTTCAAAGTAAAGAGTCCCAAAGAAAAGAATGAAATATCTAAGAAAAGACACAACACTTTTTTAAAGTGATGAAAAGGCATATTGGCAGGCTAAAGAAAAAGCTGAAATTAAGAACAAAACCAAAAAAAAGATTAAAGCTATAAAAACAACAAAAAAGAGACTACTTAGTACAAAACCAGTCAGGTAACTCCATACTGTTTTCCACAGTGGCTGCACCACTCTGCATTCCCATCAGCAGTGTGCTAGGGTTCCCTTTTCTCCACATCCTCGCCAACACTTGTTGCTTGTTGAGTTACTGATGGCAGCCGTTCTGGCAGGTGTGAGGTAATACCTCATTGTAGTTTTAATTTGCACCTCTCTGATGTTCAGTGATGTTGAGCATTTTTTCATATGTCTATTGACCATCTGTATGTCCTCTTTGGAGAAGTGTCTATTCAGGTACTTTGCCCATTTTTTAATTGGATTGTTTGACTTTCTGGTGTTTGAGTTGTATAATTTCTTTACATATTTTGGAAATTAACCCCTTATCAGATGTATGCTATCCCATACAGTGGGTTTTCTTTTAATTTTGTTGATGGTTTCTTTTGCTGTGCAGAAGCTTTTTAGTTTGATGTTGTCCATGAGCTATTTCAACATAAAGGGGCCCAAAGAAAAGAATAAAATACCTAAGAAAAGATACGACACTTTTTTCAAGTGATGAAAAGGCATATTGGCAGGCTAAAGAAAAAGCTGAAATTAAAAAAAAAAAAAGATTAAAACTATGTTAATTTCTAACCTTTCATTACAGAAAATACACTGATACCATAACATAGAGCTAATTTTTTAAATATAATGATCCTAATGTCTTAATATTTTCATAATTTTTTCAACTTCAATTAATTTACTTAGGAAAATTTTGTAAAGGATCATATTTTAATTACTGCAACTTCTTTGGTTTTACAGTACTTTAACTTCTGTTAAGACAAAGTATTACTACTTTTATTTAAACAAAAATTGTATATAGAATAATTCTAATCTTATAATTTTTCTCTTATTTCTCCATCTATAAATATATGTATGTACATGGGTATGTGTGTGTATGTTTCTGGGTATATGTTCATGAAAAGGAGAAAAAAATGTCTGAAATCATGTTCTAAATTATAATGATTATTTATTGGGGTAGAATTCATTTTTTAAATTTCTCCACTCTTTTCTTATTGTTTTTATAGTGAGTTTTTATGTAGTAAGTATATAATTATTATTTAATGCAAATCTGTATTTGAAGAATTTGGTAGGGCAACATTATAGAAATCGTGAGTCTGACTCAAAATAGAAAATTGTATTTGCCTCAGATATTTCTGTATTTTTTCAGCCATTTATTCGCTCATTAATTCAATCAGTAATTGTCTAATACTCACTATGTAGAAAAAATACAAGACATTAAACTGCCTTACACATCTTAAATGCCGTCATATACTTAATAAGAGGATAATTATAAGGTATAATGTCCTAATAAAAGGCACTGATCATATGAAATTTAAAACCCGAAGGAATAAATAACACAAAGACCACTAAAAATCTTAATAATTTTTGCAATATATCAGATGTAGGATTAAAAAACAACAACACCACAAGTCATCTTATTCCAACCTTTAATTAAACAAAAAGCAAAAGCTAAATAAATAAAAATGACATCTCAACATGTTGGAATAGGGTTTGAGCTCTTCTACTCAGAGAAGGGACTGTACTTCCCATGCTAAAGAAAAACACAAAACACTATTCTCTCTTATTTGTTTTCTTGTTATCCAATACCTTCCACCTTGGGATATTCCCTTGAGTTACCTCCCTCTGTACAGCCTACCAGGCTAATGGACTTTTTGGCATAAAGGGGACATTCTAATGCCTTCTTAGCATATTTTCCCCTATGAACACATTTAATCAAATGCCACAGCTCTAATTCCCCATCTCACAACTGTGTTGTTCTTTTTAAGAAACAATCCATAATAATTTAACTGAACAAGCAAAGCACTGGAAATCACCAAATTATAGTAAGCTATTTATCAGAAACATTATAAATTTTGAGGAGGGCGGGGTGATTTTTAATAAAAAGACCACTGGCAAAACCCAAAAGAAGATATATATTCAAAAATATGTATAGTGATTCACATCCTTGGTTTACATCTGTTTTTGCTCTGAAATGGGGGAAAGCCCAGATAACAACTCTTTGAAAAGGTTAAACATAACTTCCCCAGTTGCTTTTTGAAACCCACATGTATAATGATATTTGTTGGCCTAGTCTCCACATATGACTTGAAAAAAAGTGGTACACAATCTCAAAGATGAGGCAAACTGCAGGTATGCAAAAGGAAATGCTAAAAAGTGTACTATTTATATAGTGTTGAAAGCTCTTAGGGAGATGATTCAAAAGCATTTTTAAATAATTCTTTGAAATTTGAAGTAAGTGCATCTAACACCAAAACAAAGATTTTATAAATATGAATGATAAACTTTATATAAGTTATGAATTGCATACGCCTTGCCATTTTCAGAAAAGTGTTTTGCTGGAAGACAAATAATGTGATTATGTATTGCCTTCTTTTTGTTTTATTGGCCCATGATTCTTCATGCCAACATAGAAGAATTCATAGGGGAAGGGGGAATGAAGCTGAGCCATTAAAGTACTCTGATAAAGCACACCTAATTTTCTCTCCATACCAAGAGTGAAGAGTGGAGGGAGAAAGGAGAAGCATTAACAAGATGGAAAGAAAGGTTGTAGGTAAAAGCACAAACAAGAAGTGGGCTTATAACATGGTGCTGGTCTCCCACAGAATGGAAATGGGGACAATGACACAAGATACATATACTAGTATATAAAAGGTCACAAATATGAGCCACAAACCATGGTTAGAAAAATGTGAGAGTGAGTCAGGCACTGCCACCCAGCCGGAGCACCAGCATTCATCACCTCTGCTACAGACAATGGAGCATGGCTGCTGCACTTACAAAGTCAGGTGGTGCCTTTGCTGAAGTTGCTATTCTTGGCTTTAGCCAAGGGCTATAACAATGAAGCATAGTTGGAAGAGCATGGTCTTTGCAGTCATGTAAACCTGGGCTCACAACCCATATCTTCTAGTTCTACTTGCAAGATTGCTTCAACTCTATGAGTCTCACTTTGCTCATGAGCAAAATGTGTACAACTACAACCAGTTCACAGGACTGTCACAATAAATAGTTGAGGTGATGCATGTAAAACGGCTGTTCACTGCTTGGCAGAAACAAAGAAAGTTCAATATGTGAGCTCTTTCCCTATGTCCCTTTCACTTGGTATTCTACGTATCCCAGTAAGATCTAAAACATTCAAAACTCTACTCTTCCTAGTACTAACAGGAAAACTTGCTAATGTTTATGTTTTAATATAATGGTTTTGAAGACTGTACATCGATATAAGTGTTCTTTGAGGGTCCCTTTCATCCCTATGGCATATCATTCAGTCAAATGGGGAACAAATGTAGTGTATCGCAAAGGTGGCTGGACCTGGTGTGACTGCATCTGGGTTCTGCTCATGGTTATACTAGTCATGTGCTCTAGTAAATTAGAGTTGCCCTGAATCTCAGTTTCCTCGTGTAGAAAATGAGAGTATTCAACTAGATGAAGACACCTTCTGGCTTTAAAATGGCATTATATCATCTAAGTATTGCTTGATATTCAACTGGGCTAGGTATTATAAAATGCTAAAGGAACAAATAGGAGGTCCACCCAAATATCAGGAACCTAGAGAGAAAAAAGACAGGTATGTGATAATCAATGAGAGCTATTCATATCCATAAGCACCATGATGAAAACATTAAATAATAATATAAAAGAGAAACATCAGATACTAATATAAAAAGAAATACCCTGTTTAAACACACACACACACACACACACACACACACACACACACACACACACCAAAAAATAAATAAATAAAAAACACCAACTGGTGGATAAAAGAGGAAGTTCTGAAAACAGCCTGAACTTAAAAAGCAAGATGAGATTTAGGCAGAAGCAGAACTTAAGCTCTCAAGCAACCAGTGTTTAAAACACAGATAATATCACCTAATATGTATCTGTCAAAACATAAAGGAGGTTAAAAAAAAAAAAAGACTACCTCTTAAAGATATCAAGATATCTTAAGGCGATCCATTATCATATGTTCTACAGTAAGATATCAATAGTTTGATATAGATAAAAATTAAAAGGCCAAAAGAAGACATTATTGGGAGTGGGGGGTAGGGTACAGAGAAGAGAACTGAATTGAGAAAACTTTAAAATCTGAACTCTTTAGTATGGCATTCCAGACCCTTCACAATTTGGTCCCAACTTTTCTTTCTAGCTTTATCCCCAACATCCCACTACCAATAAATCTCATACTCTTGGCTTAAAGGGGCTATTCATCATTCCCTGATTTGTAGCCCCAAGTGACTGAAAATAAGGGAATGTGACTTAAAATAAAAACAAGATAAATCAAAAAGAAATATGAAAATCTCTCTGCTTCTCTAGCTCTTAAGACTTCTCTGCAACTTGACAGAATGTCTCAACATATCTAAAGGGAAAATGCATCAAAAAGAAGGTGGAGGAGGGGGAGGACTGGTGAGCAAAGGAAGCAGAGAAGCAACCTAGGCAAATGTTCACAAGATCAAACTAAGCCAGGGGAGAGGAAATCTGGGCTGAGTCGACCCAAATAATATGGTTTACTTGGCAAATCTCTGCCTAGAGTGGGTAAGGGAGCCTCAAGCTAACTCAGTTGAAAGATACCTCTTCAAACAAATAACCCTTGGGTCTTCTTTCCATGCTCAACAGGGGATCTCTGTCAACATGGCTCCTATGTATCTTGCCAGAAGAAAGAGAGGGCACTGGTCAGAAACGCTGGGTCAACTTGACAGCTGTATTTCTCAGTCATCAATTGACCTCCATATTAACAACTTGGCTTCCCAAGAAGCCTGCCTACTGGGAAACAATGTACTGATCTGCCAAATCAAGCAATCCAGTCTGCTGGACAGTTGCATTTCTCATTGGAAATTAACAAATTGACAAGTGCACAAACATATATATATTTGAGAGGAGGGGGGGGGGTTAATCTGTATATCAATTTCTAGGAGCATGACTAATGTGACCCTGCCCTGAGAGACGTCCACTCTCAGGGGGTCCAGCATATCAGATACCTGAAAGTGTAAGGTCAAACACTAGACCCTGGTCTGCAAAGACTCCATGAAGAGGAAGGCCGGTCACTGAGGCCTACTGGCAACTATGCATAGCTCTGCAACAAATGCCTTTAATGTTCACATTACAACATGTGGCATATATTTTTGTGATTTCATTCCTCTATTCATACAATATTTCCTTTTTCCAAAATGCCCTCCTCCCACCACTTCTCCACCTGGAAAACAACTCTTCCTCCTCCACTTTCATCTTTTCTTCCCCTCCTCCTCCTCTTGCCCCTCCTCCTCCCCCACCTCCTCCTCCCACTTCTTTGAGGCTATAGTTCAAATGTCAGTTCTCTGTCACATCTTCCCAAACCACTCAGGTAAAATTAATCACATCCTCCTGGGCGCTGTCATAGCAACCAGTGTCCACCTCCCTCTGCCTGTGCTCTCAAATCAGAATGGGGAATTCAGACTGACTCCTCCCATTACCTGCTCACCTCCCCAGCAAGGCACATGCATCCATCTATACTAACAACCATCATGTGTGCTTTGAGTGCTCACTCAGTGTGCACTGAGGAGAAGATAAAGGGCCGACTATGGATAGGTAAGGAGGTGGATGTGAAATAATTCCATACAGGGAGAAAACAGCATGACCTGAGAACTTGAGACTAGATGAGGTCTGTGTGAGAAGAGAACAAGGTCAAGAGCAAAGGGTTCACTAAATATGACTGAAGAAAATAATGGGGAGGAAACTTATGAACAAATTATTAAGGGTCCTGAAAAGTTGATAAAAGGGGTATAATGGGATTGAGTAGGCAAGAGAAAACCTTAGTAAGTTCTCAGAGAGAAGAGGAACATCAGGAATTTAATAAAGAGCAGAATGTGGTTGTAAAAAGAACTAAAAAGGACCAAAGATGGGGGCCAGAGTTTGAATTTCCCCCTCACTCTCACCCAACCACACATAATGACTAGCAAGTTATTAAACTCCTATAAGCTTTAGTTTACTTATTTATTAAATGGAAATAATATCTACCCTGCACAGCAGTTCTGAAAATTAAATGATATTATCTAGCACAGTAACTAAGATACTGTACCAATCTACAGTAGCTGCTACTGTGCCTGGTTATACAGATATTACTCTAGCCCTGTAAGGAAAGTAAATGAAAGCAAATGGCTGGAAGGTGAAATGCCATTTAATAGGAAATTACAATAGTCCCTTGATTGGGCACAGGTACAGACTTAAAGTCACATTTCCTTGGCTTTAGTAATATCTCTTCCCTTATTCAGCAATGATACCTCAGACAAGTCACCTCTTTCAGTACATATTTTCTGACCTGCAAACTGGAGTAATAAACTCTAGCCTTCCTATTTTACAATTTGATTATATTAGTTTAAATAGAAAAAAATACATTTTAAAGTGTTTCACACACTATAAAATACTTTGGAGAACAGGAAGAAATGAAGAGAATAGTACAAATTTAAGAAATATCTTCAAAAAAGACTCAAGGACATTAGAGACATTTGGAGATACCCTTATCCAAATAAAAAATGTCAAGGTATTGAGAATGCTTCTTTAAAAGAAACCCAGAGATTCCGAGGAGAAAGCCCTCTGAAGGAGATGCTTGGGAAAGGTCTGTTCGGAGGCAAAAGCACATCTAAATAAAAGCAGGTGCAAGGGCAGCACTGGCTTTGGGTGAGGGGCACTGATGTGAAGTGGAGCCCTGAGAATGGCCAGCAACAGCCATCAGAGTGACATATAAGAAAAATGATGATTTGTCTATGACACACATGCAAAGAAAGGAGAACTAAAGTTGTAATATTCAAAATGCAGTAGGCAAATACCTAGCAAAGGGCAAGGACAAAACCCACCCCATAAAGAGAAGACAGGTATTACGAAAAATGTGTGGGCAGCAAAGCTCAGAGCAGAAATCCAAAGTGCACGCAAGAGAAAAGCCAAGGTCAGGTGGCATTAGCATGTCAAGGAGATTGAGAACTGAGGGGGGGAAATCCTCTACCATTGGCTAGAATGTGGTCACCGGTGACCTTCAAGAGTGCAGTTCCAGTACAAAGGTGGGACCAAAGCCAGATTTCAAGGAGTTAATCATAATTCTATGATCCTAACCCGAAATAGCAGTTGCCAGTAAACTGAAGGTGAAATTCACAGATAAGAGAAAAGCGCATTTAATAATTGAAAGGGGACAAACTTTATCTCAAAAAAGCTTCTTAGGATTTTTAACACTTCCACAGGAGAAAGAAGGACTTTGGTTTTTCAAAATCTCCCAAAAGACATATGTAAGTAGCAAAACCCATGGAAGTTAGATTTTGCTGCCACTGAAGGACAAAAAAAGAGGTTACTTAGCCCTAATAGTGGCCTAAACCTTTGATTACAATTAATTCCCATGCCCTAAATAAGGCATTTCAGTAACTAAGTTATATTAACTATTACAGGCAAATCATAATATCCTTTGAATAAATTACATATTACTAAAAGAAGATTAGTTAATAACATTACTATATTATATTTAATAAGTAAACATTGCTTTCTAATGCCCCAAATTTCCATTTTTTAATGTTTATGTATATCTAAGTAAGACATACAGATATCTTTTTGTGGTTCTGTTCATAAACTACACTAACTGATATTTTATTTAAATAAGTACTCAGAGTTACTTTTGATTACATTTAAAGGTATAATATGCTCAAAAAGGTCAGTTAAAAATAAACTCATTCTAAAAACCATAATGGGGAAAGATGAGTAAAACTCAGGAATAGTCAGGCTGCCAGCATCTGGCTTGAGGCAGGTCTTCAAAATAATAGAACAAACAACGCTAAAATGTGTACATAACCACAAAGAACCATGAATAGACAAAGCAAACTTAAGAAAAAAGAGCAAAGCTGGGAACACCAAGCTTCCTGATTTTAAATTACATATATTGCAAAGCTATAGTAATCAAAACAGTATGGTACTGGCCTAAAAACAGACACACAGATCAATGGAACAGAATAAAGAGCTCAGAAATAAGCCCATGCCTATATGGTCGATTAATTTAGAACAAAGGAGCCAATGGGGAAAGCACAGTCTCTTCAATAAATGATGTTGCGCTGGCCAGGTAGCTCAGTTGGTTAGAGCATCTTCCCGACTCATCAAGGTTGCGAGTTTGATCCCAGGTCAGGGCATATACAAGAGGCAACCAATGAATACATAAATAAGTGGAACAACAAATTGATGTTTCTTTCTCTCTCTCTTCCTCCTTCCCTCTCTCCCTCTATCCACCCATCCTTCCTCCCTCCCTTTCTCTGTCTCTAAAATCAATAAATAAGAATATTTTTTTAAAGATTAAACTAGACCCTATTTTTACCACACACAAAATTTAACTCAAAATGGATTAAAGACTTGAACATAAGACCTAAAACTGTAAAACTCCTAAAATAAAATATAGGGAAATAGTTCCTTGACATCAGTCTTGGTGACTTTTTTTTTAATTGATAACAAAATCAAAGGCAACAAAAGCAAAAATGAATAGGTGGAACTATATCAAATGAAAAAGCTTCTGCAGAGCAAAGGAAACCATCAATATAATGAAAAGACAACCTACAAAAAATATCTGCCAATCACATATCGATAAGGCATTAATGTCAAATTACACAAAGAATCCATACAACTCATTAGCAAAATTTCAAAAACAAATCCAATTTAAAATGGGCAGAGGATATGAATAGACATTTTTCTAAAGAAAACATACAGATGGTCAACAGGCATAAAAAGATGCTCAACATCATGAATCACTAGGGAAATACAAATCTAAACCACAATGAGATATCACCTCACACCTGTGAGAATGGCTATCATCAAAAAGATAAGAAATAACAAGTGCTGGCAAGAATGCAGAGAAAAGGGAATGCTAGTGCACTGCTGGTGAGAATGTAAATTGGTGCATTCACTATAAAAAACAGTATGGAGGTTCCTCAGAAAATTAAAAAATGGAACTACCATATGATCCGCAATTGAATTTCTGGGTATTTATCTGAAGGAAACAAAAACACTAACTCGAAAAGCTATCTGCACTCCCTTGTACATAGCAGCATTATTTACAATAGCCACGAGATGGAAACAACCTAAATGTCCATCAATAGATGAATAAAGACAATAAAGTACATGCATGTAATGAAATGTTATTCAGCCATAAAAAGGAAAAAAATCCTGCATTTACAACATGACTCAGACAAATGAAGACAAATACTATATGATCTCACTTACCTGTGGAATCTAAAAGCAAACAAATAAAAACCTCACAGATACAGAGAACAGACTGGAGGTTAGAAGAGGCAGAGGTTGGGGGGTAGTGTGTGGACAAAATGGGAAAAGGTGGTCAAAAGGCCCAAACTTCCTGTTATAAAATAAGTAAGTCATGAGGATATAATGTACAGTCTGGTGATTACAGTTAATAATACTGTATTATATATTAAAAGTTGATAAGAAAGGAAATCTTAAAAGTCTCATCACAAGAAAAAAATTTTGTAACTATGTGTGGTGATGACTTATTGTGGTGATCATAACACAATATACACACATATTCAATCATTATGTTACACCCCTACAGCTAATATAATGCTATATGTCAATAACATGCCAATAAAATAATTGTTTAAAAAATTTTTAAAGAAGGGAATGAAGGCAATTGTATCTCACTCACCAAAACTTTGTCCTAATTTCAAAAGTGTGGATGATATCAAGTTACTTCTTAGTTTTTTTGCATAATAAAACATTGTAACAAATTAATAAATACAGACATAATAGAAAAAATGTCATTTGGGTCAAGTTTTATCTTTCTCACCTCCAAATCTACTGTCAAAAATACTACTTCACAACAAACTGACCATATAGAATTGGCTCTGTTTTGATTGCCAAGCAGTGGAAGAAACATAATGAAACACACCAAAACAAAATGAACAGAAAAAAGAATCAGTACACCAGAAAAACCCAAGTTTCCTGGATTCTGACTAAGACACACTACAGAATTCATAAGCCCTGGTTTTTAGTGCAGCCCAACCCATTAATAAACCATTTAATTACTACACTACTGAGTTTTTCTCGTTTAGTAAAGAAAAATCTCACCTACTCCACCTACTTCTAAAACTGTTGTGATGATAAAATGAAACAGCATATGTAAGAAATATAAATAATTACATTTGTGAAAAATTATAACTATACACACAGAACTTCAGAAATATAAGGCAGCAATCCATCAATCATCATTTTATAGTACAGATGGATTATTTTAATTAATGCATACAATATGCTTAACAAAATTTTAATATTATAATGCCATTCATTATTTCAGTTATTCTCTGAACTTTCATGAACATACTTAGTTGTAAATGACAATATAGTTAAATCTTGATCAATCAAGTTAAGACTTTTACACTGTTCATAAGGTTGTTTACTCAAGAAAAAAATAATAGCAGTTAAATTCAAATTGGATAAAATATATCTCTTAGCTTCTCTTTTAACGATCTGGTAAGAAAGAAAAACTTAAGTAAATGACAGACAAGATTATTACTATTTAGGGAGGGGTGTGGGATGGGAATGGGGGGATGAGGACAAATATGTGACACCTTAATCAATAAAGAAATTAATAAAAAAAGATTATTACTATTTATATTTCACTTGGCATAGTTCACACAGGTTTTTGTTCTTCTTATAGGTCTGAAATCACCTCTACTAAAGATACAACTCTAATTCTTTTTAAATATTGTTTTCAAGATAGAATCAAACTATTCAACTGTACTTCTTTTTCTCCATAGAATAGTCAAACCTTTCTACCTGATTTTCAAAGGGAGAGTGAAAATCTCTGTTCAAATAAAGTAACTGCATAGAAATAGCTGTTAGATAAAATCATCATGTCATAAAACATGACAGTAGGCACAAGCATTTGAAAAGCACTTCAAGTGTGACCCTATTTGCTCACACTCTAGAAATAAACATATAATCCATGCTGCTTTCTTAATCACTGCAATCTAAATATTGAACAGCTTGGCTCCCAATATTATTTTACCAGCATACAGGAGGAACCAGACTGGCCATTTGGAGGATATTAATCAGTGTAAGAATTATCCATTTCAGAAGCTTAGGTCTCTCTAAGACTGAGACCAGTCTGAAGGCTACATGCAAATCTACAGAAAAGAAAGCTTGCCTTCCAGTACTTTCCAACATAAAGACTGAGAAATCACCTATAAAGAAGTATTTTCGAGTAGACAATAATATAAATGCTCACATTTAACCTAAGGCTCCAGGTGGTGAGCAGATTTGAGGTGAGGTTTGAAAACACTTCAGTGCCTTTTTCTGCAGGGCTTTTCCAGAATCCAGCCCTCCAAGCTTGTCCCTCCATCTCTTTCAGTTCACCACCCCTACCGTTGCCGTTTCCTGAGCAAGCCATGAAATAACTGGAGGAAGGGAAGATGAAAAAAATTATTTCACTACCTTGGTGCCTCAACCTGAATCTCTGGTTTAAATATCTCTGACAATCAATAAATCTTAGCAGAAAGGCAAGTTACACACACACTCACTCACACACACACACACACACACACACACACACACTTACAATTGAAGCTTCTGTGCACCCATCCCTGATCCCATTTCCCTCCCTCTTTCCCAGAGGAAAGCACTTTGCTGACGTGTGTCTATCAGTCTCATCACTGACTATTTAAACATCACCTCCATGTGACTTCTTTTATAGATTTAAACTCCATAACCCATAGGCTGTGACCTATACTGCCCTCTGTATAGCATCTAGTAAAGTAATTGGCATAATGTAATCATTTAAATGTTATAAGTACCTCTAAAAAATTAATAAATATTTAGTAAAATTAATTAAATAGAACCATACATTACAAGGAAAACAAAAATGTAGTTATGAAACTCAGCTAGGCATCTGTTATGTACAGTTGATCCAAAAATTCAAATTATTAAAAAATTGGATTTTTAATTTAAAATACTGAATAAACTTTAAGATACAAAAAGAAAATCAGATTTGAAAAACACATTTTTCATGCAAATAATTCCCTATGAATTCAGCAATTATAATTTGTTCTGATTTTTTTGTTTCGCCACATTAGAAGTTATTTTCCTATATTCCCTAGGCAGCAACAAATAACACCATGCATGAGGACTGATATAATTACATGCCAAAAAAGACAGACCAGCACCCTCACACTCCAAACTCCCCTCTGTGGCTTCTTCATGTCCCATATGTTGCTAATAAAACTGTTTCAATCATACCTATGAGACAGTTTTACTGAAACAGTACCAGGCCTCTTGATTTTCCACAAGGCAAACGATATCACCAGAACTGTTAGAAATGCAAATTTCAAGGCTGAGGTAAATAGTGTGTGTGTGTGTGTGTGTGTGTGTACATAGATACATATATATTTTGGAGCACAGAAACTTGCACTAAAACCACAATTCCAATATCTGATTTTTTTAACTATATATTTTATTGATTTTAGAGAGGAAGGGAAAGGGAGAAAGAAAAAAACACCAATGATGAGAGAGAATCATTGATCGGCTGCTTCCTGCACATACCCCACTGGGAATTGAGCCCACAATCTGAGCATGTGCCCTGACCAGGAATTGAACCATGATCTCCTGGTCCATAGATTGACGCTCAACCACTAAGCCACACCATTCGGGCTCCAATATTTGATTTTTAAGCTCTTAAATGCCCAGCAATGTAGAAATATAGAAGGTTCTAGCATCTGATAACAGTATGACAGTCAAGAAACCAAAAGTGTATTATCATCCTTTAATACTGTTATATGATTTATTCAAATTTCTGACTGGTAAGAAATTATGACAGCCAGAAGACTTGTAATAATTATAGATACAAAAAGGAAGGGAAAATAATGGAACATTGAAGTAACATTAGAAATTTTACAAACCTACTATACTGATAAACAATCCAGTATTCATGTGCCCGACTTCCTACTTCAAGATGTTAAACATTTCCATCACATTATAGCTAAATTCACCATATGTAAAGTTTTCTTATAAAACATGAATGCTAAAAGTAAATGATTAACAAAATATCCCATCTAATAAGAGTAATGTGCAAATTAACCATCACTCCACCACACCCACAAGCCACACCCACCAGCCAATCAGGAGCGAATATGCAAATAAACCCAACCAAAATGGCTACGGCCATAGAGAGCAGGAGGGAGGCTTAGGTTTCCCTGGCAATGGAGGAAGCCAAGCTTTCCGCCTGCCCTGGCCGGCCCAGGCCTCCGCTTAAGGCTACAAAGTTTCAATGATAGAAGATAAATAAAACAGAAATGGCAGCAGCCACAGAGCTGGAAAGAGCAGGAGGCTAGGGTTGCCTCCGGCAATGGAGGAAGCCAAGCTTTCCACATACCCTGGCCAGCCCAGGCCTCTACTTAAGCCTACAAAGTTTCAATTATAGAAGATAAATAAATCCCAACAGAAATGGCTGCCGCCATGGTGGGAGCAGAAGGCTTGGCTCCACTACAGGCTACAAAGTTTCAATTATAGATGATAAATAAACCCCAGATACCAGGGCCTCTGCTTGGGTCGCCGGGGGGCATGGCCGGCCTGCAAACCACAACAGGCCCCTTGGCCAGGCCACCCCATGCCCCAAGGGAACCCCCACCCTGATCCGGGACATCCTTCAGGGCAAACCAGCCGGCCCCCACCCATGCACCAGGCCTCTATCCTATCTAATAAAAGAGTAATATGCAGATTGACCATCACTCCAACACACAAGATGGCTGCCTACATGTGGTCAAAGATTCTGCCCCCATGTGGACACAAGATGGCCACCACAAGATGGCCAGCAGGGAAGGGCAGTTGGGAGGGACCAGGCCTGCAGGGAAGAGCAGTTGGGGGGGGGCAGGCCTGCAGGGGAGGGCATTAGGGGCAAACAGGCTGGCAGGGGAGCAGTTAGGCATCAACCAGACTGGCAGGGGAGTGGTTAGGGGGTGATCAGGCTGGCAGGCAGAAGCGGTTAGGGGCAATCAGGAAGGCAGGCAGGCGACCAGTTGGGAGCCAGCAGTCCTGGATTGTGAGAGGGATGTCCAACTGCCCGTTTAGGCCCGATCCCACTGGGTTTGGGCCTAAACGGGCAGTCGGACATCCCTTGAGGGGTCCCAGTTTGGAGAGGGTACATGCTGGGCTGAGGGACACGCCTCTCCCCCTCCCCCTCGGTGCACGAATTTCATGCACTGGGCCTCTAGTTTTTTAAATAAAAAAGTCTGTAAGCACTGCTATTATAGGAAAATGCTCAATTAGATCAAGGCAAATGCATCTCAATTTTTTCAAGAAAACTTCTGGGGATCCCTCCCTAAAATGTTACTTCAACATGACCTCAATTAGTAAATCCTCTGGGGACAAGACTTTTAATAAGTCAACCAAAGAACAAAAGGAATATGAGGAATTCTAGTCTCCTTTGAACTGCCAAGGCCACAAATAGGAAACACGAGGCAGAGGTGCTGGTTCAAGTACAAATATTTCATTTTTGAAAGAGCTACGGCAGATACAGCAGATTTATCCTCAACACTCACACAACCCCACTCTAGTATGTCTTACAACACAATGATGGCTAGAAAGCTAAAGGGGACTTTTGCTAGACTCCCTTTCAACTTGAGGTCTGCACGTGCCCTGGGTTTCCAAAGCAGGAGCACTCCTAGGAAACCAGGAACGAGAGCCACCAAGCACAGGCAGGTCAGCCCAGGCAGCAATGATGGCGAGCAAGATGATGGTTCTTCTGGGGCCAGCATCAAAAGCCAAGAATCCTCAGTCCTCATTCAGCAGCTTCCAAACCTGGGCTGGGCAGCACGGTTCTTCCGCAGAGATGGCTGTGGCTCCCCCCGCAAGCCAGTTGAAAGTGTGGCTCCAGAAGTTGTTCCTACAAGCTCAGCCTGGAGTCTTCCCTTCTGCTCCCTCAATAACCGCATGAACTATGACAACTTAGTAAGTCCCTTCTGCTTCACCCAGCTTTAAAGATTCTGTTAACTGCCACTAAGAGCCCTTTCCAACATATGGGCCAACCGAACAGGACCCATGAAATCAATTTTCAAATACAATACCCAAACTAAGCTTTAAAATATAAACCTACTGTTGAATAACAGTGTGAATGCACTTAATGCTACTAAATTACATGTACAGAGTGGGACTACAATTGTTCACATGGAAAATAATGTAATCTAATCTAATAATAGACAAATATGCAAATTGACCATACCTCCGACACACCCACAAGCCACGCCCACGAGCCACGCCCACCATCCAATCAGAGCGGGTATGCAAATTAACCCAAACCAAGATGGCTACAGCCACAGAGAGCAAGGTTTCCTAGGTAACAGAGGAAGCCAAGCTTTCTGCCAGCCATTGCAGGCCTAAGCCTCCACTCAAGCTACAAAGTTTCCATTATAGAAGGTAAACAAATTCAAACAAATGGCGGCAGAATGGAGCTTGAGAGAGCAGGCCAGGGTTGCCGCGGGCAACAGGGGAAGCAAAGCTTTCCTCACACCCTGGCCGGGCCCACCCACTTAAGGCAACAAAGTTTCAATTATAACCCCAACACAAATGGCTGCCGGCTGCCCGTGGAGGGAGCCCCAGGCTTGGCTCCGCTCCAGGCTACAAAGTTTCAATTGTAGAAGGAAAATAAATTCCAGATACCAGGGCCTCCGCTTTCGTTGCCAGAGGGTGTGGCCGGCCTGCAAACCACCACAGGCCCCTCGCTCAGGCCGCCCCATGCCCCAAGGGAACCCCACCCTGATCAGGGACACCCTTCAGGGCAAACCAGCTAGCCCCACTCCTGTACCAGGCCTCTATCCTATCTAATAAAAGAATAATATGCAGATTGATCATCACTGCAACACACAATATAGCTGCCCCCATGTGGTCAAAGATCCTGCCCCCATGTGGACACAAGATGGCCACCACAAGATGGCCAGCAGGAGAGGGCAGTTGGGAGGCACCCGGCCTGCAAGGGAGGGCAGTTGGAGGTGATCAACCCTGCCTGAGAGGGCAGTTAGGGGTAACCAGGCCGGCAGAGGAGAGAAGTTGGGGACAAACAGGCTGGCAGCAGAGTGGTTAGGGGGTGTTCAGGCTGGCAGGCAGAAGCGGTTAGGGGCAATCAGGAAGGCAGGCAGGCAAGCAGTTTGGAGCCAGCAGTTTTGGATTGTGAGAGGGATGTCCGACTGCCCGTTTAGGCCCGATCCCTGGGATCGGGCCTAAACGGGCAGTCGGACATCCCTTGAGGGATCCCAGATTGGAGAGGGTACAGGCTGGGCTGAGGGACAACCCCCCTCCGTGCACGAATTTCGTGCACCGGGCCTCTAGTAATTAATAAATAATAATACAAGAATAAACTCTGTTTTGCATATTCACAACTGTAAGCCTACTTTTGCCCCACCTTGTACTTAAAAAAATGTTTAAAATGGTAAATTTTATGTTATATATCTTTTATCACAGTAAAAAAAAAATATTTTCACAAACATACATAAAGAACTATATTCAGGCCTAGGAATCAAGAACTCTTAGGTAAATTTGGTTCTGTAAATTTACTCCTTTTCCAATAGTATCAAGCAAGTAAGTCACTTAGTCTCTTGGTCTGGCCGCTTGGCCTCTAAGAATAAAAAGTGGAAGAAATCTCAATAAAGAGTAGGGATAAGACAAACACTAAAATTCTGTAATGTGTGAAGTGGGAAGGGGGTGGGGGGAGAGGACAAGGCAATATTTGTGGCAAAAATTACTATGAGATTACTATGAGCCAATGGCTTTACATATATTCTTATTTAATCCTCTCAAGAACAACACTTGCCCAACCCATCACAATAAAGCAAAACCAGGTGCTTAATCCTTTTCTTACTGATGACAAAACAGAGAAAGGGAGCTAAGCAACTTGCCCAAGGTGCACAGCTAGTGACTTCTGGAGTAATGACAGATCAAGCTCTGTCTGACTCCAAAGCCCTGGCTCTTTCTCTCCCACATTTCTCCTACCGACTGCCACAGCCACAGTGCTCAGCAGTCAAGGGCTAATTAAATTATCCACCACGATGGAATCATCGCAGAGCCAGGGAAGCAATTCCTGAAAAGTGTCACCCAGACCATTAATATAGTATGCCCTGTAGAGTCAAGTGTGATGTTCAAACACAGAAATAACTAGATGATGATGATTATGATGATAATAGCATCCAGCCACCATTTACTGAGTGCCTATTATGTTTAAAGTGCTTCATATACATTACTTCATTTAATCTCCTGACCATCCCGGTAAGAAATACACAGTAGGTGTTACCTTCATTGAACATGAGAGGCAGAGAGATTGATAACTCTGTCCAAGATCACACTGCAAGCCAAGTTCAGAGCCAAGATTTGAACCCAAGTCTCTATGATGCCAAAGCATGTGAGTGGGAACTACCACCTACATTTCCTTTCATCTTCTAGAGAGCCAAACATGGGCCTCATACAGGTAAATAGTCAATAAATAAGTGATTTTACCAAATGTACAAAAAAGGTTCCACAGATTTAACAGATTCGTGCTGGCATAGAGTGAAAAAACACAAATAACTGATAATGAAGAGTCCATCCCTGAAGACCAGTGTATGTTTGCCAGTAAAAACGAAAGGATCAAAGCCCCCTTTCCTCAGAGTCTTCCAGCCTCCCACACTCCTCACTTCACCGCCCACCACAAGGAAAAGCTATAGACATGCCTTGCTCTAGCCACATACTACCCTGTCCTTAGAGAACTGTATGAAAGCAAGGAAATCACCTGAAAGGCATCTACTTCAGCAGGTCGGGTGGGGCCCGAGCATTTGCAACTTGAACAAACTCCCAGGTGACACTGCACCAGATCATGCTAGTTTCAATTATTATCATCCTAAAACTTCTTTTTGTCTTACCATTTCAGCTACCAAAGAGTGATTAATTAGGAAGATGGCATTTATCTTCTCTTTGGTACAGCATAGCTTTATAATCCTATATAACAAGAGAGGAATATGCTAATTATCCGTTATGTCGTGAGGCATAACAACCAACTGCATAATGACCAGATCATGGATCTGCAGGAGGGTGGGGCAGCGAACTACAAGCGGGCGGCAGAGAGCTACAGGAGCGGGCAGGGCAGCAAGCAAGTGGGAGGTGGAGAGCTACAGGAGGGGGCAGGGCAGCAAGCTATGAGGGGAGGGTGGGGGGGGGAGCTACAGGAGGTTGGCAGGGACCTACTATCACACGGATTCGTGCACAGGGCTATTAATGGAGATATAATTAACAAGCTGGAAAATAGCCAAAGGATTGGCAGGGTGGAAGCTAGGGAGGACTACATAGTCTATATCCAGATAATCAATAGGTACATTAGACCTTTGAAACTATCAATGACACATGTAATATGTGTCTGTTACAAGTTATGAGGTTGGGTGTAGAGGTAGAGAGAAGGGAATAAAATTTAAATAAATGAAATAAAATTTAAATAAAGGGAATAAAATTATAAAGTATATAACTAACATTTAGAAACTAGCAAACACACAAAAAAATGTTGCCCTAGCCTGCTACAAAACTCTACTTCTTGATTAAAAAAAAAAATGGGCCTAACTTTTAGTGAAATACCATTAACAAATATTTCCCAAATAAACATTACTACTCTTAACAGAATAAAAAGTTAAAAGTAACAGGAATTCAGTTTATTCCAAGATGATAATAATGAGCTGCAAAATGTCAAGAAAACCCAAAACAGTGCATACACAATGATGGAGTCACTGTTCTCTTTTATTTACAAACAGAAAAAGAAATTATTTAGTATCATTATGACAGACACACCCATATATGGAAATAATAGCTTGTGTAGTTAACTCAAAACATGGTCCAAAACCACATGTGCTGGAAACATAGAAAATCCTGTCTCATGAAGCAAAAACGCCAGTATTGAAAATTACATGCTGGCAAAATTTAGCTTATAGAGTATAGCCTTCTGTTAAACAAAAGGCAGTCCATGATTTTGTTTTTGTTTGCTTTAATTCAAGTGACTTCAGAACACTTGAAGTTTACCAAGATATCCATCAAAAGTAAATAAAAACTGAAAAAGCAACTAAAAAGAAAAAGAAACTGACATAGTGGAACTGATAGAGTGGAAAAGAATAGAAAATAATCCAAATATCTGTCAAAAGCATGAAAGATAAATAGGAGCATAATCATACAACTGGATATAATACGGCCCTAAAAATCAGTGACCTGTGGCAGTGGAGTCATAGCCTGAACTATGTTCCCCAAAAATTCATATCTTAAAGCCCTAATCCCTAGGAACTCAGAATGTAACTGTATTTGGAGATAAGGCCTTTAAAATGAGACCATAAGGGTAGGCTCTACACCAGTATAACTAGTGTCCTTATAAGAGGTAATCTGGATGCACAGACACATGAGCACAAAGCAAACAGGGTGGCCAGAAAGACGGTGGCCATCTGCAAACCGAGGAGAGAGACCACAGAAAACGGCAAATCTGCCAACACCTTGATCTTGCATTTCCACCTTCCAGAACTGTAAGAAAATGAATTTCTATTGTTTAAACCACCCAATCTGTGGCAGTTTGTAATGGCAGCTCTGGAAAATTAATACAAATGGCCTCAAACTTACACATTCATAAGAATCATCTGGAAGCGTGTTGAAACAGATTGCTGAGCCGTGCCTGTCACTGGGTCTGGGTGAGGCCTGAAATAGAGCTGGCTTCCTGAGTGCATGAACAGGCTTGCTCTGGCCCCCTTCTGGGTTTAATGCTCTGTTGTCGCCATCTTGAAATTATTAATAGTTTCTGAACATGGGCCTAGCATTTTCGTTGTGCACTGGGCTATACAAATGTTTCTGAGCCAGGCCTGAGAATCTGTATTTCTGACAAGTCCCCACGTGACGCTGAAGTTGCTGATTGGGGATCAGATTCTGAGAGGCACTGAGATATTCCTAATAATGAGCATCTTTTCATGATGTTATTGGCCATTTGTTTATTTCTTCTGATAAACATCTAGTCAGATAACTTGCCCATTTTTAAAAACGGAGTGGAGACTTCATGATTGAGCTCCTAATATACTGTGGATGCAAGTCCCTTATCAGACAGATGATTGGCAAATATTTTCTCTCATTCAACGGGTTGTCTTTGATGGGTTACTTTTGAAGCACTAAAGCTTTACATTTTGATAAAGCCCAATTTACCTACTTTCTTTTTTGTTACTTGTGCTTTTGGTGTCATACCTGTCCAGTAGGTGTTTCCTGAAAGAAGGACTGGCTCCAATACAACAAGATGCCTCCATATTTTAATTCAATTGTTGCCCACGTAAAGGAGATCAAGTAAAAGGGGAAGAGTAAAGATTTAAAGGCGCAATGGGGCAATATTCTTTCATATATATATATTCAATCATCATTGAGAATATACATTAGTATCAAATGTGGAAGATTTTTATATCACAGCATAAGAAGTAAGGATTTAAAATGTCAATTGTGTTCTCACTGCTAAGAAACTTTCACTCACTTAACCTTGCCTGGTCTAACTGCCAATCCTTAATATTGAGCAAATTCACTATGTAACACCTTCCTTCTGACTCCCAGACTATTGAATAATGATGAAGACACAAGGCACTTGAGAGTTGGTGACAATAAAAATGTATGATTAAATTCTTGGCTAGAAATTCTTGCATTGAGAATGCTTCCTCTTTGACCACAGCAGTTGCTCCAAATATTTTCCTCTTTTTTAAAGTCCTTAATACCACTTCTGCCTACCATCTCTTAGCAGATGATCACTCTTTTCCTTCAATAAACTTTCCTGGTGATTTAACATGAGCCACTAAGCTCCTCCTATAAATTATCTATACTAATAAAAGGGTAATATGCTTATTAGACCAGACGTCTTCTGGACATCCTTCTGGACAAAGCCATGGTGGCGGGGGCCAAGGCAGAGGCAGTTAGGGGTGATCAGGTCGGCAGGGGAGGGCAGTTAGGGGTGATCAGGGTGGCAGGGGAGGGCAGTTAAAGGCGATCAAGCTGGCAGGGGAGCAGTTAGGGGCATCAGGCCGGCAGGCAGAAGCAGTTAGGGGTGATCAGGAAGGCAGGCAGGTGAGTGGTTAGGAGCCAGCAGTCCTGGATGTCCCGGATTGGAGAGGGTGCAGGCCAGGATGAGGAACACACCCTTCCCCCCATGCATGAATTTCATGCACTGGGCCTCTAGTAAGTAAATAATAATCCCACATATTTTCTTTTCCTCACAATTTACAAGTAGGGTTCCTTTTTCTCTCAAAGGGTAGCCTATGCAGCTATGTTAAATTCTGCCACCTCCTTTAAGACTGTGAACCACCAATTATCCCCTCTGTAAAATCTTTAACCCCTTCCTTAGCACCAGGGCCTTTGTTTCCATTAACAAATTCATCCATTTGCCTCAACCATTAATATCCTTTCCCCTTATCATTCAACTTTCCCAACCAAGTGTTTCCAGAGAAGTCTACATCACTGTCTCCATATCCTTGTCTTCAAATGCGCTCATCAATACTATATTATCTGGTTTCTAACCATATCAGTCTGCTGAAGTCACCCCCAAAAGAGTCTCCAGTGGTTACCAAACACCAAATGAACTTTACTTGGTCTCATGTATCTTCAAACCTACACAGTATTCAATAGTGTTCACTATCCTATCCTTGAAACTTTCTTGTTTCAACTTCTATAATAATAGCATACTCTTCTGGCTCTGCTTTTACTTTTTTCTCACAAGCAACTCATTCCTCCAAGTACTTCCTAAATATATGCATTCTTAATTACCCAGACTTATCAATTCAGCCACCTCACTCTCACATACAAACTCTCCTTTTCACTCCTATTATTACCAGTTATCTGAACCACTAAGATAGCCTTCCAATTAACTGGTTGCCATGCCTCTACTATTACTCCCTAATCCAGTGATTTTCAACCAGTGTTCCAGAAGAGGCACATGGTGTGCCACAAAAATTTTAAACCATGCCATACCTCACTATTTAGTTAGGGTCCCTGACCTCTTTTCCCTTAGATTGTCATATAACAAATGACAACAGCCAACACAACAATAGCCGTCCAATGTGAATGAATCAAAACTATACTTATTATTTTTGTCAGATCCGCAAAAAGTATGTATAATATATTTTTTGGTGTGCTGCAGAATTTTAGTAATTAGTTTATGCGTGCCATGAGATGAAAAAGGTTGAAAATCACTGCCCTAATCCAAGAAACCAACTTCTTTGACTTCTTCGGTAACATTCCTAAAGTGTGGCTTGATTGCCTCATTCTTCCATTTAAAATTGAGAGGAAACATGCATTCAAAAAAAAAACATTTGGTATAAATCTTAGCTCTGACAATTACCTGTCATGAAACCGTGGGTAAGTCACAAGTCTGACACATAAAGATGTTCTACAATCTTCAAGGGTTATCCACTGCCTAACAAATAATATCTAAATACTCTTACAAGACAGTCAAACACCATTTTTCTAGTCAAACAGCCAATTGCTCCTTCTGCTCCTACGCAGGACCACTAGAGACTCTTCGATGATACACTATGTGTCTCTGACTTTTCCATGTTACATGTTAAGCTGGAAATGTCCTTTTCCCAAATCTCCCCTGCCAATTTTCTACCAGTTACTTAAAGTCCAGGTCTAGTGCCATATCCTTTAAGAAATGCCTAATATGAAATAATATTTTTCTGAGTTGTACTTATACCTCCCTTATACCTTTTATTCCATTCAAGTTTTATATATAAGCCTTCCTTCTGTATTAGAATGTAAACTCTATATGTTTTATCCACTACACTGCTCAATAACCTGTACTACAAACAGAGGCATTAAAGAAAAATAATAGTGACACTTAGAATTCTAAGATTTATTTCCAATACTATTTATAAAATTTATCCTAAGTAAATTTATCTTATCGATATGCTCACTATGGAAATCGAATAAAAATGTTCAATAAACTGGGACATTTTCAAAGAGAGGTATGACTTACTTAGAGCATGTAATTGAAACACAAATAAGAAATAAGACTTTTATAAGTCTGCTTTATGGAGAATAATACGATTTTATTAACAGCTAGATCCTATCAATTCAAAATTATAAGCCTTGTCTTTTTATTTCATTTTTAAAGATAATTTACATAAATTATCAAATAACTCCATTTCAGAAACACTCAAACATAACAAATGATCATATGCATAATCAAAATGCTGCACAAAGCTATGTGTCAATAAAATTTCCAAGGTATTTTACAAAAATTTATCAGAGTTGATCATTTTTGCCAGACTGCAGAATATATAGTATAATTCTTGAAACTTAAACCAGAGAAGAAATAAACAAGCAAATCATACATAAAAGGGGTGATCAAATAGTCAGTATTCAAGGACAAAGTGACATTCTAAATGAATAAGAAAGACTGTATTACCACATTTTTGTCATATATCTATTCTAGAATATAAGAAAACAGAAGAACCATGAAGACACACATAATATATGGATACAAGCAAGTACAAAGTGAAAGAACCACTGCAAAGATTAGTGAGAGTGGGAAGCACCTGCTTACAATTTGACTAGTATATACTGTAAACAGTACCTGCTTCCTTGACTGGAAAAGCTCTAAGAGAAAACCAAACTACTGCATTAGGGCGTGTGACATATGTGCTTATGCTCTCATGTAGTTGTACTAAAGGACAGTGCATGGGTCTCAAAATGCCAGCATCATTAATAACGCATCCTTGGAAAGGTTGTACACGTAAGAATAGACTTGAACGTAACTCAACACTCGTACATCTTCCCTGTGTTCATACAGCATGCTTTTGAAACTAGAGAGGCAGCATTTTTACTTTGGGTATAATATCATCTCTTCAGGTACTGAATCCCCTGATCTCGAGGTATAATAATTAAACCAAGTACTTCTTCATATTGTAAGATCCACAGTCAAAGCATACATATATACATTAGATGTCTAAGCTGTCAGAAGAGGACAAATAATAGGTGTGGCACAGGTAGGTTTACAGTTGTGAATACACAAAACACAGTTTATTCTTGGATCACTAGAGGCCCGGTGCACAGAATTCGTGCACGGGTGGGGTCTGGCCAGCCCACCCCGATTGGGGCTGATTGGGCCCAGCTGGCTGGGGGAAGGGGTCATGGGTGGTTGGTGAGCCGTCCGTGTCCCCGATCAGGTTTGGGGGAGCAGATCGGGGGTGGGGCCAGCCAGAGGAGAGGGGCCTGGAGAAGACCCACTGAGCTGGAACTGAGCATGGGCCCCAGGCTTTCCAGGGAGGACGGCCTCAGCAAAGAAAGAGAAACCACCAGAAGGCTCTGCAAACAGGCCCTGAGCTCCCTTTGGCCAGGCGGACTCAGAGCTGGTGTCCCTGTGTGTACATTAGACACAGCCCGGCACTCACCTTTGTTGGTCAAATCCATTGCATTGAAAACTTGTTCCCCTTCTTCTCTTTGGGCCCTTACAACAAATACAGGCCAATGGAAAGACACAGGCCCCAGGGGAAGAGCCAGGCCCCACAATCACCTGAAATTTAGGCCTAAGACAACTGGGTAGCAATCTCCACGGAACAGAACATACTGTTTCAGTCTTAATTCTCCCCTAAAATGTGCCTAGCTGCTCCTCTTTAGCTGGGATAGACTGAACTAAGGAACCAAAGACCGAGATTCCTTTGAGGTGGGATCCACCGGGAGTCGCTGGTGGCAAGGACCCTCACAGGCGGCTGCCTTCCCCGCAAGCTCGGTGTGCTCTGAGCCGGTCCGTTTCTGGTGTTGCTAGGTCCTGGGCTGCTGGTCAGGTGGCAGGTCCACAGGATTTCTCTCCGTCGTCTTCCTGACCTCCTGAGCAGTACCCTCTGGCCCGGACTGTCGCTAGAGCTGGGACTCGGAGAGCGAAGGAGCTGGCCCACCCCGAGAGGGACCTGCAGGTGGCTAGGCCACGCCCCCCACCCCGCTTCTTAGTCTCACTTGCGTGGATCAGGCCAAAGGCCACTGCCCAAAACTGGCGCCATGTGGGGAGGGTTGCAGCGGGGAGAGGGGCGCCCTGACCTGCCAGCTTTGGTGACAGTCATCTCGGTGCCCAGCTGATTGGATTCGTCCCACAGAGCCTTCATCTCAAGCTGCATGCTCATGCTGGCCACCTTTGCGTTCTTCGTTACCAGCGCCTTGGCAGCGACCACGCAACTGGCCCCGGGGCCCTCGGGCTCGGCAGCAGCACTGGTGGTGGCCCCTGTGGCCGGCGCATCATAGCGACCGGTCATTCCAGTTGTTCTGCCATACAGTCACTGGGCTTTTATTATAAAGACTAGAGGTCCGATGCACAAAATTTGTGTATGGGTAGAGGCCCTAGGCCTGCCTGACGATCAGGGCCAATCTGTGGGGCAACTGGCGAGATGATCGGGGACCCCCACTGGCACCTGCCTTAGCTGGACTGGGGCCTGCAGGCTGGGGGAAGCTCCTGCATTGAGCATCTGCCTCCTGGTGGTCAGTGCACATCATAGCAACCGGTCGTTCCACTGGTCGTTCCACTGTTTGGTCAATTTGCATATTAGGCTTTTATTATATAGGATTATTAATTTATTATTGTATTGTTTTCCATACAAACCACTGTAAACCTACATTGGCCACACCCTGTGTTTGCTTTTCTACCTGTGTGCAGTAATACAGATGACTTGAAGTTGACTTGACTGAACATCTGTCTCTGAGTTTCTTTTGGCTTTTAAACCCTCGTGAGTGTTTGAGCCCACCATTTAGAAATACTTAACTACCAAATCAAAGTCCCTTATAGGGGTCTATTCAATGGCCCTATTTTGAACCATAGATCTCTTTGAGGGTCTAATGAAAACTAAAGGCCCTCTACACAGAAATATCTGAAGTACATACAGACAACATAAGCTATTACGTAAGAATGGGGAGGGGAGGAGTATTTTAGAGACTTTCCCAATGTCTGATGAAATTTGACTTACCTTAAGCACTTTCTCCAAGACTCCCTAGAATTTTTTCTGAGCCTAAATTGATATACTAAATGCCCCCAGTGCTACCACTTATCAGAAAAGTCAAGTGGCTTTCCTGTACTTTTTCTTTATAATCCCCTAATTCTCTTGCATCATGCTGTACTATTTTAATTGATTTTTTTATTTTCTTCTCCACTGGAATGTATGCTCCTTAAAATCAGAAACTGTGTCAGGCTCTTTTCTATAGCTCCAGCCACTAGTACAGCACCTATGGCAAAGAAAGTATTCATTAAGTATGACTTGATCAAACAAAGCCATGGGTTGATAATTATTAAAGCTGGGCAACTGGTACATGCAAAGTAGAAGAGGAAGGGTGTTCCATTCTACCAGCCTGTCTTCTTTGGAATATATTTGAGATTTTTCAAATATTGGGGGAGTAGGGAGCCTGAAAAAAAGAGACTTGCAGCTAGCTACACACCAGTAAGACCAGTAAGTTTTACATACACGAAAGAGTCTAAAACAAACTGGACCTGGTCATTTTGCCTCAAAGAACTAGGATCAGTGAGCAGAAACCAAAATTTTGACTTCCCACAAGAAAGAACTCTCACCTTGGCCAGTTTTGCTCAGTGGAGAGAGCATCAGCCTGCAGACTGAAGGATCCCAGGTCAATTCGGGTCAAGGGCATGTTCCTTGGTTGTAGGCTCAATCCCAGCCCAGTCAGGGCACAGGCGGGAGGCAACCAATCAATGCGTCTTTCTCACATCAAGTTACTCTCTCTCTCTCTGTCTCTTCCCCTCCCTTCCACTCTCTCTAAAAAATAAAAATACACAACTCTAATAATTAAAGGTGTCTGAAAATGAAATCTGAACATAAAGCTGGTTCCAAGGAAAAAAGAGAGGACCCTGTCCCTGGGCTAGTAATAATAGTCAATTTAGGTGTTAAATCACTAACTGGAGTAAGTGCATTCTAAGGGATCTTCAAATCTGTTAATATCTGAAAACAGAATTTATTATCTAAAACAGATACGTAGAAATCAATGGAAAGATGACTACTGATTTCATATTCTTTGTAAAGCAAGTATTCATTCTCAGAACTCCAATTTCTCTAGCCTTCTGGCAGGTCCTCAATGTGTCCTGGGGCCTCCTTTATACATGCTGCTCCTACTGGAATGTTCTTCACATAGCAGCTGATCAGGTTTTTTCATTGCATGCTCTCTAACATCACAATTATTTCCTAGAGAGGAGAAATGCCTTATTTTTGCTCAGCACCATATCCCCAGGGCCTGTCACAGAGCCTGACATGCTGTAAGTGCTCAATAAATATTTGTTGAATGGATAAATGACAGCATACCCTATGAACCTAGCATTTTCATAAATTATGGTCTAAACTTAATACTTGACGAAAAATAACCAAGCTATTTCTTTATCACAAGTGATTAAGCTACCTCCCTAGAGGCTAAGGACAATAAGAAAATAGCTAGCTCCCAAAGCAATATTTTCATACTTCTTTTATTATAAAAATATAACACATTTTCAATAACTTTTAGTTTCATAATACTCAAAATAAATTTATTTCCCAAAACTCTTAAGATTTTGACAAGCCAAATGATCCTCAAGTCAAACTGTGGGTTATTAAGCTGAAAGAATATATTGTATGAATGTGAAGTTTAATGAGGACATTTAGGTAATGAAAAAGCAGTGAGAGAACTTAAGGACAGATGGACAGCCATCAAGTCATATAAACTATTTCCAAATGTGTGTCTGAAGAAAGATATGAAAATTCCCAGGATAGGAATACTTTGTGTTGCTAAGAAACACTGAAGATTAATGAGTAAATTGTCTCCCTTAGAAAGGTCAACTACAATCATCTCATTTATCAGTGTAATTCGTTTTAATAATTATTCATTTCTAAAAACTTTACAAAATATATTAAACTAAATAAAAAGGAAGACATAAATTTTGTTTAACACTCAGAAATCATTAATGCATCTGATGTGTACAGAGATAGTGGTATTTTACTTATTTCCATCAAAAGTGACTTTTTAAGGATAAAATCACAAAATCCTAGCTTTAGTATTAAGATTTTAAGTGAGAAAAAAATAATATTCGATATGAAAAGTACCAAAAAAAGATTCCACCCACACCAAATTTATCACTCTAGCTAATATATAAAATATTTGAAATACCAAATAAGTCCTAACAAAACTAAACACTAGGTGTTGAGGGTATTATTTTAACTTGGGAGAAATGACCCATTTCCATCTTATTCAGAACTCTGTATTACCTGATAAAATTGAATTAGAGCCAACACTGCACCACAATGAAATCCCTTAGATTCAACTCTGTTCCTTATAACCTTTAGCCTTAATTTTGGACCCAACATGAACTTTCACCCAGACCTACACTTTCACCCAGGTCACCCACTCCATTATTAGTACAAATCCTGGGCTCAGTCCCATCTTCACTTCAGAGACAAATGGCAAACTAAAAAAAAAGATGAAGATAAGCCTTCCTACTGAGTAATGAACTCCAAAGAATGATTGTTTGTTTTTTTTAAAAATGACTTTTTTGTTGTTGTTGTTAATCCTAACCCAAGGATATTTTTCCATTGATTTTTAGGGGGAGTGGGAGAGAGAGGGAAAGACAGAGAGAAACATCCATGTGAGAGAAACACATGGCTTGGTTGCCTCCTGCATGATCCTCGACCAGGGCCCGGGCCGGGGAGGAGCCTGAAACCAAGGTATGTGCCCTTGACCAGAATTGAACCAGGACCCTTTGGTCCATAGGCTGAGGTTCTATCCACTGAGCCAAACCGGCTAGGGCTAAAGGAATGACTTTTAATCCTCACTCAAGAATATGTTTTTTATTGATTTTAAAGAAAAGGGGGGAGGGAAGGAGGGAGGGAGGGAGGGAGAGAGGGAGGGAGGGAAACATCTAACCTAAAACCTGAGTATGTGCTCTGACCGGGAATCGAACTCAACATCTTTTGGTTCACAGGACAACACTCCAACCAACTGAACCACACAGGCCAGGGCAAGAATGATTGTTTTTTTGATAAAATTAACATAATTTACCTTGGAAAGATCTGAATGTGGAAAAGATTTAGCCTAATGCCTGGCATTTACTAAATACTCAAAAATCAGAACTATTATTATTACTATGTTTTCATTTTGTAAATTGATTCCTTCTGATACTAATACTAATAAACAATGTATTCAGTGACTTTCTAATATTCCAAATCTACAAATTAGAAAACACAAGACTTTAAAACTCCTTTGACTTTTTGTTATGGAAATTTTCAAATACAACAGTAGAGAGAAGAGTTTAATGAACCATATCACCTGGCTTCAACAATTATCATCACTGTCAATTTTGTTTCATCTTTGGGAAATCTATTCTTAAACAGTGCAAAAGTACCCAATGTGCTGACCACGAAGAAATGATGAGTTTCATGCAAAAAATTTATTTTTGTCTCTTACTGGTCTGTTCAACCTATTCAGATATAAACCAACCTCTGCCCTTCAGAAAAAAACTCAAGTAATCCTCATGACTTTTCTGGTCCCTCATAAGGAACAGAAAGTCATCTGGTCACTTTAAATGCTAAGTCTCAGTTCAGTAATTTAAAATAACTAATCTCATATAGATAACTAGGGAAATTTGAATATGGACTATATGTTATATAACATTATTTTATCACTGGTAAGTTCCTGGGTGTGATAATGGTATTATAATTACACAGGAGAATATCTTAATATTTAAGATAAACAAGCTAAAATATTTAGGAGTAAAGTGTCATTTGCATGGGCTGAAAAAGTATACATACAATAAATACATGTAGCCAAATGTTACTAAGTGATAAAAGGTATGAGGTGTTTATTATATTACTGTTTCAACATGTCTGTAGGCTTGAAATTTTTCTGAATTAAAGGACTAGATCCAAATAATAATTTAAACTCCAAAGTACATTTAATATTAAATCTTATGTACTCCACTCAGCTAGAGCCTGCCCAGAGCTGACCACTGTTAGTGAGGAGGGGGAAAGAATTTTCTTCTCACCAAGTTCGTTTTCTTCTGCCACCTTCCTAGGTTTTCTGAGCAAACCAGAGTCAAGGTCAGGGAGGTGAGAAGAGGTCAGGTATATAGGACAATTCTTATTTGACTGATCCTATAACAAAATAGCCTAGTGCTATGTGGCTATGGCAAGTGTTTAAAGATATTTTTTCCTCTCCTGGCAGCTTATGTGCATTGTTCCAAGGGTAGATTCTCCAGTTGCAAACCTCCTGCCGGGGCAGTGCCTTCCTCAGCTAAAAGTGGTCTCCCAAGCCCCTCTCGGCTTCTGATCTCTGGCAGTACACCCACAACTCCTTACTGCTGGGATCCTCCTACCCTGGTAGGATCCCTTTTCACATAATTCTAGATTGATAATCACATTTTGGGATACATACACCTTTGACCTATTGAAAGAAAAGGTGTGCAATTACTTCTTAAACCCAGCCCTACTGCCACAGAACACTTTAATTTTCCCAGGTATGCATCTCTGCTCCACCTGCCCTGCTCCACTTGCAGGACTCATATCATCCAGTTCAAACTCTTCTCATTAGGCTTGATGAACCATTCAGACATCCCTATGGGAGGCAGGGTTAAAACACACAGCTGAAACACCAAAGATGGCTCACTGGACCAGAGCAGAGCAAATGGAGTGGACTGGACCAGAGCAGAGCAGAGCAGGTGGATGAGGGAAGGTGGAACAGACCAGAGTGGAGCAGGGCAGGTGGAGCAGGGCAGGTGGAGCAGGGCAGATGGATGAGGGCAGGTGGAGCAGGGCAGATGGATGAGGGCAGGTGGAGCAGGGCAGGTGGAGCAGGGCAGGTGGAGCAGAGCAGGTGGAGCAGGGAAGGTGGAGCAGGGAAGGTGGAGCAGGGCAGGTGGAGCAGGGCAGGTGGAGCAGAGCAGGTGGAACAGGGCAGGTGGAGCAGGGCAGGTGGAGCAGAGCAGGTGGAGCAGGGCAGGTGGATTACAGCAGGTGGAGCAGAGCAGGTGGAACAGGGCAGATGGATGAGGGCAGGTGGAGCAGAGCAGGTGGAGCAGGACAGGTGGAGCAGGGCAGGTGGAGCAGGGCAGAGTGGAGCACAGTTGTCTAGTTGGAGAGGGGCCTCACCTCAGGACTGCCTAGTTCAAGGGCCCCCTCACAGCTGTGCTGTTCTACCCCTCATAGCTAAGCTATAACACTATTGAGCTGTTCAATAACAGTGTTATATCACACTAGAGGCCTGGTGCATGAAATTTGTGCATGGGGGGACGGGGGACCCTCAGCTCAGCCTGCACCCTCTCCTACCTGGGACCCCTTGGGGAATGTCCACAGGAATCGGGCCTAAACTGGCAGTCGGACATCCCTCTCACTATCCGGGACTGCTGGCTCCCAACTACTCGCCTGCCTGCCAGCCTGATCACCCCCTAACCCCTCCCCTGCCAACCTGATCGACGCCTAACTGCTCCTCTGCCAGCCCCATTGCTCCCTACTGCCCTCCCCTGCTGGCCTGGTAATCCCCAAATGCCATCCCCTATCAGCCTGGTCACCCCTAACTGCCCTCCCCTGCTGGCCTAGTCACCCCCAACTGCCCTCCCCTGCCAGCCCAGCCACCCCCAACTGCCCTCTCCTGCTGGCCTGATCGCTCCTAACTGCCCTCCCCTGCTGGCCTGATTGCCCACAACTACCCTCCCCTGCCGGCCATCTTGTGGCAGCCATCTTTGACATGGGGACAGCCATCTTGTGTGAGGGTCAATTTGCATACTGCCTCTTTATTATATAGGATTTGAGCTGTTTACACAGAATAAAGTTTCTTTCTTTACTGCAACCCAAATTACGGATTCCTATTAGTGTTGAATTAGCACCTGAAACCATTGGTTGACATTTAGTCCATGCTTTTTGAAGCAAATGTAAGCATTACCTGCCAGGTTCCTTAAACTGTGGCCTCCAATCAGTAATCAAGACTCCTGAAGGCCATTACCACTCCTCCAGGAGGCACGTCATTTTTATCTTAAATGCCAGAACAAGCATCCAGCACATCATGGGTCCTCAAGAACATGTTTTTGAAGGGATGACCTCAGCAAATGACAGTAGGTATAAATAAATACAAGAGTGTATAAAATTAAGCAATGACGAATGACTTTCACTATCTGAAGGACTATCTGAAAATAGTCTGCTCAGTCGCTGTAAGGTGTGCTAAGCAAAGCACATTTGGTCCTTCCTAATTTATACAACTAGATGTAGTCCTCTGAGAACCTAAAAGGGCCACCCAACACCCAAGTGCTCCTCTTCTGTTCTAGCACGGCACCCATCTACACACTTACTCATGGCATACGGGAAATACCCGTCTCTGCCATTTGTATAAAAGTTATTTAAGGCCCTGGCTGGGTAGCTCAGTTGGTTAGAGCATTGTCTCAATACACCAAGGTTGCAGGTTCGATCCCAGGTCAGGGCACAGACAAGAATCAACCAATGAATACATAAATTAGTGGGACAAGAAATCAACGTTTCTATCTATCTATCTATCTATCTATCTATCTATCTATGTCTTCCTTTCTCTCTAAAAAAAAAAAAAAAAATCAATAAATTAAACTAAAAAAAAAAAAAAAAAGAGCCAGGTCTTGTAAAATGTATATTCTGAATAAAAGTTATTCAAGGTTTACTTATGTGTTCACCCAGGCAACCATAAATAGTGCTTACTCTGAATAAAAACAAAATATGTTGACCAATAAGGTTAAACTAGAAGACCGGCATAAAAGTTAAAAAATAAATCAATTACATCAGAGAATGAGTAGTGTGCCATTTCAGATTGCCAAGAGCAATCCTCAATCTTTACTGGATGAACACTATGTAGATCTAATGAAGGGACTCTTTATTTCTATCTGTTCCTTACTTTAGAACCCCAGCCATACAGAAATACCTATCTTTAGGGTAGCATAATGCCTGGAGTAGTAGTACACACTTACACATATGCTTATTCATTCAATAAGCCACAGTGGAGACCAACTTCATGATACCCTAAAAGCTTTCTGTTTTAAAGAGTGTTTATATAAATACTAGAGGCCCGGAAAGCCAGTCTCAGCCCGATCCCCACAGGCCAGGCCGAGGAACTCCACCGGTGCACTCCCCACTCCCCCCTCCCTCTGAGATTCATCAGTCTGTTCCATGTTTCCATGCCTGTGGTTTCCACTCCTGCATTGAGCATCTGCCCCCTGGTGGTCAGTGCACATCATAGCTACTGGACAGTCGGACAGTAGGATGGTCGCTTAGGCTTTTATATATATAGATTCAATAGTATTTACAGAATATCAACTACATGCCAGGTTCTAGGCTAAATCGGGCCCTATGTGCAAATCAAAGATGATTCAATCATTCAATGAACTTATAATTTTATAAGGATTTGATAAATACTCAAAAAACTGTAACATCCTACTAAAAAAAGCACGGTCATAAAGAAATGAGAGACTGTAAAGAATGATTAAGATTTTGACAGGGAAAGGTGAAGAAGAGCTTTCAGCAAAAGAAAAAGTATTGTAGAAAAAGAGGTAAGCCCAGGAATGTGACCAGATGCTGGAGCATTTTGCTTGGTATTTAAAAAAGTGGAAAATAAGGGTAGCAAAAGCAGACTAAAGCCTAACTGGAGAGGCCCTAAAGTGCCGAGGTTAAATATTAAAACTTCCTTTCTTAACAAGGACAATCAAAGAAAATATAGGTTCAAGGAAGAAGAGAGTCACCGAAAATGGAAACTGGTCTCAATATGAACAAAATACTAGAAGAAAATAGAAATAAGGAAAACTAGGAGAAGAGCACTTTTTTGTTTTGTTTTGTTTTGTTTATGTTAATCCTCACTCAAGGATATTTTTTCCATTGATTTTTTAGAGAGAGTGGAAGGGAGTGGAAAGAGAGAGACACATTGATTGGTTGCCTCTTTCACATGCCCAACCAGGGCCGGGGATTGAACCTGCAACCCAGGTACTATACATGCCCTTAACGGTGAATCAAACCCATCAAACCAGTGATCCTTCCGTGTGAGGGCCAACTCTCTAACCACTGAGCACACTGGTCAGGATGGGAGCATAGTCTAAGGCTATAGATGTCTGCATAACATACTTTAAAAAAGAAAAGTCACCAAGAAAGGAGTTAAACTATATAGATGATAGATTAGATAGATAGATAGATAGATAGATAGATAGATAGATAGATAGATAGATATAGAGATATAAATATATAGATAGAGATAGATATAAAGTCTGCTTTAAATGTACACAAAAACTTTTTTTCTTAAAGTTCAACACTAAAAAAGGGAGTCACAGGGCATTTCTAATTCTAGCTATGCTGGAATAACTGGCACCAGACTTGCCCCCTTCCCACTGTAACCAACCAGAAAACTGTACAAAATATATAAAACTGTTTCAGACAGTGCACAATACGGCAGTACTGAACTGTAAAACCTAAAGAAGGGAAGACAATACGGTGAACCCCATGGTTACCCTGGTTTTCTACCTAGAGGCACTCTATGCACCATGGAGGTTTAGCTGAATTGAGGGAGTAGATTATTAGAGTTTCAGAGAGGCTAAGGTGGATGAAATTTGTGAGGATGTAGTGCATACGAGAAAGCAGCTATGCAGAGAAAAAAGCTCCACATATCTATATAGGGATATCTACATAGGGATCTTCCACATATCTACTTACGGATTCCCATTTCTGATTAATATTATAAGACTCTATGAGGCTGGTTGAAGAACAAATATGAGAGAGCAGTAACCTAAACACTACCCAAAAATCAGGTAGGCCTAGAAGATGTCCAAGGTCAGAACAGAAGAGTAGAGACTGCACTGATCAAACATGACATCCAACAGAGCATGAAGAAGGGTCACATCTTAATAGCAGACTGAATTAGCTCTACAGTAAAGGTTACTCAAGAACAATCTTACCAACATTTAAAAACCAGCCTCAAGATAAAGCTAATCCACAAAGAACTCAAAACTGCCAACCAAAACTAATACTCTTTGTAAAAAGACAATGAAATCAGGACACTCGATAATACAAAATTCACAATGCCCATCAGCTAACCAAAAATTACCACACGGTGAGGAAGAAAAAAGTGACTCATTGCCAAGACAAAACAACGGATTACAGATCTAGAAATGGCCGAAACAATGGAACTAGCATACTTGTTGACATTTAAAAAGCAAGTACATTAAAAGTGTACTTAACAAGGTATTCAATAATTTATTTTTAAATATAACAATGATGAAAAAATGAAAGCTATTTTAAAAAGTAGAACTTCCAGGGATTAAATCAAAATGTCTTTTTTTAAAAATGCACTAGGTGGTCTTGTGACAATACAGAAGACAAGACCATTTAACTTGAAGGCACAACAATAAAAACTACCCAAATAAAAACAGAAAAAAAGAGGCTGAAAAAAAGTGATTTGGGCTTCAATGACCTGTGAGTAATACCTAGTCATCAATCACATGTGTAACTGGAAACCCAAAAAAGAAAAGCAGATGAAAGTTTTGAAAAATTAATGGCCTCAAAGTTTTCAAATTTGAGGAGAATGATAAATAAACCTACCTTTCCAAGAAACTCAAAAAACCTCAAGCAGAATACCTAACCAAAAACTACACTGACAGCCGAAACCGGTTTGGCTCAGTGGATAGAGCATCGGCCTGCGGACTCAAGGGTCCCAGGTTCGATTCCGGTCAAGGACATATACCTTGGTTGCGGGCACAACCCCAGTGGTGGGTGTGCAAGAGGCAGCTGATCGATGTTTCTAACTGTCTATCCCTCTCTTCCTCTCTGTAAAAAAATCAATAAAATATATTTAAAAAAAAAACTACACTGACACACACCACATCAAAAAAATAAAAAGCTAAAAACTGGTAGCAAAGAGAATCTCTAAACAGCACAAAGGTATAAAAACAACAGATTACAATATTCTATTTACAGGGAGAAGAAGGATAAGAAAACCTGTTGATCCAAAATAAAAGGGGGAAAAAACTCAGGGTACAATTCAAAAATAAAGGCTAAATAAAACATTTTCAAATAAAAGGTGAGAATATGTTGACAGTAGAGCTGTGCTACAAGAAATGTTAATTTCATAAGACTGAAGAAAAATTATACTATTTGGAAGCACGGATCTACATGAAAGAATGAAGACCACAAGAAAGAATAAATATGCAAGTAAATATAATAGACTTTTTTTCTCATTTCCAATTCCTCTAAAAGAAAATTGAACGTTTAAAAAAATTAATTAAAAAAAACACTGTGATGATTTACATAAAATAAAATATGCAACAATACTACAAAGAATAGAAGGAAAAAGATGCAACATGTAAAAGCTTTTAAATTATATAAAGTGGTATAATATCATTGGAATATAGACTGTGATAAGTTGAAATCTAATCTAATAATAGACAAATATGCAAATTGACCGCACCTTCGCTACACCTAAGCCACGCCCACCAGCCAAGCCACGCCCACCAGCCAATCAGGACAAGTATGCAAATTGCCCCAACAAAGATGGCGGCTAATTTGCATATCAAGACAGTGTCCAAAGAAGCCAAGAGCTGCAAAGGGGAGTAAAGCTTTGAAGAAGCAAGCAAGCCAGGGGGGCGGGGGGAGGAGAAGGGAGGAGCGAAGTCAGGGCCGTGGGCGAAGGGAAACGAAGGCGGGCTGGAGGAGAAGGCAAGGCGGGTGATAAAGGCGGAGCGGAGGCGGGGCCGGGGGCGAAGGGAAACGAGGCGGGCTGGAGGAGAAGGCGGGGCCGGGGGGGCGGAGGGGGGCCGGGGGCGAAGGGAAACGCGGGCGGGCTGGAGGAGAAGGCGAGGCGGGCGGCAAGGGCGGGGCGGAGGCGGGGCCGGGGGCGAAGGGAAAAGCGGCGGGCTGGAGGAGAAGGTGATGCGGGCGGCAAGGGCGGGGAGGAGGCGGGCGACAATGGCGGAGCAAAGGGAAACGCGGGCGGGCTGGAGGAGAAGGCGAGGCGGGCGGCGGGGCCGGGGACGAAGGGAAACGCAGGTGGGCCGGAGGAGAAGGCGAGGCGGGCGGCAAGGGAGGAACGGAGGCAGGGAGAGTGCAGCAGGAAATCCCATTGCAGGAATTTTCCTGCAACAGGAAAGCTAGTATTATAAATCCAATAGAAACCAGAAAATAAAAATATACAAATATATATAGCTAATAATCCAAAGATGAGGTTAAAAATAAATACTAATCCTAGTGAAAGCAGAAAAAAACAAGTAAAAGGAATAAAGAACATATGGGGGGGGAAAACATCTGTAACACTTTCAATAAATATTAATTTTTTAAAAAGGAACATATCTGACATATAGACATATTTCACAGACACTTTGCACATTTTAAATTATTTTTCTTTTGATTACTTTTATATATTGTAGATACAATTCCTTTACCAGAGATACAATTTGCAAATATATTGTCCCATTCAGTGGGTTGTCTCTTCACTTTCTTGATGGTGTCTTTTGAAATATGAAAGTTTTTAATGTTGATGAAGTCAAATTTACCTATTTTTTCTTTTGTCACTTGTGCTTTTGGTATGTTCCAATGCTTTGCTTAACCCAAGAACATGAAGATTTACTCTCATGTTTTCTTCTAAGAGTTTTATAGTTTTAGTTCTTTCATTTGACATTAATTTTAATAGATGGTATTGAGAAAAAAAGGTCCAACTTTATTATTTTGCTAATGGATACAAAGTTGTCCCAACACCATTTGTTAAACAGGTTATTCTTTCTCTATTGAATTATCTTGGCACCCTTGTCAAAAGTCAATTACACATAAATGTCAGTATTTATTTCTGGACTCTCAATTCTATTCCACTGATTTATATGTTTATCATTCTACCAGTATCAAACTGCCTTGATTTCTGTAGCTTTGTAATAAGTTTTGAAATCAGGATGAGTCTTTCACTTTTCTTCTTTTTCAAGACTATTCTGAGTATTCTGGGTAACCTAAATTTCCATATAAAATTTAGGATCAGTTTTTCATTTTCTGAAAGAAAAAAAAAAAAGGCAGCTATGATTTTGACAGAGATTGTCTTAAATTGGTATTTCATTTGGAAGAGTATTGCCACCTAACACTACTAACTTCTCTGACGCACAAACATGCAATATATTTCTATTTATTTCTTTAATTTCTTCCAACTTTTGTAGGTTTTGGAATATAATTTTTGTGCTGCTTTTGTTAAATTTGTTCCTATTTGATTTCTTGTGCTATCCTATCTAATAAAAGAGTAATATGCAGATTGATTATCACTGCAACACACAATATAGCTGCCCCCATGTGGTCAAAGATCCTGCCCCCATGTGGACACAAGATGGCCACCACAAGATGGCCAGCAGGAGAGGGCAGTTGGGAGGCACCCTGCCTGCAAGGGAGGGCAGTTGAGAGGGACCAGACCTGCAAGGGAGGGCAGTTGGAGGTGATCAACCCTGCAGGAGAGGGCAGTTAGGGGTGACCAGGCTGGCAGAGGAGGGAAGTTGAGGGCAAACAGGCTGGCAGCAGAGTGGTTAGGGGGTTATCAGGCTGGCAGGCAGAAGCGGTTAGGGGCAATCAGAAAGGCAGGCAGGTGATCAGTTGGGAGCCAGCAGTCCTGGATTGTGAGAGGGATGTCCGACTGCCCGTTTAGGCCCAATCCCAGTAGGATCGGGCCTAAACGGGCAGTCATACATCCCTCGAGGGGTCCCAGATTGGAGAGGGTGCAGGCTGGGCTGAGGGACAACCCCCCCTCCGTGCACGAATTTCGTGCACCGGGCCTCTAGTTGTAAATAAAACTAGAGGCCCGGTGCACAAAATTCGTGCACGGGGGGGGGGGGAGTGTCCCTCAGCCCAGCCTGCACCCTCTCCAATCTGGGACCCCTCAAGGGATGTCCGACTGCCTGTTTAGGCCCGATCCCAGTAGGATCGGCCTAAACGGGCAGTCGGACATCCCTCTCACAATCCAGGACTGCTGGCTCCCAACCACTCGCCTGCCTACCTGCTTGATTGCTTCTGCCTGCCAGCATGATCACCCCCTAACCACTCCCCTGCCAGCCTAATCAATGTCTAACTGCTCCCCTGCCAGCCCAATTGCCCCTAACTTCCCTCCCTTGCCAGCCTGCTCACCCCTAACTGTTCTCCCCTGCAGGCCTGGTCCTGCCCAACTGCCCTCCCCTGCAGGCCTGGTCCCCCCAACTTCCCTCCCCTGCAGGCCTGGTCACCCCTAACTGCCCTCCCCTGCAGGCTGGGTCCCCCCACCAACTGCCCTGCCCTGCTGGCCTGGTTCCCCCCCCCCACAACTGCCCTCCCCTGCAGGCCTGGCCCCCCCCCCCAACTGCCCTCCCCTGCAGGCCTCGGTCCCCCCCCAACTGCCCTGCCCTGCTGGCCTGGTCCCCCCCACAACTGCCTTCCCCTGCAGGCCTGGTCCCCCCCCAACTGCCCTCCCCTGCAGGCCTCGTCCCCCCCAACTGCCCTGCCCTTCTGGCATGGTTCCCCCAACCCCCCTCTCCTGCAGGCCTGGGTCCCCCACAACTGCCCTCCCCTGCTGGCCTGATTGCCCACAACTGCCCTCCCCTGCCGGCCATCTTGTGGCAGCCATCTTGTGTCCACATGGGGGCAGCCATCTTTGACCACATGGGGAGCCATCTTGTGTGTTGGAGTGATGGTCTATTTGCATATTACCTCTTTATTATATAGGATTGTTAAGTTCACTTTTATTTTATTCATTGCTAGTGTACAGAAATACAACTAATTTCTGTATATTGTTCTTGTACCTTGCAGTTTCTATAGAAGTTAAATATACACTTACCAATTCTACTCCTGGGTATGTAGCCCAGAAGAATTAAAGCATATGCACAGAACGACTTGTACATGAAAACTAGAACCACCACCTGCAAATGTCCCTAAACAGATAAATGGATAAGCAAACTGTGGAACATTTATAGCAGTGATGGCGAACCTATGACACGCGTGTCAGCACTGACACGCGTAGCCATTTCTGATGACACGTGGCTGCATGCCGAGGATGAAACATTTGCTGCTCCTGAGGATGAAACATTTGCGAAATAATGTTTTTTCCTCAAAGTGACACACTACCCGAGTTATGCTCAGTTTTTTGGCGAAGTTTGACACACCAAGCTCAAAAGGTTGCCCATCACTGATTTATAGAATGAACACTACTCTGCAGAGAAAAAGAACTACTAAGACATACAATAATAGTTACGTTTAAAAAACATTATGCTGAAAAGAGTGCATAATGTATGATTCTCTTTATATGAAACTCTAGAGTGGGTAACACTAAGTCACAGTGATAAAAAACCAGATCAATAGTTGCCTGGAAATAAGATGAGGGAGGGTGGGAAGGACCCAGGATCTGTTTGAGGTGATAAAAATATTCTATACCTTGATTGTAGTAGTAGTTACATACATGTGTATATTTTTCAAAACTCACTGAACTGTACATTTAAAACAAGTGCCTTTTATTATATGTAAGTTATATCCCAATATATTTGATTTAAAAATTAGAAAGGAGAAGAAACATTCAGACATCACTGTCCAAAGACGCCAATAAAGGGCACATCAAGTTTTACTACAAAGTTAAACACTATATAATACATCTTTTATTGTCTTTTGTTCATTAAATCAATTATATATTAAGTACCAACTAAGTACCAGGAATTAATTATTCTGAGTGTGGTGGTACAATAGTAAACAAAACAAAATCCCCTGCCTTCAACAAGTTTTCATCTCAACAGGAAAAGACTGACCATAAAAAAGAAAAAGGAAAAGGAATGTAACATTTCAATAAAGATCCCTGAAGGGTTAGGGAATAATCTAAGTAGTTAGTTATCTGGGGAAGAGCAATCCAGGCAAAGGGAAGTACAAGTGCAAAGGCCCCCAGGCCAACTAGTCAAGGAACCATGTGGTTCCAGATGTGAATGCAGAGTAGTAAAAAGAGGCAAAAAGATGAGCCTGCAGATGGGGCAATAATATCACCTAGAGCCTTACAAACTACTACTATTATAAGTTAGCTTTTAATGTGAGAAAGGAAATAAATGAAGATTTGAAGTAAAGAATGACAGGACTCGATGTATGTTTTAACTGTGGTTATTTTGGCTACTACACTGAGATTGGACTGAACTGCTAGGTTAGGAGGTACTGCTAGAGGAAGCAAGGAGACCGGTCAAAAGGCAATCCAAGACATGATAATAGGTTGGACCAGGTAGTAGTGGAGGTGATGAGAGGTGGTCATATTCTAGATATATTTTTATGATAAAGGCAACATGAATTACTGACATGAGGTGTGGATGTGAGAGAGATGAGTCAGGGATGACTCCAAGGTTTTTGGTCTGAGTAACATGGATGAACTTGTCATTAACTTAGATGAAGAAGATTACAGATGAAACACGTTTGAGTAAAAAGATATGTTAAGTTTTAAATATCCATATGGGGTATCACAAAACAACTGTATATATCTGGAGTTCAGAGAAAAAAAACACCTCTTATAAATTAAAGGTTTTTAATTTTTTGCAAAGTAAATCACTGGGTCTAATGGTGTGTGTGTGTGTGTGTGTGTGTGTGTGTGTGTGTGTGTGTGTAAAACTTTTAGAAAATACATTAGGGCCTCAGCACTAATGGACTATTTGCTTTTTCTAATTTACATAAATCCATACAAGTCTGCGAGGCACTTCACACCTTTATTTTTACTTTCACATCTGAAGTACAGCAATATGGATAGATAAGGTGTATATTTAAGATAACAATGTGAACAGACACATTCCTGGAGCTACAGCTATTTAAAAGTGACACTAGCATCAAGACACTCATTCTTATTCTGGGAAGGCTTTAAAAAACAATCACTTGTTATGAAACTAATTGCACTGCCAAATGCTTCTTAGGATTGTATGTGAAAATTATCATCTTCTCTACATTTTACTGTTTTAAATCAAGAGAAGTAATAGACTTTGTGATTAGACTTAAAAGTTTGGTTTTGATGCTTATAACCAACTAGTTTCTAAAGTGAATAACATTTCCACACCATATCTCATAAAGGAAGACACTTTGTGCATTACTGAAGAAATGCAAAAATTATCAAACTTCAACCAATATTGTTACAATGGGCAAGCTTAACTGATGGTTGAAACTATTAAAACAAAATATTGTAGTGTGGTTCAGCATTACTTCTCCCCTGCAGTCTACTCATTCCCAATCCCTTGCCTGGATTATCCCCTCATGCTAGAATGCCTTTCTTCCCAGCTGATATCCTCTCTTCCGTCAAGACAGCTCAAATTCAGCCTCTTCCACAAGCCTGCCCTGAACCCCAGTGGTTTGTGCCACATGCCCACAGCATTGCCACGTACATGTCTAAAGCATCTATGTCATTTTGCCATGGGTTAAGTTGAGCTAACTACGCTAAAGCAGAAGTTCCCCGAGAACAGAAAATCTTAGTCATCTTTGCCTTCCCTAAAATGCCTAACATAGTACTTTACATATCAGGGTGTAGGTGCTCACTGAAGGTTTGTTCAACTAAACTTATTAAACTAAGAAAATGATCAAATAGATTAAATCAGTGGAATATGTCTTCATTTCCTTTCATAACTTCAAACAGACTCTTTTCAGATCTCACTCCCCATCTCTCCATAACATCGCAGATAAATCCTATTACTTCTCAGTTACTTTCAAGTACTGTAAAATATAGTCGTCCAGTTTAAACCTTCAATTTCATATTCAAAGAATAGCTACGTACCCTCACCTCAACATAGACCAGCAAAGAGAATGTACATAATCTGGTTTGGAATTTAGGGTTTTGGTTTTTGTTTTGTGGTGTTTTTTTGTTTTTTGTGAGGGTTTTTTAAAATATTCTTCCTGACTCTTTCACCTTTCTCCACTTCCTTCCTCACTTTCTAGTTTTTCTGAATCAGGATAGGAAGGGACAAATGTCCTGTGTGCTAGTTCCACAGATTTTTAGCAGGGGGCCAGGAAGGAGGATGATCTGTTATCCTGCGTTAATTATTGAAAGCGCCTTCTCCCATTCTCAAAGGAGCCCAGTTTGGACAGTACATTTCAGGTCTTCATGGCAAGGTGGCCCTGAATTAGGCAAAAAGGCTGGTCCCTCCACCATGCATAGTTCCCTGGTGTGAGAGGTACATTCTCAGACTGACCTCATACTACCCCACCCACAGTCCCCTCCTATAGCAAGCACCCTCCTTGGCAGGATCCACTAAGACAACTCAAGCCTGGGCACTTCCCTTGTGGTCCTAGAGATAGACCAATACCAACTCTCTTCATTACTGCCCTCTCTTTCCACAGGCCACCTCACTGGCTCCAGTCACTCTTCTCCCCTCCAGAAACAAGTCTATGTTCAGGAATGCCCCAAACTCTAGGAAATATTTGTCATACTCTCTTAAGGACACTGGAAGGTAGCAAGAAATAAGACGATGTAGCTCATTAAACATCCAGGCAAGAAATTAAATACCAATCTACACTTCTGGAAGACATACCCAAATCCTGGGTTGGGAACAAAAGGTCCCTTTAGGGAAGTGTCAAAGAATTCTCTACTGAATAATTAACAGTTCTTCACATGAATGATACTTACAATAGCCTTTTCTATTTTTTTTTTATATATAGGAAGTGGGTGTTGCAATTCTGGTTTGTTTGTGTGTGTTTTTTATTAAGCCCCACATCCCTTTTTAGAATACTTATTAACCTTAATTTTCAGCTTTTGAACTTAAGCTGAAATCCTGAAACAAACGAGTCCCAGTCTTCATCCTATTATCTTAGGTGCAATTCCCCTAAGTTACATCTACTGCTTATATTATAAAAGACTCTTCATTTTAAGAGTTCCTTATTTAAATCATTAATATTTTATTAAAGTCTTCATTTAAATCTTTATTTTGTAAATAGAGATTTATAAAAAAAAAAAAAAGGAATGGGGAGCTACTGAATAAACAGATCAAGAAAAAGGAAAAAAGGAGATTCCACATTCGATCAAGCAAATTTTACCTTAGTAGATTGGTATATTATTCATATTCAAACATCTCATTTAATTACATATACAATTAATAAAGAGCCACTGCACAAAATGAAGAATGCCCACTTTAAGATTCAGATCAAAGCATATACTACCTAAACAATAAAATGAAAATTAAAAATTCTGTACAACACCCTGACTGGTTGGCTTAGAGCATCGTCCTGTGCACCAAGAGGTTTCAAGGTTCGATTCCTGGCCAGGGCACATGCCCATGTTTTGAGTTCAATCCCTGCAGAGAGTATGTATGGGAGACAACCGAACCATGTTTCTGTCTCTCTCTCCCTTCCCCTCTCTCTGTACAGGAATTCAATAAAAATAAAAACATATCCTCAGCTGAAGACTAAAAAAAAATTCTGTACAACAAACCAAGTCAATAATTGAATACAAGTACCCCCACTTTTTGGAAGTTTGCCTATGCCACCACTTCCCTTTAAAAAATACCTCCATTAGTATCTATTTCACTAACCAAAAGGAATCCAGCCCTGCCGGTGTAGCTCAGTTGGTTAGAGCATTCCATGCACCAGGAGGTTGCAAGTTCCATTCCTGGTCAGGGCACATACCTGGGATGCAGGCTCGATCCCCAGTAGGAGACGTCCAGGAGATAGCCAATTGATGATTCTCTCTCATGGAAGTTTCTATCTCTCTCTCCCTCTCACTTTCTCTCTCTCAAATCCATAAAAACATATTTTAAAAAAAGAAATCCAAAGAGGATTTTCCCTTTTAAATTAATAGCAATTGCTTCTTCACTTCATTTCTGGCTTACAAAAGGTTTCCATAGGAACTCAGTTGGGGAATGGGGGGGTGGAGGTAAGAGAGAACCTGTATGTATATAAGTTATACATTATAACTTATTATAATTTTTTGAAGATAGATCTATCATAAAACTACTAGATTTCAGTTATTAGATAAAGAATACTCATAAAAGCTATCTAGCTAAAGAAAAATCATTTAGTACACATCAATATCTATACCTAGTACAAACTGTAGAGATTTACAAACTTAAACTAAAAATGCGTGGTATGAATGGTACAACCACTTTGGAAGTTATAAACTTCTAACGTTTAAATTTACACCAATCCTATGAGAGAACAATTCCATTCCTAGGTACTTACCCAGAGATATTAAAACATGTCCACAAAAAGACATACAAAAATTCTGTTTGTAGCAGCTTTATTCACAATTGCCAATAAAATAAAATATCCATTACAGAATAACGGATATACAAATTGTGATAAAATAGAACACTACTCAGTAACAAAATAGAATGAACCACTAATACATACAATAACACAAAAAATATCTCAAAACCATTATGCTGAGGAAAAGAAGCCAGGTACAAAACAGTACATACTCTATGACTCCATGTATATAAAGTTCAAGAGCAAGCTAAATCTACAAGAATAGAAATCAGAACAGTAGTTGTCTATGGGGAGGAGGGGAAAGGACTAATTGAAAAGAGACATAGGGAACTTTTAGGGGTGGTAAAATATTAAATTTCTTGAATGTGAATAGTTACATGGATCTACACACATGTCAAAATTTGTTAACTGGATTTTTAATATATAAATTACAACCAATAAAACTGATTTAAATCTGCCCCGCCGGCGTGACTCAGTGGTTGAGCATCGACCTATGAACCAGGATGTCATGGTTCGATTCCCGGTCAGGGCACATGCCCGGGTTGTGGGCTGGATCCACAGTGTGGGGCGTGCAGGAGGCAGCCGATCAATGATTCTCTCTCTCCCTCTACCTTCCTCTCTGAAATCAATAAAAATATATATTTTTTAAAAATCTCATTTGATATCTTCTTTCTGGATATCATGGATACCCAGTTAACACAAAGTGTAATCTCTTGCCAAAAGCTGAACATATATTGGTAACAATCATAAAAAACTTAAAATAAGCTAAACCATATTCTAAAACACAAGCCCAAGTCCAAAGTGTTTACCCAATGTCACAAGAATACAAGGTTAAAATAAAATATCAAAAATTAGCCTATAATAAAATAAAATGAACAGAAATAATGTTCACAGAATGAACAGGAATAACCAGCCTGTCTTTTGACTACCATAAAATACGAATACAACAACTTCATGTCAATATTTTCTCTGCCTACTAGCAATCTTTGAGGAGCGTACTACTCTCTTTCAGTGACACCTATTTCTAAATCACTTTTCCTGATTTCTCTTCCCAAGTTTTCTCCTTTTTTGAGTAAAAATTCTATCTAGGACTATCACACAACCACTTCACTCTTGAATAACCCTCCTTACTTCTTACCCTTTGTCCAACTGCCTTGTTTGCCTATAACCTATTTGCTAATTTTTTTCTATATTTTCAAGCAATTAACATTTTTTTCTAACATTCTGAGTTGAATAATTTCAGTTATTGTGTTCCTGTCTTCGTCCCAACATTCCTAAGATGCTGCTTACATTTAGGCTACTTTACCACGCTGCTTTTTTGTGGGTTTCTTTTTAAATATACTTTATTGATTTTTACAGAGAGGAAGGGAGAGGGAGTTTAGAAACATCCATGAGAGAGAAACATCGATCAACTGCCTCCTGCATGCCCCCTACTGGGGATCGAGCCCGCAACCCAGGCATGTGCCCTTTACCAGAATCGAACCCAGGATCCTTCAGTCCACAGACTGTCACTCTATCCACTGAGCCAACACGTGACTGAATGTATCCTTTCTAAGGGATGATCTTTTGTTCAGGGCTATACTTGTCTGCTTGTAAAAGCCTGTAAACATTCAGATCTCATTTTAATGGGCTTCATTACACCATTATCCACCATTATAATTCCTGTACCTCAAACTGTTAGGTAGTCCCCTTTGGCTGTTTCAGACTGCTTTCAAGAACTTTTTCTACATATGCTGTTTGGGGCTGAATCCAATTCAGCTCTTGATATACTGCATATAAGTTGCAGTTGTAGCTCATTATCACAGACCCTTCCTATAATACTTTTGTATGGTGGAATCAATTATATTTGAAAATACAGCTATGAAATTCTATACTAACTAATATCAAAGGCAACACAAAAGACAGTGGGAGAATTCTAGAGTCTAGATATAATAATCGCAAATATATAAATAGGCCCAACATCTTTCTATAACACCAACATGAAGTCATTCATATTAAAAGCCATTAGACTTAAAATTTTCCTATAATGTATACTGGCCTTTCACATTTTTTATTTATTCATTCATTTATCAGACAATCACTGGAGAGTAACGGTCACTGCATAAAAATCAGCCACAAGCTGTAGGGCTATCTTCTTCCTCTGAAACCTTGGGTATACCACTTAGCTTCTAGTTTCATCAGGAAATTGAGGTAACTTTATCTGCTTTCAAGGTGTGGGAAGAGTTAGAAGTAATTCACGCAAGGTGTTTTACTCAATGTCTGGTATATAGGATGTTTTCAATAAATAAGCACTTGGTAATAATACACCACTGAATTCCACGGATATCCTCACTCTAGCACCCTTATCAATCCAAAGTAAGAGTGCTCATCTATTGTCATATTGCCTATCACATTTATAATCCTACTCTCCCTTTTACATTCCACTCATTTTCCAATGTCTACAATAGGCTCACTTTCTCCATTCACAAAATTACTTTCCGCTCGCTGTAAGGAAAAGCAGCTTTAACAGCGGTTATGAAGTAAGGGGAAAAGGCAGCAAAGGAAGGAACCACCTAAACTGTCACTGCTTTACTAAAATAAACACAGTAATGCATGCCTACTACATCCTTACTTTACATTAATCTTTATTCAAAGTCTTTCCATAAAAGTCAGGATCACTACCTTTGTCCTATAAATAAAACTAAACAAGTCCTATGTAAAAGATAGTGGACAAAAAGATGTAACTGATGAATTGTCAAGACACTCTCTAAATCCCAATGATTTGTCATACTAGAAATCAATTAATGAGACCTCACCATGTGGTGAGAATGAGAAAGGATAACACTAAATGTTTTGACTACTGATACAAAAACTAGTTTGAAACACCTGGATTTTCTTCTCCTGGTTATACTCAAATCAATTATTGGCTCAAGAACTATCTAAAAGATTAACTCAGATGCTTTTCTGCAACTATGTTTTCAAATTCCAAAAATAGCACTTCCTTGCTGCAGGGAACTAGTTTTTCATATCCATTTTTATGTCTTCCCAATTTCAGTAAGAACAAGAAAAGTAAGAATACCTGCAACCTATTGTTATATTTATGCATTCTTCTTTATGCAATATTTTTTTAAAGGTTTACTTTAAGAAAAAATAATAGTGGCAAACTATAAAGTGCTCTATTTTATGTCCTCTCCCCAGAAAACCACAACGTAATTCCTGGTTTAAATGCCTATCAATGTTAAATGCATATATTTCTTATTAAATAAAGCCTATTTATAAGGTAAAATGGTGTTTGCTGCTTCATTTAAGAACACACACACACACACGCACACACACACACAGTCTTTCCTAAAATAACTTATATTTGAAAATGGTAAAGTTTTCTAAATATTAATCACAATAATCTCAAATAAAAATCTGCAGGGCAGTTCAATTATGGCACAATCAATGAATGACAGAGCATTTCATTTCAAAATCCCTGAGTTTTAGTATCTAAACATCCCTTTATTCCAGATTCAAAAGAATTTAAGGCATTCAAATGCTACAACATACCTGTCTTTTAGTTAAAGGCATTGCTTCATGAAAAACACAGCTTAAAAACCATGAAATGAAATCATTCCATATAAAGCTATTGTATGATTCCGATCTCTAATCTGACTTGTAAATTAGATGTGTGTAACTTCCACTCTTCAGCAACTGGCAAATCTTTTCCTGGCAGAATGGCTCTGTTAGTTGCACTGCATTCTGACCAAAAGCGTGCTGTTAGTGGCAGGAGCACACTGACAAATTGAGTGGTACAGGCCTTGAATAAAGATTTCAAGGTAAGTCATGAGGGAATCTTTTCCTGTTTGTAAATAAACTGTATGAACTATATAAAATGTAACCTATGTTTTATATCCTGGCCTGACAAGAGTTTTTTCTTGAACACTAAGAAGAAAAAATGTTCAAGATTCACTGAGGAAATAAATGGGAATCGACTTTGAGAAAATCTACCCACCTCATTTCCCAGAACTGCTTTCAAATCCTCTATAAGTGATGTAAATAGATGTATGCCAAAAGCAGGGACTCTAACCAAATAAAATACTGATTTGGTTTAGCAAATACTTTGATGTTCCAGTTTTCTTGTGATTCAATAATTTTAGTAAATACATAGGTTTATTTCCAGTTCACACCCGCTCATTCATTTTAAGTAAATTTAGTTAATAGATCTGAAGTTATTAGTTATTTTTAATGAATAGTTATTAATTTATTAACTTCTACATTAATACTATACAGTATGATTTCCTACTGACTTTCAAGAAACTACAGAAAAGGATGTTTTCCTAGAAAGTTCTGGGTACAGTAACTTTTTATAAATAAAATGCCCTAAGTAAAAATTTCTATGTGAAAATCACAGTCCTTAAATCAATCTTTTTAGGTTAACATTTTTAGATTAAACAAATGTTTGTCTTTACAGTATTTGCTTTGTGGTAAGAGAATCCAATAAAAAAAAAAGTGTAACTACATAACTTCCATATATATATATATATAGGAACTTTAAAGATTGATTACCAAAGCAATTACCATATATCACTATGGAATGAGAATACATTACACATTCCCCAAATAAATATCAAATTTACTTCAACCACCCCCACCCCCACCCCCAAAAAAAAGTCATTTTTATTTAGTCATAGTCAAAGTCCTTGGACTCATAGTAGGGCTTCTTGATGCCATATTGGTGTCACATTCTGCCAGTCATCCAATCAGCCTTCTTTTTCAACTTCTTTGTCTACTATAGTGCATCACTGGACCCAGCAGGCAGCTCACCCAGACAATTTCAGTAACGGATTTTGGCTCTCTGTGCATAACAGATGAAAATCTTTACGAAGTATCCAGTTTGTCTTATAGCTGAGAGATCTGAACCTGCTGCAGATGTCACATATAAATTCTCGAACGGATTTTTATCATCTGTGTCACCTATAAAACAAGACAGTGTCACCAACAGTGTTGTCCTGGAGAACAACTATTTCAGTAATGCAAAGCTTTCTGCATCATAACTTATAGTCATTTATTTGCCTAAAACAGGGGTCAGTAAACTAGATCCCATAGGACATAAGTGCCCCATTAGGTATACTACGATCTAAGAATAAATTTCCCATTTAAAAAAAAGGTTTTAAAACTTTTGAAAAGTTTTTAGAAGACTAATATTTTGTGACCTGTGAAAATTACATGAAATTCAAATTTCAGTCTCCATAAATAAGGCTTTATTAGAACATGGCTACTTATTCATTTTCATATTTTTTATGGCTGCTTTCATGCTACAATGGCAGGCTTAAGTAGGTGCAGCAGAGACCATGTGACCCATAAATGCCAAAATATTTACTATCTGGTACTTTAAGGAAGTTTGCTGACCCCTGGCCTACAGGATATTTAGTGAATAGGTAATATGATACCGAGTGTCTCTTGTATAAAGAACCCAGTTGTTCCCTGCTTACTTCTATCCAATCATTTAACACACAGTCATGCACCACATAATGACGTTTTGGCCAACAACAAAATGCATATATAGTGATCCCAGAAGAAGAAACCCAAAGAAAATCCCCAGTGAAGGGTTTAGCATAAACTCTTATAGACCAACAAGCTCCTCAAAAGTTTGAAAACATGGATCCCAACACCAAACTGTTTCACTAATACAGAGGAAATATTTATGGTACATTAGCTCCTTACAAGTGAATGTATGATTTTAAAAAAGAAAAAAAATCAAGCAAACAAATAAGGATACACTTCTGAAAAGAGGTACACCTCCACAAGAAGAAACCAGCCTGGTTGGCATGGCTCAGTGGTTGAGTATCAACCGTCGACCTAGGAACCAGGAGGTCATGGTTTGATTCCCAGTTAGGACAAATAACCGGGTTGCAAGCTCCATTCCCAGTAGGGGGTGTGCAAGAGGCAGCCCATCAGTGACTCTTACCATTGATGTTTCTCTCTCTCTCTCTCTCTCTCTCTCTCTCTCTCTCTCTCTCGTTCCCTTTCCCTTCCTCTCTAAAATCAATTAAAATATATATTTTTAAAATAATTTTTTTTAAAAAAGAAGAACTCAGGCAGGTCTTTCTGGAGATGAAGCAGGCATTGTTAAAGGAGATGACAGCTCCATGCCTGTTACTGCCCCTGAAGACTTCCCAGTGGGACAAGATGTGGAGGTAAAAAGTAGTGATATAGATGATCCAGATTCTGTGTAGGTCTAGGCCAGTAGTCAGCAGACCGTGGCTCACGAGCCACATGCGGCTCTTTGGCCCCTTGAGTGTGGCTCTTCCACAAAATACCACGGCCTGGGCGAGTCTATTTTGAAGAAGTGGCATTAGAAGAAGTTTAAGTTTAAAAAATTTGGCTCTCAAAAGAAATTTCAATCGTTGTACTGTTGATATTTGGCTCTGTTGAATAATGAGTTTGCCGACCAATGGTCTAGGCTAATGTGTGTGTGTTAAAAAAAAAAATGCTTGAAAAGTAAAGAATCAAAATAAAAAATGTTAAATATAAAGCTTATAAAATAAGGATATAATGAAAATATATTTGTATAACTTTATAATACATTTGTGTTTTAAGCTGTTATTACAAAAGAGTAATAAAGTTAAAATGTAAAAGTTTATAAGTTAAGCTGGCTGGTGTGGCTCAGTGGATTGAGCATCATCCCATGGACAAGAGATCCCAAGTTCGATTCCAAGTTAGGGCACATGCCCGGGTTGCTGGCCTGATCCCCAGTAGGGGGTGTGCAGGAGGCAGCAGATGGATGTCTCTCTCTCTCATCAATGTTTTATCTCTCCCTCTCCCTTCCTTTCTATCTAAAAATCAATAAAAATAAACACATTTAAAAATAAATAAAAGTTTATATTAAAAAGTTACAGTAAACTAAGGTTAATTTATTATTGAAAAGAGAAATATTTTTAATAAATTTAGAGTGCAGTGTTTATAAAGTCTCCAGTAATGTACAATAATATCTTAAGCCTTCACATTCACTCACCACTCACTCAATGACTCACCCAAAGTAACTTCTAGTCCTGCAACCTCCATTCATGGTAAGTGTCCTATTAGGTGAATAGGTAACATGATACCGAGTGTCTCTTGTATAAAGAACCCAGTTGTTTTTTCTGCCACTTTTAATCTTTTATATGATATTTTTACTGTTTCATTTGTTTAGATATGCTTATGCACAAATACTTCCCACTATATTACAAATGCCTACAGTATTCAGTACAGTAACATGCTATACAAGCTTGTAGCTTAGGTACAACAGACTAGACCATAGAGCCTAGGTGTGTAAGTAGGCTATACCACCTAGGTTTGTACAAGTGCACTCTGTGATGTTCACACAATAGAATTGCCTAATGAGTCATTTCTCAGAATATATCCCAACTTATTTCTCAAAATGTAACCGACACATCACTGTATTTCTTGGGTAAGCCTGTCACTGAGGCAGACAACTACAGTCACTTTACTTTCTACTTTAGCTCAGCCTTGCCTCAATCCAAGGGGTAAATACTGCCCTTGGACAGAAAGAAGACAAGGAGCTCAGCCTCAGGTCAAAGTCTAATTCTCCAACGTTGGCCTCTTCTGTGTCCCCCTAGTCCTAGTCCTCCTGGTTCTGTATTTCTGCTGAATAGCAACCATTTCTCCTAACAGGCTTCCTGTACTGGATACCAGTCTTAAAAGTCTGTATTTCCTGCTAGAGACCCTAGAACAGTAGGCTGAAACACAGCATTCTTGGACTGAACTGTGCCAGCTGTCACCTGTGAGGTGAATCTGTTTGGGACACTTATGAACAATTTGCATATTCCAACACTCTCCTGGCCTCCACTACTCTTCCTGATCATGAGTGCCCCTGGAGTTGATCAATTTCCTTCTACGCTCAAACTTTTGACCCAAAAATCTGTAAGGTCAACCTTCCCAATTGGCCTGTCATTCTGTTTCTTGAGCTCAGCTCACACAATACCCACACATAAGAGCACAATAAAACAGAACCCTATATAGATGAATTTCCCAAGGAAATTCTTAAGACATCTTTTACTTTTTAACAACTGCCCCAAAAGAGAATATATCACCTCCAAGGAGAATACCTTTTCTTTTTTCCCCAACCATTGCTAAATATACCAAATATACCTGCTCCAGCTGAGAGTGTTCCCCACCATCCTCTACCCACTTGGGGTGCCTAAGATACCTGTGTCTCTTGAGCATAGCTTTAGAATTAGCTATCTCTTGATTTTATTAAAACTTTAACACTCCTCTTTCTATTGTAAGGGGAGAGGGGAGTTTCTTGCCACCATGGCACTGCAATGGAGAAATGTATTTGACCAGATTTCTAGGAGTTAAAATATAATTCTCGACAGGAAGATGTTAACAGTCCACAACGAGACTATGCCCATACTATTAGTGGCACTATAGAACCCATCTGTAATTCATATTATACTGTTGCAAATAACTAATTCACAAATACATTCATAAGTTGTAAACTGACTAGAAAGTCACTATGACCAGCAGGAAGACTCTAACAGCAGACAGATTAAGCCTAGTGTAAAGACTTCAGAGAAAATGGTAGTTCATTTTCAGCAAAGTGAAATTTCACTACAACCCTAAAGTAGCTTGCCTTGCTAAACAGCTCAGAAAACTTCATGAATAGCTCACAGCCAAGAATGGTATCAAGAATGAATATGCTGACTGGAATAACCATTAACCAAATCTCAGTTCTTGATAGCAACAGTATCAATCTTAAATAGAAATAAAAATCTTTAAAACAAATACAGGAATCTTCTGCCCATTTGGGTAATAATATAGAAGTCTAGTGACATGTCCTTGCAACCAAGAAAAGAAACTAGAGGCATGTACTTCATATTCCAAAGAAATATGCAACAGATTAAAGTTTAGAATGTTACCCATTTGATGAATCTAGCCTCTTTCCCTAAAAACAAACAAACAAACAAACAAAAAACAGTTCTCAAACTTTTTAGTATCAGGACTCCTTTGTGTTCTCAAAATTGAGGACTCCCAAGAGCTTTTGTTAATGGGAGTTATAACTACCAATATTTACCATATTAAAAATTATATGAGAAATTTTTAATTATTTATTAATTCATTTTAAAATTTTAATAACATATTTAATATGACAAATAACATTTTATGAAAAATTTCCTAAACAAAAAAAAAAGCTTAGTGACAAAAATGATACTGTTTCACAACTTTTGGAAATTTCTTTCAGGTCTAGCTTAGTAGAAGACAACTGGATTTTCATATCTACTTCCACATTCGACCTGTTATGATATACTCTTTTGCTTGAACTATATGGGAAAAGAAGTATCCCTACACAAACGTGTACTGAGAAAGAAAGAAGTACATATTACTATTAATAGCCTTTTCGGATAACTGTGGATTTTTTTTGGTACTACACCAAAACCTGACAAGCAGCAGTTAAAGTTAGCTATAATATGGAATCTAATATCACATGAACATTTTGTATTGTTATTTGCTTTTTATAAGGGTCTTTTACCCATAATTTTGTAACATTAATCACTTTTTAAATATCAGTTCATTGAGTTATAAAGATATTCTAAAACATGACATAAATAATTAATTAATATCATAGCAAAAACTCACATTCATTAATATCACTATCCACCCCTTCAGGAAAGTCTGTATTGGAAAGCTGACAAGAGCAGAGCAGGTGATACAAGTTAACCAAAATTTTAATTTTCACTTGAAAAATCAAATTTTATCATTGGCAACAAATACTGTCAATTGTTTTCCCTGAAGAGACAGTCTCACTTTGCTCATTTTCAAGAAAATGACTGCCAAATATCTAACTCTAAATAATCAGTTTGTCTGGTTGTCATTCTTTCAAGTAAAAATGATGTTTCATGAAAAATATGGCTAGTTCAGCTAGCAACTCAAAAAAATCACTTAAGAGTTTTCCTTAAGAAAACCAATGCACTCAGGATTGCAGAAGTGCTTTTTGAATATTTCCTATCTCATCATATAGAATATTAAAACAGTGTACTCAAGTGATCAAGATTTAATAAAATTAATTTTAATGCTTCATCAAGGGTATTCTTAAGTAAAATTGGCTTTTCTAAAAACTGTGAATGCATGGCAGTGAAGAATACAATGAACACTAACATACTTTGGTGCCACTGCCATTGAATATCTACTAAAATGCCCCCAGTTTTACCCACCATTGCTGTACTATCATCAGGATCAATGTCAAAGCAGTGAAAAAGGCAAAGAGTTAGTATCACTATGAAAATAGTTTCAGCCCTGGCCAGTTTGGCTCAATGGATAGGGTGTCGGTCTGCGGAATGAAGGGTCCTGGGTTCGATTCCAGTCAAGGGCACATGCCTGGGTTGCAGGCTCATCCCCAGTGAGGGCCGTGCAGGAGGCAGCAGATCAATGATTCTCGCTCATCATTGATGTTTCTCTCTCTCTTCCTCTCCTTCCTCTCTGAAATCAATAAAAAATATTAAAAAAGAAAATAGTTTCAATATCATGGATCTCCTGAAAGGGTCTTAGCAACCTCCACAGGGTATGGATGGACACAATTTGAGAACTATTGTCTTAAGAAAACACTAAAAGCTATGAATAAGTTGCCACCCCAAATCCATACTAAATATCCCCCAACATAAGAAATATATTACACAGCTGTAAAATTCTTTCATTTTAACCCAAAATTGGTTCAATTTATTCTAAACTGAATTAATACAAATAATAGAATTTAATATTTAATGAGCATTTACAAGCATTATCTCATTTAATCCTCAAGATAACTCTATTAGTATATATATTTATGCTACAGATAAGAAAACCTAAGGTGAAAAGAGGGGAAGTCACTTGTCCAGGATCACAATAACTATCGGTGGATTCAGTTATTAAGTATTTTGTATACCTCGTCTCTTGTCTTTACAACAACCTTCCTATTGCCCTTTTTCACCCTTTACCATTCTTTATACTTGTATTACCCATTTTACAGATGAAAATTTGAATAAAAAAATAAAGTGCCCTGTCCAAGGTAATCCAAGTGTTGGATCATCTATATACAAATCCAAGTCTGTCTTACTCCTATGAGAACATTACATACTCTGCCTCTCTATACCACACCATCAGTATATCCTTTGTATAAAAATAGATTGATGGTTGCAAGAGTCTCACACAGTTACAAATCATCTGAGCAAGATCTCTATTTAAAAAGATTTAATTACTCTGATTATTTCTATCATCAAATGGAACAAAACCTACTTCTTTATATAATAGTCAATGACATAGGTAAATAGCTCATTACTTCACATTATCAAACACTCATCTGTATATAACAATAAATCAATGCAACTAAGATTAATTACTCTTTTAAAAACACTCAATGCAGCCTGCGCCGTGTTGCTAAGTGGTTAGAGCATTGGTCCCTCGCACCAAGGGGTCTCGGGTTTCCCAGTCAACAAGGGCACCTACCTGGGTTGCAGGTTCAATCCCCACCCATTCAGGCTGAGTGCGGAAGGCAACCAATCAATGTGTCTCTCTCACATTGATGTTTCTCTCTCTCTCCTTCCCTCCCTCTTTCCTTTTTTCCTTTCCTCCCTCCTTACCTCCCACCCTCTCTAAAAATAAATAAATAAAAATCAATGAAAAACATAACCCAGGATGAGGATTAACAAACAAATAAACAAAAAACTTTAATACACCCAGTGATATTATGCCAACATTACAGATGAGGAAACTGAAACCAGAGCACTAACTAACTTCCCCCAAGACAAGCCATTCATAAAGAGCAGAGTCAAAATCAGTTTGGACTGAGCCTAAAACCTAAAATCTTCAATCTCACAGCCTGCACATATTTAAGAAAGGCCTCAGGCAATGACCTAGGATTTGCTCAAGAGGTCTGGATACAGAGCTTACTGCTAACATATCCACTCCACCCAAAGCAATCAAGATATAGTAAATCATTTTATATCTCAAAGACCAAGAGGTGAAAAGGAAGCTGGTGCATGCTGAAAATAGGAGCGATGTAAGAGCAATGTTTTCTTTAAGAAAAGCATCTATAGGTAATGTTGAATAAAAGAAGTAAAATTCACTTCAGAGGTGTCAGTACACATCTCTGGGGCTGAGATAATCTTGCCTCCCTTTAAAAACAAAACAAGAAAAGTCTAAAGGAATTTGTCATCTCAGCTACAGGGCTATCTGCAAATTACAGAACAGCCTTCAGATGCCAGGGGCCCTGGAATGCTGCAAGCCTTAGTAAATGGCAGCAAAATCATTTTCCTGAAACTTTCTTAAACTCTAATCAATCAGTAAAATTTTCATTTCAAGTTAGGATCTGTAAAGGTCAGGGGCTATGTTCCAATATCTGTTTCTATTTTAAGGGTGTACATTGCAAAGATGCTGCTTAATATTAAACCCTAAGGGGGTCAAGGAAGAAATCAAAGTTTTTACAGCTCAATTCACCCTTACAGCTTGCTGTAAGGCAACTTATAGGAAGTATAAACATCTTGAGTTTGGACAGAAGTATGGCTTTTATTTCAAATAAACTGTATTCTCAAGGAGTCCCCACACACATTTGACATTTGACAGGAAGGTGACAAAATGGAAGGCTGTGGTATACCACCTAAAAGGGCAGGCAGAACAAGCAAGAGATGAGCAATTATGCTTGTCACATTCTGGATTCCCTCTGTGGCAAAGGGAAAAAAAAACTACTGAACAAACTTTACTTCTTCCCATCAGTGATTCCTAACATGACCAAAAGAATCACAATCTCGTAATGTAATAGCAGCTGATATATAGGGAAAAAAATCATGATTGAGGTCATGTCCCTTGACATGCATCATTTACAATAAGGATTCCCCCACTTATCTGAATTAATTTCATGTACCTCATTTCATTCAGATAATTGAAGTTTTCCTTTTAGAGTTGTAAAGTGTTTACCCTCAACATAATTAGTAAACTGTCCACTTAAAAATACCACTACAAAAATTACCACCCCCTCTTCTACACATACATGCAAACTGCACTATCATTAAAAGTATGAGATTTTTGGCCTTCATGGGAAATTTAGTTTAAAAGTCCTCTTTAAAAAATTAGTCCAAGAAATTCCACAAGAAAAGTTATGGTCATTACCTTTTTAATATACAGTGTTTGCACTACTTGTTAAAGACATGGTAATTTGGATATTCAATACATGACTACTGTTCTGAAACCAAATTAAAGGTTTAGACTACTAAAGAGTTTGATGACTTGCCTCAATACAATAATTGGGATTGTATGGAGAACAAAATCAAAGCGGTCTCTCCTTTTTATGAGCAGGCATTTAAGGGCCTTTTAATGAGAATTTACTTTTTAGTATATAATTACTAATGAACAAAAATAGGGCCATTAAACTCACTTTTTTATAGTGCCATAAACTTCTATGTGTAAGAAGTATAAAATAATATATAAGATATTAATCAAACTCAAGAAAAATTGAAATGTGTAACTCCTAACAATACATGATGAAAATTGTATCTTTTCTTCTTAAATAAATTCCCTATCAGATGACTAATGAAGCTTTTTAATAAGAATGTGCTTATAATTTCAGACATAGACTCTCTAGTGCTAGTGGTGAAATGTCTAAACTTCTTGTATGAATTCTAAGTTTCTATATGAACACTGGTTTTCCATACTAGTAACAGATTTACTGTTAGGATGAACTTATATCTAATCAGCTATTTACTTATCACCTACTATGTGCCAAGCACTGTACTGAGTACTGGGGACACTGCCATAAACAGCACAGAAATCGGTCCCAATATGCCTGGTACACTCAGTCTAGAAGGAAACACAGGTAATGAACAGATGTGTTATGGGAGAGTATAACAGGTATTTAGTCAATTAAAAGCTCAAAACTAAGAGAAGACATAAGTAGAAAAACAAGCATTTGAAAATAAGTAGCTACCTTTGAAACAGAATGAAAATCACCCATTAAGTGACTGAGCTAAGAAGGCAGAAGAGAACCCAATAGCAAGGTAGTCAGGAAAAGGGTCAAAGAAATGAGTGCATGAATCCAGGGTATAGAGTACCTGATGAAAATGAAAAGTTAACCCTTCAAAAGAGCTCAAATTATAACAGCCAAAGAGCCCAGCTCTCAGCTAGCTGGCCTGTTCCCAGTTTCTAAGGGATCAATCCAAGTGAGCCAAGTGAGTCCAGAAGACAGTAACAGGGTATCTTGGCTCTGCAAGTTTTGCCCTGGACCAGAACAGGTCCCAGCTGCCTGAGGGGAGTAGGGATGGCAGGAGCAGAGGGAAATGGCCAAGCTGTTAAGAGTTCTAAACAGGCTTACAAGAGGTTCCAGGTCCACAAGGGATCTGGAATACAAAAAGGAACCACACAAACAACTTATTATTTCTATGGTCTATTTAACAATTACTAAAGAAAAGCTGTAGAATTGCTTCTCTGGTTACCTTTAAAAATAAACATTCAAAAAAAAGTTGTCATCTGTTTAAACGACTGAAGTATGACTTTCACATGTCAGAGAAAAGGACTAGATAGTCTTCCTATTTCTTACTAATTTCCTGATTCTATATCCTAATTCTATGTTGATATATTCTAGATGCTCCACACACACTTCATTAAGATGTTTATGCCATATAGTTCAAAATTCCTAATGTAAGTACAGTATTTTTAAAACTGAGAATCTCACAGTCAAACTGAGTACATGCCAAGGGTAAAGTGAAACACCATACCTCTGTGAACAATAAATGCTCAGAGAACCAGAATAGTTCCATATCCCACCTCCTCAAGAGGATAGCAGTCTTAAACTGGGTAGAATGGACAACACTGGCAGTAGGCAGGCTGGGTAGACTAGAACTGACATAAGAACCAGCAAAGTTAGATGTATAATTATGTGCCCCCTATAAATTAAACACCATCCTATTCTATTGTATAACTGTTTTCAGTAATAGTGTCAGTAGAAAGAAAAATGCATATAGTCCAAAGACGTTGTTCCTATCAAGGCTATTATTTATATGACTACATATTCAAATAGGAATTGCTCTATGGAATTGGCCCTGCATTTGCCCAAACATTATTTGCCAAGGCTATTCAAAGGGTGGAGTGGTGGTACTTTCCAAAAGAAATACTTGACAATTGTGCTCAGTTAATTTTTTTAAATAAACAAAACATGCTAATCTATTAAAGAAAAAGGCTGCTTGACAATTTTCCTCAATTTTTTAAATAAACAAAACATGCTATTCTGATCTATTAAAGAAAAAGGCGATAAGACTTAGAGAAAAAGAAAATACAGTGGTTTCACTGTATGGGTTTTTTTTTCTTTGTTGTTAGCTGTATTACCAACATGAAGCTTGAACTATCTAGCATAGCCCCCAAAACTGTAAAATATCAATTCCGGACAGCTTACCAAGGTAGCCAGGGTCCCAAAGTCATGTTTCTTTTCTTTTTCTTTCTTTCTTTTTTCTTTTTTTCTTTTTTTTTTTTTTGAGAGAGAGAGAATAAGGGAAACAGAAGAGAGAGAAACATCTATTTGTTGTTCCATTTATTTATGCATTAATTGGTTGATTCTTGTATGTGCCTTGACTGTGACTGGGATAGAACCTGTTAGAAATAAAGCGAGCCCCCCAAGTCAGGGGTCCTGGTAGAACACAAAACATACTCAGGAGCCAGGCAGCAAGGCAAACATCTTTACTTCTACGTAGAAGGGTGCGCACACATGGTCTGGAAGCACGTGCACACTGAGCGGGTGGTCTGCTCCGGTTTATAATTCCTGACACAGGTGACCTGTTCTTTGCTCTTGATTGGAGCTCAGGCGCATAGTCTTTCCTGATAGCTAATTCAAAGGGAGGGGTTGGCCTTTGCTGTTTCAAGATGGCAGCCCCCAGGGGAGCTGCAAGCCATGTGGCCAACATGGCAGCTGCCAAGTCATGCAGTCCAAAATGGCAGCTGTCTAAACTGTTCTTTGACAGAGAAGATGACTTGCTTATTCTCACAATTCTACAACCTTGGTGTATCGGGACGATGCTTGGTTAAGTGAGCTATAGGGCCAGGGCCCCAAAACCATGTTTCTTACGAAGGTCTATATGCTGAAAAAGATATACTTATAAAGTGAAACCAAGGCTTTAAAATGGCCCTTCAGTAACAATTAGGGTCATTCAATTCATGGTTGTCAAACTTCATTCCAGTGGAAAAGTCATATTAGCTTAAGGTGTTCTACCAAAAAAATTTAAATAAAGGTGCCCTTTCCCAATGTCACAGTAACAATTTAAAGATCAAAATTCTCAATGTTAAATTCCCCCCGCCCCCCAATTTTTCTAATATATGTGATACCTGCTATCTTTCAATACTGGATTTCAGCCTAGTAGAGTATCTGATTCAACACACACACACACACACACACACACACACACACACAAAAAAAAAAAAAAAAACAGAAATATTTCAGGTTTACAATATAATGATTATGACTTCCAGGACACTTGGCTACGGTCTTAAGTTTGGTTAAACTCAAGACCACAAGCATTTACAGAGTGCCCACTACACTTGACACAAGGCAAACACAGATAAGACATGGCCCATCTTTCATGAAGCCACCAGGAAAAGTGCACACAAGCCAAGAAGTATCTACTAAATGCCTGGTCTAAGCACTGTGGGGTGAGAGATGCAAAGAATTCACCCCACCCCAGCAAGGGCTTCAGGACTTCTGCATTTGAGGACCACTAAATGATGGTGCTGGGGATGCTGGAATTTGGTTACTACATGTGGATAGGATCTTTATTCCTAAGTAAATATCAAGGTTATAGATACCCAACACTGAGACTTGAAATGCCAATCTCCCATGCCTGGACTATCAGAATCAATAATGTAAATAAACATTCTTGAAATAAAAATACATAATTACTAAATCCAAACTAACTGGAAAGTACTATTTCAAGTGATAGAAAGTAAACATTTCTTAACTATAAATAATTTGTATCACTTACTTCTAATGGGTACAAATCACGAATCAAGGCAATTACTCAAAACCGGGAAGGAAAAAATAAAAATTTAGTAATTGCTAGACTGTTTATAAGATACCATAATCAAAACAAATTTTCATACAGGAATATCCATGGGGGAGGTCTGAATTATCTACTTAAGTATCTAGTTAATGAAGTCTTCAGCTCCTTTTAAATCTCCTCAAGTAACTTTCTCTGATTAATTTCCCTCTGTAAAATAAATGGGGTTGGTTGGATTAAACTGCCAGAGTCCCTTACGCATAGAAAACTCTGTACTTCTGTGGTCTTGAAGATGAAAATGTCAATGCAGTTTCAAAACAGTGTCAAGAAGCCATCTTAAAAATTCCGTTTCCTACCTTATCTCAGTATCACACCTCAGAGTTGACCTGGCTCAGTTTTCAAGTTTGTCAAAGAAAGTTTCGTGAATCAAAAGGTACTCTTTCAACCCTCAATACTAAAACTGTTTCATTAAACATAAAATCCTAGGGAAAAAATATAAAACAACAGGAAGTGGGAGCTGAGGAGAATCTATTCCGCTTTAGACCTGTAATGCACTAATTAAAATTCAATACTGCGCTTGGTATGCGTGGGCTCCTGCACGAAACTCCTGCCATGCTTTAGCTCAAGGTTAAACAGGTTAACAGAAGCCAATAAAACGGCTCTAGTGAGTTATATTAGAGATCTTTTCGGCAGCCCCTTCCCCTGACCACCACGTGAGCTTTACAATCAGCTGCAGGGGGAACACCGGGGAGCCGAGGCGCGCCCCGGCAGGCACCCGGGGGCTGCATTCTGAAACCCACCTCTTGTGGAAAGTCAGTTTCCCAACCTGATTTCAACTCACGTTTTCCATTTCACACTGGTTCAGGTGGAGGGAAAAAGTGTCAAGCCTCCTCTCTGAACCTCCAGGCGCACTGCCTCAAGGCGCCAACTTAAGAATGATCTCAAAGATAGAATCTAATGCAGTACAGCTCTCAGAAGACTCTAGAAGTTGTGTTTGGGAGAGGGGGGGGGGGGGGGAGAGAAAGCCCTCGGGACTAAAGGTTAAATAACTAGACTGGGCACACGGCTGCATTTACATGACTTAAATTCAGAGGCCCTTTCCACCCCAACAGGCAGGATCCTCATCAAACCAAGCACCCGCTGCCTCCTCCCGGGGTGGGTCCTGGGAGGGCAGAGTGAGCGCTTCAGCCGCCGCAGACACGGGGGCGGGGCAGCTGGCGAGGTCGGAAAAGTCAGGGTGGCACCAGGGCCACGCGCAAAGGGTCCCTTTAGGGAAGACCTGGGGGCGCGCGTCGCCAGGGGCCACCGGCCCGCAGGGTCTCGGTCGCCGCGGAGGCCCCTCCGGCCGATCGGGGAACCCGGCCTCCCGTCTCCCCGCGCGAGGGTGACGCGCCCCACCCGCCCCTCGCGGCGGCGCAAGGGCGACGGCGCCACCGGCCCGCGGGGAGCCCGCAGGCTGGGCGCGCAAAACCCGAGAAAAGGAAATCAGAACGTGGCCAGCGGGCAGAGAGGTCCGCAGGGCGCCCCGCGAGGGACACGGAACCGACTGCGGCGCAGGGAGCGCAGCGCGTGCGCCCGAGAAGCACGCCGCCCGCGCGGCCCTCAGCTCCGCCCCCCGACCCCCCCACCTCCCCCAAACCGGCTCCCCACGCCGCCGCTGCCCCTCTGGGAACTCCGCGCCGCGCGGCCCCGCGAGGCGGGCGTCCGAGAGGGGAGGGGCCGCGCTCCCCGCCTTCCCCGCCACCCCCCCCCCCCCACAGCCGCGCAGCTCCCCAGCCCGGAGCCTACTCACCACCTCCTCCTCCTCTGACTCCTCCGCCTCCTCCTCTTCGTCTCCCTCCTGGCCACCGGCGCGGCCCAGCCGGCGACGCGCTGACGCCGCACCCCACCCTCGCGGCCGCCGCCGCCCCTCCCGGGCCTCGGCCGCAGCGGCCGCGGGGTGCGTCAGGCGCAGGCCCCGCCCCTAGACCCGCCCACGTCCCCGAGGCTCCGCCCCCCGCACAGCCGGACGCTGCGGGCGAGGTGTCCCGGGCTCAGCCTCCGGCTCCGCCCGCCGGAGCCCGCTGCCCTAGTTCAGGGCCACCGCTCCGTTCCGCACCTGCCCACTGCGAGGGCCTCCCTGCGCCTCCTCCGCCCGCACGCCCTTTCCCTCCTCTCGTCAGCATCTCCGTCTGCCCCTCCAGCTCTTTTGCACCTTCCCCAACCCCCTAGACTTGTGGGCTTGCATTGGCGCCTTCTCTTTCCTCCTGGGAGGTCTTCGCTGCTCACTAGGTCAGCCTGGGCTTCCTCTAGCAGTTTTCCTGCCGGCCCCTTCTCTCCCCATCCCGGTTCCTCTGCCCGGCCTGCTGGATCCTCAGGGCCCCAGCGCGTCCCCGGCTCCTTCCCCGCCACCTCTGCGGGCCGTGGAGCTTGCACCTCCTGGCGCCTGCTCAGCCAGCGCGTCCTAACTTCCCTCCCTCGGGCCCCTCCTGGAACCCCCTAAAGGCTTTGGCTCACGCCCTCCTGTACCTACATTTTGCGCGTCCTTTTGGTTCTGACTACTTCCCACACTTCGGATGCAGTTGGAGTCTTCGAGAATTGCATATTCGTGGTCCCACTTAGCTGAGGAGTCACTAAGTAATTAAAAATCACAAAGCAAAGCGAGAGCAGTGGGGACCATCTTTGACCTACATCGCTCCAGCTATATTTATTTGACACTTAAATATCAAGGGATGGAAGTTTCTATTGGGTCTTACAATTCACACATTTTGGATTTTTTTTTTCCCCTGCAACCTAACCTCACTTTTGCGCTTTTATTTTTAGAAAATACGTAGTCAATAGAAAGCACCAGGACCTTTTAGGTCTCTTGTTTTCTTACCTATAAGGTGAGGAATTTATCTTTTCTGAGATTCTGAATTAAAGGATTTTGTATTTGGAATCAGGTTGTGCGTTAAATGAGTCTAGAGAAGGCAAAACATTGCAAATGTAATGAAGTCTGGTCACTTCATTTTAAAAAAAAACACAGCAACTTGAAAGAGTTAGGCTATGGACATGAGTTAACATACCAAAATAAAGGAAACTGATTAGGCCTTTGGAGTTACATTCACAAGTTGCTTTAAATTATGTGAGTAGGCATTATTATTCTTAAATTGAAGTGTTAAAACTATCTTCCATTCTAAGCAAAATCCAGGCTCTATGTGGCTCTTCAAAGTTTAAAACCATTGTGAATTGAACAACAACATTACAAGCATTTGAAAGCCTAATAAACCATCTGCCCATCCACTTTAACACAAATTGGGAAAAAGAAAAGTGTAAACGCCAAAAGCTGAAAGCAAGGGTTTCTAACTACACACAAAACTAGTAAACCTTATCCCACAAAATAAGTATAGGAAAGACTCCAAAGACTATGGTACCCATTTCATTGATTTGGAATCAGAATCATGTAATTTTACAACTGGGTTATCCAGTCCTTAGTATCATCTGGAGTCTAGTCTTTTCATTTTACAGATGAAGAACTAACTCCCAGAGAGGGTAAATTGCTGGCTCGATATTACCCAGACTAATTGGAAACAAAGCCAGGATTGAAGCTCAGATCTCATCTCCCATACCTGCCAACATCTGGCTTATACTTACTACTTACAGTTATTCAACATCAGAAGTCTTTGACTTTGCAGTTTTGCCTACATGGTCTGAGTGATGTATGAAATTGAACTGGAAATTAACTAGGAAGGTATTGCTGTCAGAGGCCATTCTGTCCCACTGGTTTCAGGGATTCCTGTTGCATAAGCTCCATTTCACCCGGTCAGGGTTCATCTTCCTAATCCAGGCAATTTTGGCCAGGCCTCTGGAGCCATGTCCCAACCCAACACATTTATCCTAGGGGTGCCAAGGGTTATGCATGAATGTAAAAATTATAAAGCTTTTTATTGTCAAGAACATTACTGGAAAGGAAAATATGAAACAAGGTAATAAATAATTTACCATGAATAACCAAGGATTCATTGCTAAAATCCAAATCTTAAACTAGACGTTATCCATGTAAATTAAGGGAAGACTTCTTAAATGGACAAAAAAGGAAGTGTAGAATCTGGATTGCTTGATAGGGAAAAGGTAAAGGAAATGGCTTGACAAAGGCACTGAGAAGAAAATGGGTAAGCTAAAAATGGGAAAGAGGGGATCACATGAATTAAAACAAGAGGCTTATTTTAGAACCAATAGAAAATCAAGCTGAAATGATAGGGTAGAACCATTGATACAGGGCTTGAATTTTAGCCTGAGAAATTTAAACTTAACTTAAGAGGAGATTATTTAGGTTGGATTTGGCAGGGGAATAGAGGTGAAGGCAAGACAGGAGCCCATAACCTTGTTTGGTTCTGAAGTAGTAAGTCAGAATTAATAAGAAATGTTAGACGTAAATGCCACTCAGGAAAAAGATGATTTCAGTAAGTGTATATAGGGATCAAAGAAGAGTAGGAAGTCCAAGATGACTTGAGAATGATAGCAAGATTCAATAACAGTATCCATACACCTGAGTATCTATCTTACCCTTGGAGGATGATCAGCACTTATCCATTTCTTGTTTCCTTCTCGAGCAATTGATAGGCTATACTCAAAAAAGTATAGCCTATCAATTGCTCGAGAAGGAAACAAGAAATGTTCCCAAGGTATACCCTCCTATTCTCCATACCCTCATTCCAGAAAACTTTAGTTTGCTACTCAAATTGAATTAGAAGGTAAGAAAGCAAGCTCTCACCCTGTCATGGGCCCTTGTGCTGGTGTTTTATGGTCGACCTATTTTTATTTCCGTTACAGCCCTACTGATGTAAAAGTGTTCAGTCGTGCAGTATACAAGGTTACAGTTAGAAATAAACCAAGAAGTGTTTGTTAAATGCATACCACATGATGCCTAGCACTCTGCTAGGCCTGAAGGGCCTCTGCCTTCCAGAAGTCTACAATCAGGTTGGAGAAATCAGGTCCGCCCACCTAATACCAAAGAGGATAAATTCCACAGACAGTAAAGTGCGCTGATACAGAAGTAGTGAGGAATAGGGTTGAATGGAATGGGACTGATACAATTTATCAGTTTTTCATTCGTCTGTAATCATTGCTCTAGGTTGTGGAGGAGGAGCAGTACAATAAGAAGCTCCTGCGCTCAGGGAGCCACTTCCCATTTAGGAGAGACAGAGAGGAACAAATAACGGCACAACTATCAAGTCGTAATAACTGCTGCAAAGGAAAGAAAACGTGAGGGTGTCAAAATGATTATCTGGAGAGTAGGTTAGACCTTTCTGAGGAGCACTGAAACAATGACTTGAATGAAAGGAATAGCCAGTCATGCGATGCTCTGGAGAAGAGCCGTTCGGGCAGAGAGTAAACTAGTGCGGAGCCCCATGGAAGGGTCAAGCTTAGTGTGAGACGGAAAAGGTGAGCGTTTCTAGAGTGTCAAGAGCCAGGAGGAAAGCAAAGGATATGAACCAGGAGAGGTAAGGAAGGCCTTGTAGATAAGAAGGGATTTTAAGGTCAGGTGAAAGTGTGGACCAGTGGAAGATGAGTCACGCTGGCGTTCTGGATTAGAGGAGGGAGGGATTAGGATCTGGAAGACCAGATGGAAGCCTGTGTGATCCTCTGGTCAGGAAGTGATAGAAGGTAGACAAGGTTAGTGGCCAAGTTAGCAGGGAAGACAAAAAATGTCAAGGAGATCAAGTATTGGGTATTTCTGAGGGGTGGTGGGCGGTGTTGGTTGTGGAGAGTCCACAGTGTCAAATGCAGCAGAAAGGTCAAGTAGAATAAGCAATAAGTGAAAGCTACTATAGCTAACAACAAAATGTCAGGTGTGACCTCCAAGAGAAGAATTTCCATAGTGTAGGGTGATCAGAAGAAAGGAAACGGAGGCAGTGAACCTTGTATCACTACTACAACTCAAAATATACAAAGCATATGCACATTTTATTTACCTTTGAAGGCCATTTATATTTGGGATACTGTTTAACTTTTAAAGCCCTGTAGACATTCTCAGCCAGTTCCAAACTCGTGTCTCCATATTGAAGGAAGAACAAGCTCATATCATAGAGAGATATCTAATATGATTTTTCTGGGCCAAAAATCAGTCACATCAGTGACTCCCTGCTCGAAAAGCAGTCAGAAAAAGTTCACTCTTACTCCTGAGATAGGGAAAGCCTCACAGTAGAAATACTAAGGTAGTACCATATCAGTTATGGCTCCATTCCGGCCACTCGTCACGTCTAAGCCATGTCGTCTGTGGATACTGCCCTGAGCATATCACATAATCTTACTGAACTCCACGGTTTCATTAGTTAGGGAGAGAAATCTCTGAGAATTTAGGCTTATGGGCATGCAGGTTAGCACTCTATAAAAGGGGAACAAACATCCTTCTAACAGAGCCTCATGAACAACTATGACTCCAAGTGGTGCTTTGCAAAGTCTTTCCAAAAAGACAGCTCGCTTGAACTAGATGTTCTTTTGTCCAACAAATTGCAAGACAATTTCTTTTCCTGGAAACAGCCGAATTTGGCAGTCAGAGTGGAAGGGGAGACTGAAGTAGCCTCCATTTGTAACTATGCAGCTTGCCCATCTCAAGGAGAGCAAGCCTCACTGGCTGAGTTGGACCCACACACGCGTGTGCATGCCTTCTCCCAATCTTCTGATGTGGGCGGGTAAAGTGTGTTAATTTGTTAGGTGTTATTGCAAAACGGGATGCTATTAGCACTCTTTTTTTTTTTTGTTTGAAATTTACTTCGTTTGTGGTCCGCTGGGAGCAGTTACTCTCTTGGGATGGTTTGGAAAGCTTCATTAAATTCAATGAAGGAAAAAGAAGTGTAAATTATTCTTAAAATAATCAGGAAATTTACTATGTTTTAATTGCTGGCCCAAATGCTTCTCAAGTCAATACTGACCAAGGATTCCTAGCATTAATGAACAATTACCATATTGCTGAAATCAACACCATCTTTAGCCTGAACAGCCTTCTTGTTTTTGGTGCAAAGAGGCCAAAAACCTCAGTAGCCCAAGAAGCATAAAATGTGCTCTGCTGATGAAACTGTCTCTTTAAATTGGGCTTTAGCTATTGGAATAGCTAAATATAATGCAAGGGAATTTGCTTTATCATTGTTACCGTCTGGCCTAGAGACAGAAGCATTTTATACTGTGGTTTATCCTGCAGCTTTTATCAAGGATAAATTCGTGTTTTTGTTTAAAAACAAAGAAAGCTTACATAATTTCTCCTCGTGATTAGCCCTTCCAGTAATTATCTATTGCTTGGAATCAGTGTCAGCCGACCAAGTTCAGATGGCAAAAAAAGTGTTTGATCTGCAGTGATGTGGCTTAGAAGACTGTGTACATGGAAGGTACAGCTATGCACATACAGAGAACATAGTTATCTAATTTGACTGCCAGTGATTTAATTAATGTTTGTCAAGCACTTTGAACATGAAAAAGAACTATCTGAAAGCTGAGAGCTATTACTCATAATCATTTTTCCTATTTGTTGAACTAAAATTAACATACAAATGTGATACTCTTATGGTATCTTTGAGAGATATGCTCCTATTCTAACAAACCCAATTGGACTACACTTTAAGAAAGTCTCATTAAAACTTCAAGGCTCTGGTTTCTGAAAGTAAAGCTTCAAGCTGGTTGGGTACCATCCATCAGTAGATCTTGAAGCATACAACAGTGACAGCTTGGGAAAGTGTGCGCACCTGTTTACGGAGAAGATGTTAACAGGGGCAAATCTAAAATAAGAATGCATACCGCAACCTGATTTTCAAGAAGTTTTTGTGCATGCCTACACTTAAAATTTCCCGTGTTATCAACTTTTTTTTCCTTCTAATTTTCTCTCCAAAGAATAACGACTGATGAACATGAAGTCTCAGGAACAACCTGAGAGGAAAAGAAATAATGGAAAGACCCTGTTTTAGGGCTCAAAGGAGAAGCACTCAAGATGTTTTCCTTTATTGCTTTTACTCCAAGTCAAGAACAAGAGCAATGGCAAAAGAAAACTTGAGGAGGAAGACAGGAGCCTGGACAGAGGCCCCGATTTAACATGATCCCCCATAGAGAGATTTCGGCAGTACTGCATTCCTGCCTACAAGGCGGGACATTTGTGCAGGACTACAGGGCAGAATGAACTACCTTGTGAAATGGAAGGGGTGGCTTGAAAAGACACTGACTTTCTCATATGACTTGTTGTTTTTTTTAATTTTGGTTTCATTTCATTTACATTTCAGTCCCCTAACGAGAACGTTCACATCAGTATAGAATCTTCTTTCTGTTTTCACCATGCAATATCCATACTTTAGTAGAGTAAGCCTGATAAGGCACTACTTCTACCTCAACCCTACTAAACTAATACATGGGCCTGGGAATCTGTCCTTTCAGCAAGATGCCTCATGACTTTATATTTACTAATGTTTGGGCAAGACTTCTAGAAAAGGTATCACTTACCTTGTGCAGCCGATTCTTAGCACAGACCTTACTCTTAGTCATCAGATTGGCAGGGACAATGGTGCTTACAAAACATTGTTGTGGCCCTCTTACATTTTGTTCTTGTTTAGTTAAGGTGGGGCCTCATAACTAGTACTAACCAAGAGGTTTGAGGAGTCATGAAGTTTGTAATTTCTAGCCAAGGATCTTTAAAAAAAAACACAAAACCATATTGATTGATTTTAGAGAGAGGGAGAGGAGGGAGAGAAAGAGAACACTGATTTGTTATTCCACTTATTTAAGCATTTCTTAGTTGATTCTTATATGTGCCCTGACAAGGATCAAACCAGCAACCTTGGCATGTGCTCTAACCAACTGAGCTTCCCAGCCAGGGCTCCAGCCAAGGTTCTTATGAGCAATTTTTTTTCCTGCCCCTGTAGCCCTAGAAACTTTGTTTTCTAGATGGTATAACACAGTGGTCGGCAAACTGCGGCTCGCGAGAATATAAGAATATAAGAATATATAAGAATACATATGCGGCTCTTTGGCCCACATGCGGCTCTTTGGCCCCTTGAGTGTGGCTCTTCCACAAAATACCACATGCGGGTGCGCATGTACAGTGCGATTGAAACTTCGTGGCCCGTGCGCAGAAGTCTGTTTTCGGCTCTCAAAAGAAATTTCAGTCGTTGTACTGTTGATATTTGGCTCTGTTGACTAATGAGTTTGCCGACCACTGGTATAACAATAAGAAGGAAGCACCCTCAGATTTTTGGGAGCTGGTTTGGAAGAGTAACTAGATCCTCAAGAGATTCCTTATGAGCTAGAAGTAAGTATTTAACAGTTAAAGAGATGAGTGGTCCGTGTAGTCTATCCTGAAGAATACAACCCAATTTAGACATCCCTCTTTCATAATTACAGAAACAGTTTTTTAAACTTTGGACCTTACAAGTGAAGGGATAATGGAATGAATGGTGCACAATTTATTAAATAGATCATTGAATTACAAATGTATACACAAAAATCACAAATTATGTTGTATGGTAGGAACAAATGTTCTTTTCATAGTTCAGTTCTGGCTTTACTTTTCAAATCCTCTTTTAAATTAATTAGAGAAACCTGGACCCTATTGTGCCTAGGAAAAACATCTTTGTCCTTGCCATGCCTAGATCCTCTTCTTTTCTTTATCTTGGTCATACATCACTAACAGTCCATCTTCTGGTCTCTTGGATGGACGGGGTTCCCATATCCAATGTCAGTCAGAAGTGGATTGATTGCTTATTCGTATTTGCTGCTTAAAGTTCACTCCTTAAGTACATCAACTAAATTTCTGTGACATCAGTGACTCATTTCTAATTCATTTCTGCACGGAGGTGTGCAATGCTGAAACAGAGAGATTCCCTCCTCCCTGTGCTTTGGGTGCTGTCCTCACCCACCCGGGCCCAGCACCTGTGGGAAGGATGAATCAGACGGTGTTGGGGGAGGGGATGAACGATAGAAGAAGTTTCATAAAGGCCATAGAGTTTGCAGAAGGCACTGATCTACCCCTGAAGCATTCTCTCTGACAGCCGAAGGCCAGCTTTTGCTATTGCACCATTTCAAAAATGACTGTTTGAGAGCTACATACTGACATAAAGAAAGGGCAGGGGGAAATCCTCCCTTCATGGCTTCCCAAGCACTGCAGAGACTCTTTTGTCAGTAACTATGCCCTTACTTACCAGTCTTATAGCTGCCACAAATCTTTTTTTAGAACAAAGGGGAAATAAATAAATGCAAGCTAGCTACAGTTTGCTTCTCTCATGAGTAGAGTGCAGTTAATAACATGTTTTTATACTTTAACACATCACCTTTTCCTTCATTCACAGACCAAATACAAAAAGAAAGTACTGTATTCTTTTTCCTGTTGTTTTGTCAATAATCCCTGAACAGATCCACATAACATTCCTGAAGTCCAATAGAAGAACCCCATGCAATGGACTCATTGAAATCTTTTCCAGTTCTATTTGGTACGTATTTGTCTCCATTTTGAAATGGGGCCATGCAGCTTTTGTTCCTATAGAAAAGAAGTTATGATTTAAGAAAACTTTACAAAAGGGAAGCTGATCTTGATGTTATCAAACTTCCCTCTTTTCTTTTAGCAGAATGTTTGAGAAAATGCCAATCGGTGTCGCCTATCATCAGAACCTTTCCGCATCTGATTGCGTCTGAAAATTAATTCTCATAAAACTATCCGACCATCTTTAACAGATGATATATATTCCTCTCAGACTAGCTAGCACCAACATTTGTCCCTGCATACTGAAATAGTAAGACTGCAGCAAATGTTTCAGCTACAAGGATACCATAACTAATTGCTATATGTTTCCCCATTTTTAGAGAGGGGTGAGCTTTGGTATAAACTCAGACATACGTATTCTTTTGTGGTGAGTGTTAACCAGAATGCCATTTTTGTCCAGACTGTCACCAGGTGGTTTTATAATTAGAAGATTTACTCTAAAATGAAAGTCTGAAGTTGATGAGGCAGAACCAGCTATGTTTTAAAGAGAAATTCTTATTAGTACAAAATATTGGAGGACAAACAAAATCGATTTTTACAGGCAGACTAACCAAATTGCTCATTATTGTAGTAAACATTGCAGAAATCAAGGGGATGGGCTATATGTGCTGTACCCAAGCAAGAGAATGAAGAACTGTGGTCTAATTTATGTACAATAATTGTTCATACTAGCATTCTCATAGTTTGGGTTGTGACTCATTTTGTTCTGTGTGACCTTTGTCCTCCAGGAGTGGCTGCTATTAGAAGTAGAAGCAATAAAAATAAAATAGGAGTTTACTAGGCTAACTTCAGGTTTTTCAAAATACCTGAACCTCAAGAGTAAAGCAAAGTGTTAAGTAATCTGGTACCTTTACATCTTTAGAGTAGTTTTGAATATTTGGAAAGTATTTTTTCCCCTAAAAGACATTTAGTAAAATATTTTTGGTGGCATATTATTTTAACATTTAAAAAGGTAAAGCACAGAAATCAAGTTAGTTAATCATAGGCTTTTCCTTCTTCATTTTGCATTCCTACCATTTGGGTTTCTTTCAGGTGTAGATGGGCATGTTAGAGGAGGGGATATATTTTAAAGAAATAGCTTAATAAAATAATTTACTGTCAGCAGGTCACCACTAATAAGCAAAACTTTTATAAATCATGAGACAGTAGACTACAGAAGATGGGATGAAAACCAATGCCAAAAGACACAATTTCCAAGGTGTTTTCAAAAATGATGAAAGGATCTAAATGTCAGTGTAAGAATACATATACACAGAAGAATGTACTTCTTTCAGGTGTTTCATGTGATATTTTAAAACTATTTTTTTTATCTTGGAAATTCCCAACCATACCCCAAAGTAGAGAAATGTTATTACTACTAGTATAAAAGATACTCAGGGAGTTATCAACATGTTTGCTACACTTGTTTTAGATTTCATAATTTCTTTGATGTTGTTTTGATTGCTGGTATATTTTTTAAGAGAGTCCTGATATCATATTATTCCACCCTAACTACAACAGTATACATCAAGCATGTCAAACTCAAAGGTTAACATGGGCCAAATAAACAAGGCATGCGGGCCTCAAGTTTGACATGTTTTATACACATCAAAAAACAAAAAGAGTATTGTCTTATATAATCACTAGGGGCCCAGTGCACGAATTCATGCACCTTGAAAGGAACTGTGGGCCGCAAGGCTGCAGTGGGCACAGGGACGGGTCTCAGCCCATCCTCCGCGCCCCCCCCGCCCCCCGGCCCCTCCTGCCACAGCCCCCGGTCCCGTCTTCTGGCATCCTCACTCCTGCCGCTGCTGCTCCCACGCGCTGCTGGCGCTGGCCCCACTTGCACCCGCTGATGGTGCTGGCCCTGCATGTACCTGCTGACGGGCGCAGAGCAATTGGGGCTGGTGCCAGCACAGGTGCGAGTGGGGCCGGCGCTCTCAGCGGGTGCGAGCTGTGGCTGCTGCCTGATCACCCCTCAGGAGCAGGGGGAGGTGGAGAAGCCCTGAGGGGCTGGCAGCGGGTGTGAGTTCTGGGCAGGACTACAGCACGCGGGAGCAAAGAATTTTCAGTAACCACCAGAGGCTCGCTCCAATGACAGCAACCTGTGCCCCGCCTTGGTCTGGCGCCCCCGCTCACCTGCTCCACTATCCTGCCGTGGCTGATGCCCGCCATGTTCCATGCGTGTCCCCTGGTGGTCAGTGCACATCATAGCAACTGGTTGTTTGGTTGTTCTGCCGTTCAGTCTATTTTATTATATAGGATAATACATTAATCACATCTAAGTATGTTTAAATAGTCTACTCTCACATCACTTAAGTCATTGTGGGTTAGTGATAATTGTTTTCTTGGTTGATTTTTATCTTTATTTTACCCCTTTCTCCTCTATAGGCATCCCCTCAGTTAGCAGAAGAAATCCTACACTTAGATTAGGTTATTTTTAACATATCCTTGGGACGCTGCCTATGCCTTTCTCTGGCATGGTATGTTATTCAGAATCTTACACCATTTCTGAATTCTGCATTGCAATTGGCATGGTACAAGAAAATTACATTTTACTCAAATTCCAAAGTTTTGTAGAGTGTAAAAATACTCTGATTTATTTAAAAAATGAAATGAATCCATACTCTAGCTATGACAGCATTGAGTAATCTGATAGGTAATGTCTAAGATATTTTTCCTAGGATCCTTTGTTTTCAAACAAAGCCAATAAAAAAATATGTAAAAATTTAAAGTAAATGACTGAAAGGAAATATTTAAATCCTAGCCTGAAAAAGGAGAGGAATCTGACCCTCTGGAGGAAGTGAGTTCTACGGAGCAGAATGTTGTGGGCATTCTCTTCAGAGCACTGAGATGAATCAGTTCTGTGTATTTTCCAACTTTGTATCACTCTACTCTGCTCAGAGTGTTAGTCAATGCCATAAGCTTACTTCTTGGCAGGACCCCTTAAAACTAGAATTCCCATTAAGACCAAACACAATGAGGTAGAGGTAGTTTCCCAAAGAAAAGTCAGGTGTTGATACAGAAGAAAAGGAGAAGGAGAAGAAGGAGAAGGAACAAAAACAAAGAATGAAAGAATGAGGCCTGGTGGACAAATGAAGTGAGGCAAGGGTCAGACTATAGAACCCTTCCTTCCACTCATCAGTGACTATCTGTCCTTCAGTTCTTATTGATGGGTCATTGAAAACCAGGCTTCCTCACTAACTCTGACTTTGTTCTCTTTTCTATACCAATGCCCTACTATTAAGAACTATTACTTTTACCTGATCCCCTTTCTCCATGTCCCCTTCATAAAAAAAATCAGTGTTCCAAATACCTATGGCATCTAGGCTGGTAGAACTGATAAGTCTGTTTTCTTGATATTATCCTGCTCTCTCTCTCTTTTTCTTTTTGGCTGATAAGAATGGATTAAAATGTTCAGTCTAATTAAAACTCTCCATTTCCTTTTTGGTTCATACTTCTGTCATTCCCTCTGCCTGTTCTGTCAGAACTATACCCTTCCGTACACACACACTGCACTCACTCACCAGTTTTGTCAGTGCCTAGTATGGCACAGAGTAGACATACAATGGATATTGGAATTCGGTTGGTCTGTAGAAAATTTAGTACTGTACAAGTTTGCTACATAATGAAAGACTTTGGAGACTCTTGGACTAAAGGATATGGCATTTTTTCATTTAGGGCCGAATGTTTAAGAGTATAAAAGGAAGTGAAGCTGTTTATGAATTATTTCTATTTCCAAGTGACAGAGTGCCTTCTATCTGATTAGCCCACTAAAAGATGGTTTCAGGCTCTTTATAAATAAGGAATTTTAGAGTGTGTGGGAGAGTAGTTTGTTTATGATCTACTTCCATTCAAGTTCTTCTTTCAAATGTTCTCAATTCTTCTCTTTGCCTTTATAGTCCCCATTTCCCAGGGAGGAAAATCCTGACTGCCCATTGGATTCTGGAGGCACAGAAGGTCAGAGAAGGTCATCTAGCAACAGCAGCCTCTTCCAGTTTCCATCTGGGCTCCTGAGTCTTCCTGCCTCCTTCCTTCCAACTTCTCTCTCCTCCACTCCTGAGAAATGACTTCCCATCTTCTCTCACATTTCAAGCCCTGACTTAAATCCAGTATGCCATTTACTTTTAAATATATGTATTGTTGAAAGTGTCTTTACTGCACACCATGACTTAGTCTGCTCAATAGGGGGGAAAAATAAAACAAAAGGTCAGAGAGACTGGAACCTAGTTCAGGAGGGAAAGGGGAATAATATGAGGTGGCAGCAGGGCAGGTAGGCCTTATGGTCTGGGTAAAAGTTTTTGAATTTTACACTAATAAGGAGCTCTGGTAGCAATCGATTTGGAGGGGGAAAACTCACTCACCAGACTGTCCCTCATCTTATCCACCTTGTCTCCCTCAAAACCTGTGACATCTTACAGTATCCCCACTATCGGTTCATAAGAGCCTTGATCGTATTTGTATGAATATGAAATTTTGTGTGTGCAGACTATAGAGTAGGAGGAGATTTGATAGTTAAAATCTAAATAAGCACCTTTTGCTAAGGTATTCATAAAGTTAGAAATCTGACCTTATGAATACCATAGTCCCACATTGTAATCACATGCAAAAGCTTCAACCGAGGTTACCTTCACCCACTTCAATTGTTCCCTACTAAGTCCCCAGACCTCCTGAGAGTGGCCTTGCCTCCAGTTTACCTGCCAACAAGCCCAGAGCCAGCCTGGATTTTGTCCTACTGTCATCAGAGCTAAGTGGGTCAACACCAGACATCTAGTTGCATACTTTGCCTACTCTCCCTCTCTATGCCTCTCCGGTTTTCTGGTCTGCCTGACTACCAGATTGGGGATAAAGTTGGTCCCGTGGTGGCTGGGGCATGGGGGGAGGCACAGAGAAAACCAGCAGCTTTCGGTTGTATAATCAGTCCCATCCCCTGAGTAATCTCTGAGTGAAAACAAGATATATCAAAAAAAAAAAAAAAAAAAAGGAACCTTAGTTGGTAGATAATTACATTCTATTTAAACCCAGCATCAAAGTCATTAGAGATAGTATTAATTTCCACACCACCACAGCACCATGCTTTCCTAGCGGTCTAGCATAGTCTCCTTTCCCTTTGCAAGCAGTTTTTCTTCTTGCTATACACCCCATGTTCCTTGCATGTAAGCCTCCTTCAGGGTCTCATCCTTGTCTTTTTTTCTCATCACTGCCCACACATACACTCTGTTTCATAGATCTCAATTGGTTCTCATACCCAGGGAGATCTATCTTCTACATTTTTTTTTACTAGATTCTCATTATCAGCATCCTAGTTCAGGATCTCATCATTTCTCTCCGGGACTGTCGCCAAGTCCTCCTCACCGGCCTCCTTCCCATAAATCTGGTCTCTGTACAATCACTTCTCCAGGGAGATTTTTTCAGCATGTAAATCTGTTCGTAGCATTGCTCTCTCTAAACCATTCCAGAGTCCCTGTAGTAACCACAGGACAAAATTTCAAATATACAGCATGACAAATGGTCTAGCTCTGTCTCTGCCCTCCTCCAACCCCTAGCAGGAAGGTTCAGCCCCAGCCAGAACAGAAATACTGTACTTCCCCCAATACACCTTACTCTCTTCTAACTCTGGGCCCGTGGCTCTGTATTCCTCATGTCAACCCTTCATGGTCTCCCAGGCAACACTAATACACTCCTCCAGAGGCAACACCGGGGGCGCCACCTCTGTGAAGGCTTCCATGATTTCACCACACTACAGTTTTCCACTGTGCTCTCACAGTAACTAGTCAGTACTTCCTTATGCTATTTCTCCCTGCTGATATGCCATTTATCTGGCTGGAGTGGAAGGTGCTCTGATAAAGGCACTGTATAGTCTCTTCGTTTAGTATTCCTGGTAAGTAGCACAGAACCTGGAGTATTGTGGACATTATTGCTTAGTAAATTAGCGAATGAGAACAGGATGGAGAGAAACTGTTCTACAAGCGTAAAAATCTATTAAGCCAGAGCGCACAAATCAGAGATCTAGTTTGGACTTCCTTGTTTGCAAATCACAAAGATGCAACTTAAATTAGCTTAAAAGGAGGATTTATCTGAAAGACATCGGAATATCTCAGGTAATTGAAAAAGTAAGTCTAGAAAGCAATGCAGCCTGCGGACTACCTAAAGCAGGGGTTGGTTTGCCAGCAGTAGGTGTCTGTGTGTCTCTTCTGGCCACGCTGAAGGTCACGACTCTCTTCCTTCTCACCTTAAACTATTTTTCCAATTCGCTGGTTCTTATCAGTAGCTGCACATTCTAATCACTCGGGGAGTTTTCAACAGATATTGACACCTGGGTCCCATCCCAGGCCAAGTTGACTAGAATTTCTGGAGGTTGGTGCCAAAGCATTTTTTACTTTTTATATTTTTTAAGTATATATTTTTATTGACCTCAGAGAGGAGGGGAGAGGGAGAGAGAGATAGAAACATCAATGATGACAGAGAATCATCGATCGGTTTCCTCCTGTACGCCCCACACTGGGGATGGAGGCCGCAACCTGGGCATGTGTCCTGATAGGGAATCAAACCGGGACTTCCTGGTCCACAGGACAACGCTCAAACACTGAGCCACGCCAGCCGGACACCAAAGCATTTTTTAAGGATTCCAGAGATGATCCTAATGTGCAACCAGAGTTGAGAACAAAGTAGCCAGGAGCTCCTGGGTTCCAGATCCCATTCCTACAGCCTCCTCCTAGGGGCAAAAATAGCTGGCTGTCAGTTCCCATTCAAAAAATTTCCACCAAAGAAATCTTTTTGGCTTAGGTTGGGTGTAGTGCCTATTACTGGATTTACCAATAATGGCCAAGTGCGTCCTAGCTGGTTTGGCTCAGTGGATAGAGCGTTGGCCTGCAGATTGAAGGGTCCCAGATTCGATTCTGGCCAAGGGCACATGCCTGGGTTGCAGGCTCAATCCCCAGTATGGGACGTGCTGGAGGCAGCCGATCAATGATTCTCATCACTGATGTTTCTCTCTCTCTCTCTCCCTCTCCCTTCCTCTCTGAAATCAATAAAGAAATATATTTAAAAAAAAATAATGGCCAAGTGTGTGGGGTCACATTAAATATGGCAGTTCATACTGACCCTTAGGTTGGAGAGCGTGTTTGAAACAGCAATCATTCCAAAGACTGGAGAGGATGTTTCTAGGAGGAGGATGTTCACCTATAAAGCAATATCTAATACCTGTGTAATAAAATACTATTTACCACAGAATTAAAAATCTTTAGGGCAGTAAATATTTGCTTGTTAGACGACTGAATGATAACACATTGAATGACATGGTTAATCAGTATTGTGTACCTGGGGATTTAGATATAAGTAATAACCATTTCACATGAATAATATCATTAGTGTTACTCTTACATAATCCTACTAAGTTTTGTTGTGTTTTTTTTTCTTAGTCATCTAGCAATGTCAATGTTACAAAGTTTTATTTGTTTGCTTAGGATTGGTTTAGTTTAATCCTGTTTATACACAGAAACAAACAGGCCTAATTTTGCCATATGAGCCAAAGTGTCAAGTTTCAGGCCAAGGCAAAAAACAAAGGGTACCCAGTGGGCACAGTGAGGATAAACTCTGAATCCTGGCATTCTGGCATGTTGGAGGAGTTGGAGTTTAGAAGCATGGGAAGCTATTTCCACTTGCCCTCAGGCAGTAGAGGGAAGGACAAGGACCAGCTACAGGGAAGGAATTTGCCAGCAGGTAGATCTGCACTTGGGCAGAGAAGGTGCCACATTCCTGGGCTGATATTAGAAAAAGCCCGAGGTGTCTAGACACTCCCGTCTGCCCCTGAAAACCTCTCTGGGGACTGGGGAGCTCAGAAATGTCTGGAAGAGAGACAACAGTACGAAATCTCTGGCCAGTCTCTTCAATAGTTCATTTTATATTCAAGAATTTAAATATAAGTGCTGTGGGAACGGTTAACAGTGGTTGCCTCTGGGAAATAGAATTGGGGGAATCCTTCACTTTCTGCTTTATTTATCTCTGTTTTTTATTGGTTGGTGTATAACATCTTTAAACCAATAAAAATGTAAATGAAAGCTTTTTAAAAATAAAAACGTACATTATCATAGGAATGGCAGAGCATAAAGTTTTTACACTCCTTAGAAGTTAGAGCAACAATCCTGTTTTTTTATTTTTTTAAATATATTTTTATTGATTTCAGAGAGGAAGGGAGAAGGAGAGAGAGATAGAAACATCAATGGTGAGAGAGAATCAATGACTGGCTGCCTCCTGCATGCCCCCTACTGGGGATCGAGCCCACCACCCAGGCATGTGCCCTTTTGACTGGAATCGAAACCGGGACCTTTCAGCCTGCAGGCCAATGCTCTATCCACTGAGCCAAACCAGCTAGGGCAACAATCCTGTTTTTAAAAAATATATATGTTTTTTAAAATATGTAGTTGTTACCTTGATTAAATAAAGCACATTGGTTCTGTACCGGCAGGAAAAATCCCTCCGGGAGAGGGATGGCAAAGAGAACTTCCACTGGATATGTTTTTGATTTGTCTGTAGGAGGAGAACCCATGAGACAGGAGAAGGGGGGTTGTGAATGAGGAGGGGAGGACCGGAGAGGGATGTGCAAGCGTGGAATCCTAGCTTGTATACTTTTGTTTTTCCGGAAGCCGGTGGAGTGGCCCTTGTTACCTTCAGCCTCCTAGCTCTGAAAAGTAAAGGCTGTTTAGGTATTTCATGCCCTTTACAGGGAACACTGCCTTTCAGCCCCGGTGCTGCGCTGTGCTCCCTGGGGATACAAACAGAACTTTCTCAGTGAAGGGCTGGCACCTTAGAAATTCATTCCTGCCTCCTCTCCCATGACTCTCTCCCGGACCTGGGCATGGGGTAAGATAGGCTTATTATGTGTGCCATGATGCAGGAGATCTACTGTGGGAATTTAAATTCTACTGTGTATTTTTAAAATGATTATAAAAAGGCATTCAGGTACAGCAGGCCTCTTGCTTCTTTTATAAAGGTTTAAGCAAATAAGCAAACAAACGACCGGGCTGTTGTTATTTAATCTGAGTCCCCAAGGCCCAATACTTCCTCTGAATACATACATATGAACTCCTTGGCTGCAGTGGGAGTCATGACTCACAGCTGAGGGCAGAACTCGGCCCTTTGAATTCCTGCAACGGGGCCTTTCAGAAAGAAAGAAAGGACATGCATAAAGGGAAAATCTTGAATTTTATTCAAGGCTGAGTTATTGAGATCTATAATTCTTCACATCTGCTCATTCACCCAGCCCAAGAACGCACTTCTAGCCCACCTCCTCCGAAGTGGAAACCATATTGCTGGAAGTTCCACGTCTGAAGAAGCAGATGATTTAGCAAACACCTTCCCACAGATATTTTTAAGACACTTGCCTCTTTCTTGATGAGTAAAGTTTTCTTTCCAACTGCTCTCTCCCTTGTCAGAGTGCCAGTCCCACTTCCAGTATTGTTCTGCTTAGTTGCTGGGAGGCAGATGCGAGGCAGGGGAAATACAGTCCTGGGAGAGGAAGGAGGGGTCAGGGGGCCAAGTAAAGCCTGGGGAACCTGGCTCGGGCAGGAGACAGGCTGAGAAAACCTAGAGGAAAATGGTGAGCAGGAGATAAAATAAGAGCATTCAGGAGGAGGTATTAGAGAGATAAGGAGTTCAAGGGAGAAACTGGAATACAGAAAGAAAAGAATGAAAGCATCTGTCGATGACCAGAGTGAAATACTAGAAAAGAAAACCGATTCATTTTAGTTTAGAATAAGGTGTTATAAGATGTGTTTTGCCCCCAACTTTCTCTTGATCACTTTTTAGGTACTCTAATTTGGCAATATTATTAAGTGTCAACAAATATAGATGCCAGCTTCTTTTTTTCTGGAGAGTAAAATAGTTTATTGATCATGTGTGTTCTAATAATATAATGGAGATAGGTTAATTAGAAAAAGGAATTGTCAAAAATTAATTTTCATTTGTACAAAAGTACTTTATACTAATTATAAGTACCCAGTTAAAAAAATTATTGAGGTAACATTGGTTTATAGCATTACATAAGTTTCAGATGTGTAAGATTATAATTCAACATCTGTGTATGCATTGTGCTTACCACCACAAGTCCAGTTTCCATCCATCATGATATAATTGATCCCCTTTATCCATTTTGCCCTCCATACATGTACTCCCTTCCCCTCTGGAAACAACTGATCTGTTGTCTGCCTCTTATGAGTTTGTTCATTTGTTTTGCTTTGCTTTTATATTCCACAGAGTGAAATCATACGTTATTTGTCTCTTTCAATCTGACTTATTTCACTGAGCATGATACCCTTAGGCTTCATCCATGTTGTCACAAATGGCAGGATTTCACCTTTGTATGGCTGAATAGTATTCCACTATATATATTTCCACATCTTCATTATCTATTCACCTGTCGATGAACATTTAGATAGTGTCCATATCTTAGTTACTATAAATAACTAGAGGCCGGGTGCATGAAATTCGTGCACGGGGGTAGGGGAGTCCCTCAGCCCAGACTGCACCCTCTTCATTCCGGGACCCCTCAGGGGATGTCCGACTGCCTATGGGATCAGGCCTAAACCAGCAGTCGGACATCCCTCTCATAATCTGGGACTGCTGGCTCATAACTGCTCACCTATCTGCCTGCCTGGTTGCCCCTAACTACCCTCCCCTACTGGCCTGGTCACCCCCAACTGCCCTCCCCTGCCAGCCTGGTCACCTCTAACTGCCATCCCCTGCCGGCCTGGTCGCCCCTAACCACCTCTGCCTCAGCCCCCGCCACCGTGGCTTTTTCCGGAAGGATGTCCAAAAGATGTCTGGTCTAATTAGCATATTACCCTGTTAGTAGTATAGATAAGTATTTCTCATATTGTTCTCTACTTTTCTATATGTATTTAAAATACTCCAGAATATTTTAAGTGAATAAAAAATGGTCAAGTTGCAGAAAAATAAAAGTTTTGAAATACAACCTGGTATGCTTGAAACCAACAACATTTGCGTCAAAGGGCATAAATTGCAGTCGGCAACAAAACTTGTTGTTAGGATTGCTTGGTTAATATTCTTTTGTTGGAAAGGCGTGGTTTGGGCAAAGGAGAAAAGGAAACCAGTCCTATAAAAGGGAATGTCTGATTGGGCCGTTGCCACAGCAGAGAGGGGCAGGTGCGGCAAAGGTTCAGGCTGTCCCACAGGCAAGGATGTCTGTGTGTATGGGACACCAAAGGACACCTGTCACACCTGAAACACAATTTGCTAACACTCACCATTGGAGAGCTCAGGAAGAATCACTGTTTTTAAAACTATTATTTCCCTGACATATAAAATATACATACATATAAATATACATGCCCTCTTCTGAGCTTCCCCTGCCTCCACTTAATATTTGGCCATGGCCTTCTTTCCATGTCAACGAATTGGATGTACAGACATAATTTTTAATGGCTACGGTGTTATCCCTGACTGTTTGACATTACTATGGTTTACTTCACTAACCCTTTATCGTGGGGCAGGTTGTTTCCAGTTTCCTCTGGCATCAACAACTACAGTAAACATAACCGCTTATTTGACTGTTCACTTAGGACACATTCACAGACATGGAACTCCTGGCCCAAAGCTAATTCACTTGAATTTTGATCCACATTTCCAAATTGACTTTCTAGAAAGTGCTTCTGTTTGTTTAGTCCATTGGTTTAAAATCAGATTACACTCCCACAAATGGGTTAAGAGAAAACTGTTCAACATGCCTTGGGCAAATCACAAACTCTTGCTGAACTTGAGTGACCCCGGGGCGCGGGACCTGGAGGATCCGGGCTGGAGGGTGAAGTCCAGGGAAGCACGGGTGGCTTGGTCGAGGGCCCTGTGTGGGTGCGGGCATGTGAGTGTGTGTCGCTCGGGTCCACGCTCATGCACACACCCACATGCCCTCACTCCCTCTCTGCACCCTTGGCCACCAGGAACCTTGAGGAGTTCAGCCCGCTCGCCAGTCCCCGCCCACTTCAGTAGGACCCTGGCTCTTCATATAAATAGATACCCACATAGATGCCTAGCAGCTAGCAAGTCCTTTTAACCTCTCTGTTAAGATGTATCCTGGTTTCAAAAATGTTAAAATGTGGAGAAAGGAGTATGAGTACAAATGGAGGAAATACAGTATTTCGAGTACAATTGAGGACTACTGCAGAAGTGTTTGTAACAGGCAATTTTGGAAAAACAGAACAAAACTCAAATACATCCTCTGTCTCATCCCGCCCCTGTCATTTGAGCAGGTAGGTCGCTCCACAGTGACCAGGTCCAGTGTATCTGGGACCCCAAAATCAGCCCTAGCTCCCTGGAAAGGAAGCCGACCCAACTTTTTGAAGTTTTGGGGGAAGGGTATGTGGTTAATGGGCATCTTTTTTTTTCAGCTGTGACTGGTGCAGAGCAGGGGGCTGCATCCTGCCGATTGGAGCATGTGGGAAATACCCTGCTTCTGAATATATAAAAAGTAAATGTCTTGTTACCAAAGTGGAGGAATTTATGAAACGGTTAATGACAGAGAAGCTTCTTTCAGAAGATGCCCCCTCTCCCTACTCCCAGACATGCCTCCCTCGGACTGACGACAGGCAGGGTGGCCTCCTACTCACCAGATCCGCCTCGGACGCTGGTAGGACCAGAGATGGGGGCGTGAGAGCGCTTGTTCTTGAGGCTTTCAGCTCCAGGGGGTGTCTGTTTGGAGGAGGACTGGTAACAGATTTTGTTCTTTCCCAGCCTTCTACAGACAAACCATATTCCCAAGCAAAACAATCATTCTTCAAAAGACACCCAACGTTCACGTCGGCCTCCAGACTGGAAGTGGGTCTTCTCCAAATTCCCAAGGAGAAGGGCCTAGGGCGGGTCTGCTGCTCCTGATCAACCAACACGGCCTTTCCTCGAAGAACCTCTCAGAGCCGGGCTCTGGGCGCCGCAAAGGGAGAGGTTCCCTGAACCCGCTTCCCGCACACCTAGGCTAGGATACATCTCACAGGAGGCGGTTTCAGTGCCGGGGCGGTGGTGGCCAGGTCCTTCGGTGCCTTGCCTCCTGGGCTGCAGTCAGATGTCTCCCAGTGCCCCAGCCTCGGATGCGCCCCCACAGTTTCCCGCACCACCAGTTGCCTCAGCACAGGCCCCAGCAGCCTGGGGTACGGCCCACCCAAGCCAGCTGCCCAGCAGCCCAGCCACCACGCTCACTGCTGCGCCCTGTCCGCTGGGATGGGGGCGTGCTCCTAGCCGCTCTGTGGCTGCTGGGAGCATACCCCCACCCTTGGCATATGCCTGCTGCCCAGAGGCCCTCCCTCCACAGCCCAGCTAGGGATGCTATGGGTGCCGCCATCTTTGTGGCAGAGTGATGGTTAATTTGCATATTTCCCTTTTATTAGATCAAAACAAGCTGTTCCAGGAAACCGCAGTAAACAGGCCTTGGGTGCGGGTGGGGCTGGGTGGAGGTGGGCCCGCCCTAGCCATCAGGGCAAAGGCCGCGCCTTCCTGGCAACCCACTTAGGGGCTCAGGCTGGAAGGGAAAGAACAGTGAAGGGCCCCTCAGGCAACGTCCGATTTCGGGGTCGGCGCTCAGGCTCCATCCTTCCTCACGGCCACGGCCGCCTCCCCTCCCCATTTTGTTCTGAAATCAGCCCAGCTCTGTTGTTTCCAAGCACACACCAGGCCAGGAAAGGGCCCAGAGGTGGGTCCAGGGACAGACACGCAGGGCCTCGGAGGCGGGTCCAGGGACTGACACGCAGGGCCTCAGATGTGCATATGTCTTTTCAAATTAGCATTTTTGTATTCTCCAGATAAAGACACAGAAGTGGAATAGCTGGGCAATGTGGTAGCTGTACTCTTAATTTGCTGAGGAATCTCCATATTGTTTTTCATAGTAACTGTACTACTTTACATTCCCATCAACAGTGTATCAGGGTTCCCTTTTCTTTGTACAGTCTCTAACAATTATTATTTTACTAGAGGCCCAGTGCATGGATTCATGCACTGGTTGGGTGACTCAGCCTGGCCTGCAGGGATTGGGCTGAAACTGGCAGTCTGACATCCCTTGAGGGGTCCTGGATTTTGGGAGGATGCAGGCCATATAAGATCTTTGCTTAATCTCTTCCTGTCTTCCCCCCTGCCCATTTCCCTCTGAGATTCATCAGTCTGTTCCATGTTTCCATGCCTGTGTGTTGAGCGTCTGCCCCCTGGTGGTCAGTGTACATCATAGCTACCGGTCAAACGGTCGAACAGTCACTTAGGCTTTTTTATATATAAATATATAAATATATATATATTATATATATATATATATATATATATATATATATAAAAAAATATATATTATATATATATATTATATATATATATAAAGCCCAATGTACAAAATTCATACAAGAGGCTTGGCCCTCGCAGCCCCAGCTTCGTCTGGAAGGTCGTCTGGAAGGATGTCCAGAAGGTCATTCGGCTGTCCAGTCTAATTAGCATATTATGCTTTTATTATTATAGATATAGATAATCAAGAAAAAAATACTAAGGTTCATGTATTAAATTTTCAAGATTTTAATGTTCAAATTTAGCAAAAATAGGCACTCTTCTTCAAAATAACCCTATCAAATTACAGTTTATATATATCATTCATCTACTACTACCTATTCTTTGTTCAAAGTATTGGAAATACACAGTAGAAAAAAGACATTGAGGGGTTTATGATTCAGTGAGAGGAGGAAGATCAATCAATGATTGCATCACACTTGGCAAATGCTAAGAGAAAGTTATATCAAGACCTCTGTGAGCACAGGTCTGAGGGGAATTGAGCCTGGAGTGGCTTCCTGGCGGAGACGATGCTTGAGGTGGATGTATAAGGATGATGAAAGTTGGTGTTACAAGGAAGGAAGGAAAGCTAGGGAAAAGGAGATGATGAGAAATGGTATTCCAAGAAGGAAGTGACTGTATGAACATAGGGAACATGAAATGGAAGACTGCAGGAGATAAAGCTGGGAGGTACACAGGACAAGATTAAGAAAGACTTTTGTATCATTAAGGAGAAAACTACAGGCCCAAAGTGGCATCACCTGTGCTAAAGCACATGATACCAAACCTAGATCGTATATCTGACCTACTTGCTGTTTCAACCTTTCTTAGAAATGTAATCTTAGTCAACCAGTTCTGAATTTTCTGGTCAAGCATCAGTAGGTAATCTCACAATAAATTCAATAAAAAATTTAAAAACACACCTTGTCTTCTCCCACAAAAGAAGATACATATCTTGTTCTAAAAATAATTCTTTCTTTTCTTTTGTTAAAAGTTCCCTTGCCCCACCCTTCTTCCTCTAAAAACCTTTCAATTTGGACAATCCCTGAGTGCCCTTCTAGTTGCCAGATGGGAAGCTGCCTGATTTATGAATCCCTTAATAAAGCCAATTAGATCTTTAAATTTTCTTGGTTGAATTTTGTTTTTCAACAGTCCTAAGCAAACATCTTTGGGCTTGGTCCTGAATGGTTTAGGAAACTACTGAAACATTAGACATCTGATTATCTTACCATGTATATGTTTTAGAAAGTTCACCAGAAGCACAATGCACTGGACAGGACTAAACCAGAGGCAAGGAATCCAGTTAGGAGACAGTTGCCATGATTTAGGAAGGTGGTGGTTTGCCTAGAGAGTAACTGTGGGGATAAGAAGACAGAAACAGAGTGGAAAATATGTAAGAGAACTGACTAAACTCGGTGACTGATTGAATGTTATGGATGAGAAGAAATGGAAAGTCAAAGATGACGTGGGCTGAATGTTATGGATCAAAAAGAATAGCAAGTCAAGGCCAGTGAATCTAAAAGAGACTAGATGAAGAATGAAGAATAACAGTCAGATGATGGAAGCCCTGGGAGACAAGACGGAAGGACTGAGTGGGGAGGGAAGAGATGCTGAAGAAACCTGAGAGGTGAACAGAGAGATGGGAGGGAAAATAGAGGAAGGAGCCATCACACAAGGGAAGGAAGGAGAGAGTTTTTAGGAGGATGCGATGGCGAAAAGTGGCTCATGCCTCAGAGAGTAAGATAATGACTGAAAATCATCCAGTGGCTTGGTTGCAACGTTGAGTACAGGAATGTAGACTATTCTTTCAAAAAGCTTCACCTGTGCAGGAGGTGTGACTACTACTGTGATGATGAAAGAGACTTAGCGTGTTCATATGGAAAGAGGAAGTCGAAGGGGAGAGACTACAGATTCAGGTAACGGAAAGAATGATGGATGGAACAAAGCTCCTGAGAATAGAGGAGAGGGTGATATGTATTTCTCCAAGGCCCTGGTCAAGTCACGTTGTACTCTATGTGAATTTAGCTAACTGGAGCACAACTCCCGAGGCTCCATTTACATCCAGTACAACACGAGTGGTGCCTCCAGGGTTGAGCATGGCTGGCAATCCTAAAAAGGCAAAGCATGAATGGAGGGATTACCCACTTCACCTTTGCACCCCTATCTGAGTGACAGTTAGACTAACCCACGGAAGCAAGCTGTACTGAAATAAAGGTTAACTATTATGTAGTCAGATGTTAGTTAAACAAGTACAATTGACAGAGAAGTATAGCTAAGCATATACTTACCAACCCAATTCTCTTCATATACCACTCAGCCTACACATTTATTTATTCTGATGCCTCGCTCAGTGTTATGCTAGGCTGTGAGACTGCAGAAGTATGCTAAACAGTCAGGAGCCTCAAACTGATTATAATATGGTTTGAGAGACAAGTCGTATCTACTCACTAGAAACTGTTAGGAGACACTGTTAAATAATGTGTGGGAGACACAAACACTAAAGGTTAAAAGACTGTCATTAATTGAGAGAAAAGGAAATTTAAGATCAGCTTGTTTAGTGGTTTTCAAACTGTGTTTCCTGGAACCCTGGGGCTTCAGGGAGATGCCTCAGGAGTTCCACAAAGAATGATGTATTCTGCTGCCAAACACTGAGGATCTCCATTGCTACAGGAAGCTAACCACAGCACTGTTTGCAATAACAAAAAATTAGAAACAGCCTAAGTATCTTTTAATAGCGGTCTGTTTAAATAAATTATAGTTCCTTCATATAATGGAATACTAAATAGTTGTTTTTAAAGGAAAAATAAATCTGTATGTATTGCTAGAGAAAGATCTTCAAGAACTATTACATGTGTAGCTTGTATGTACATTAAATGTTATTTCTGGAAAGACACAACGTATTGAGAATTTTATCTCTTGGTAGTGAGATTGGGAGTGAATTAGGGAGGGGAAATGAAAAATTATTGTTCTAGCCCAACTTCCTTGTTTTATTGATAGAAACAGGTTTAGGAATATTGTGGCTTACCCTAGGCTGTACAGGTAATATTAGACAAAAACCTAAAACACAAACCCAACCTTTTGATCTTTTGTTTGCTTCTCTTCATACCACAGGATGAGATTGCTGTGGACAGGAAGCATTGGCAGAAGCAATCAGTCTTTTGCATCTTGATATCAACACATTCCCCCCCTTTCTCTACCATAAATTATCTCTCATTCACTTCCTATCCTGTACACAACTAGCTTTCCTCTTGCCCTAACATGTATAGTTTCACTCATCAACAAGAGATACTCAAAATATCTATTAACTAGAGGCCTGGTGTATGAAAATTCGTGCACTTGGGGAGGGGGTTCTCTCAGCCCAGCCTATGCCCTCTCGCAGCCCGGGACCCCTTGGGGAATGTCCAACTGATGGCTTAGGCCCACTCCCTGGGGGAGCTGGCTTAAGCTGCAGTCAGACATCCTTCTGGCAGCCCGGGAGCTCTCAGGGGATGTCCAACTAACGGCTTAGGCCCGTTTCCCCCTTCTCCCCCCTCCCCAGGGAGTGGGCCTAAGCTGTTAGTCAGACATCCTTAGCACTGCCACGGAGGCAGGAGAGACTCCCGCCACCACTGTTGTGCTGGCCAGCCATGAACTGGCTTCTGGCTGAGCAGTGCTCTCCCTGTGGAAGCACCCTGACCACCAGGGGGCAGCTCCTGCATTGAGCGTCTGCCCCCTGGTGGTCAGTGTGCATTATAGTGACCGGTCATTCCAGGTTGTTCCGCCATTACAGTCAATTTGTATATAACTCTTTTATTATATAGGAGGATTGTTGTGCTGATAGGATTTTAGTTCTTTTTGTTGTTAATTCTCACCTGAGGATTTTTTCCATTGATGGTTTTTCAGAGAGAGTGGAAGGGACAAGGAGAGACAGAGAGAGAAACATCAATGTGAGAGAAACACATTGTTGTAGTAACACATAGAAATGTTTAAAAATGTTTGCGTTAACTTCCCTGAAACTTAAAGTGTGATATTAAGGACACATATACCCTGAATGTGTGTATCCCATAGATAAGGATTTGAATTTCAATTACTGACTTAGAGTGACTTGCTATGATGGACATATGTTCACCTACATAATTGCTGATTAACACGTGTGGCCCTGACGTAGTTATAAGATAAACACCTGGACTGCTATGGGTACGAACAGGCTATAAAAACGGATCCCCGAAGAGACCTCTTCGATCATTGCTTGATCGCTGGATGCCTTGCTGTCGCTGATCGCATTGATCCCTGCGCCACACTGGTGGCTCGATCGCTGGAAACCTGCCTTCGCTGATCGCTCCGAGTCTGGGTTCCACCCCCTCTCCGCTCTGCTCTGTGCTGGAAGGCAGACAAGGGGCCGAGCCTCGGATCCATCCCAGCTACCCCACGGCAGGGCACAAGGATCTCTGACGGTGACGGCGCCCCCAAACCTAAATTCCATTCCTGACCTGACTTGCCAGCCAGAGACGGTGCCGCTGCTGTCGCAAGAGGAGAGCCACATCTTGGGATCCCGTTAAGCCTGTACCCACGGCACCAGGAATTTGTGTGAGTAATAAAGTGCTGTGTGATCTGCAACTGCATAATTTTATGTGGCATAATTCCTCTGGCAGTCTCTATAAAATTACTCACACGTTTTAATTGTAAGATCAGATATTCAGGCCTGCCCTCAGTCCTGCTTGCTTAGAGGAGTCTCTTTGCTAGCAACTACTTAGAATGTCCGAACACCTGCACGGTTAAGTTTATCCGAAGGGACACCTCAGGTAGTACCCCTCCTTTCTCCGACACAAATCGATGGGTTGCCTCCCACATGGGCCCTGATCAGGGATTGAGCCTGCAACCTAGGTGCATGCCCTTCACTGGAATCAAACCTGGAACCCTTCAGTCTTCAGGCTGACGCTCTACCCATTGAGCCAGACCAGCCAGGGTATATTTTAGTTCTTGAAGGACAGAGTCTGTCCCCACTCAGGCAATGGGGCTGCCATTGGAACGCACAGCTAGTACGCATTGGTTAAATTGAAATGCCTGTGGAATGTATCGATTTCCCGGGGGACAATGGCTCCAGGCCCAAGCAGGAGATACCTCTGGCTGGAACTTGACTCTGATTCCCACCTAATGTGGGAACTGTGGGTATTTTTCAGGACTCTTCTATACGTTGGTTTCCACATTTGTAAATAGGAATATTACCTGAGATGCTCACCTGGCTCTGAATGACACAAAGGCTCTAAACAGTTATCATTTTAGGTGGAGGGAGTATATTTTGGTGGGGAAAGAAGCCAAGCTCTGTCCTTCACCAGCGTGTGCCTTTAGGCAAGTTGTGTGCTTTAACCTTTGCAACTATCAGTATCTTTGTCTGTTAAATTAGAATAATAACACCTAACTCCTGGGGTTATTTTTAAGAATAAATGAAATAATGAATGTAAAGTGCTTAGCTCATTGTTTGATACATGAAGCTTGCAAATAAGGTTAGCTGTTACTGTTTTATGGACTTTACATTTTAACATATAAAGTTATTTGGTGTCTGTTCAGGTCACTTCAGCACTTTCTCATTTTAGCGTCATTAATATCATTTCAAATTCTCTTTTGAACATCAAGCAAACCAAGAAACCTATTTTATGTCAGCAAATCAAGCTGTCACATGTATACAATTTTTAAAATTAAGCAACTTCCATGTTCAAGGCTCTGGGATAGGTACTGAAGATACGGGAATGAAAATGACACAGTTCCTGCCTCAGGATGCTTTGATTCCAGTGGGCTCGCCTGTCACTCTCAAACACAAGCGATAGTCATTGTAGATGTGGGAGAAAATGTAGGCAGTGGCAGCTGTAATTGATTTGCAGGCTGTATAGGTGGACTGAATGACATTATTCATATGTTCTCCAACTTTTTGGTTCCAGGATCTATTTATATTCTAAACATTAATGAGGATCCCAGCAGGCCTTTAAAAATATGGGTTATAGTTGGGAAAACTGGACAGTCACATACAAAAGAATGAAACTGGGCTCCTGTCTTATGCCACACACAAAAATCAACCCCAAATGGGTTAAAGGCTTTAACTTTAAGAGCTGAATCTATAAAACTCCTAGAAGAAAACATAGGGGTAAGTTCCTTGTCGTCGGTCTTGGCACTGAACTTGTTAATTTGACACAGAAGCAAAAATAAACAAGTGAAGTGAGACTACATTGAATTAGGAAGCTTCTGCACAGTAAAGGAAACCATCAACCTATGGAATGTGAGAAAATATTTGCAAATCATATATCTGATAAAGGGTTAATATCCAAAGTATATGTAGAACTCATACAATTCAATAGCAATCAATCAATCAACCAATCAATCAATAAACAAGCAATCTGATTTACAAGGTACAGAGGAACTGAACATTTTTCCAGGGAAGACATACAAATGGCCAACAAGCACAAGGAAAGGTGGTCCACATCACGCACCATCAGGGAACTGCAAGACAAAAACCACAATGAGATTATCGCCTCACCCCTGCTGGAATGGCTGTCCTCAAAAGGACTAGAGATAACGCGTGCTGGCGAGGCTCTGGAGAGAAGGAAACCCTCTGCACTCGTGGTGGGAATGTAAATTGGTCAGCCATTGTGGGAAACAGTATGGATTTCTGAAAAAAAAATTATAAATAGAACTACCATATGATCCAGTAATCCCACTTCTGGGTATATATCCAAAAGTTACAAAAACAGGATATTGAAGAGACAGCGCACTCCTGTTACATCATTATTCCCAATAGCCGAGATATGGGAACAACCCTGTGTCCATTAACGAACGAATAAAGAAGATGTAATATATGTGTGTATGTTTACAAGTATACACACATATATGATAGGATATTATATATGAGAAAGAAGACAATCCTGCCATTTGAAACAACATGAGAGGACCTTGAGGGTATTATGCGAAGTGAAATAATTCAGACAGAGAAAGACAAATGCTGCATAAAATTAGTTATATGTGGAATCTAAATAAAAAGTCAAATTCATAGAAACAGAATGTAGAAATATGGTGGCCAGGATCTAAGGGGTGGGGGAAATAGAGATTGGTAAAAGGGCACAAACTTTCAGCTATAAGATGAATGGTATCTGAGGATCTAATGTATAACAGGGTCTCTATAGTAGGTAGCACTAGAATTGAAATATGCTTGAAAGTAAAACTTGAATATTTTCACCAAAAAAAAAAAAGAGAGAAATATGTATGAGGTGGTGGATGTGCTAATTAGATGAAAGTAATCCTTTCAATGTGTATGTATACCAAATCAGCATGATACACACTTTAAATATCTTACAATTTCATCAATTATACTCAGTAAAACTGAAAAAATAAAGTGAAGTAAAATATGTATTATAGCTATTGTTGTTAACTATATTAGAAATCAAAGCAGAGACATTTAAATATTTATTTTTAACATAATATTTAGATAACAATATGTTAAATAATATATTAATTAATATAACCATCTTATTTTATTAAAACAAAAATAAAGCAATTACATATTAACATAAATAACATTATTTTGAAAAATAACTATGGTTGTGGTCTAGAATAGATGATAACATTGAGTTTTGACTTACCTGTGGAAAAGGAGAAAGTAAAAAGCTATTCCATGCTGATGAATAGATTCAAAGGATGGCTATCCATGACCTGTGATTCAGTCAGAACTATACCAAGCCAGACTTTTTTGTGGCTTAGACGTTGAGACCACCAGTGTTATCCCAATCTTGCTCTGCCCTATTTTTTTTGTCCTTGAGAACTGCCTGTCCAAGGCTGTTCCTCGGCGAGGAAGGTTGTATGTTGCACAATGGGAGAGGACTGCTTGGAAACTCTGACGTTTGGGACTTACAGCCAGATGTTAGACAGACATTATTAGGAGTGATAAATGTAGACAGATAGGGCATAGCCTCCACACCATGCAGGAGAAGGACAGGAAATTAACTTCCTAAACTCCCACTTTTGTTAAAAGCAGCTCAACAAACAAATCCAAACATAATATTTTCACCTTTGTTTGTTGTAGGTTAGTCTTACCTAACCCAATACACGGTGAGCTTCCAGAGTCTGAGCATGCTTCTTATCATTCTGCTTTTTTCTTTTCTCTTGACCATATATTTAGCTCAATGTTGAACACTTAGCAAATAAAAAGTATCCAAAGTTAAAGCCATGTCTCCTTTCTAAAATCTGTTTTCTGTTTCCCAATGTCTAGGTATAGTATCACCATTTTCCCAGCCTTCGAAGATAGAAAATGCAGTCATCTTGAATCCCCATCCCCCCCACCCCCCTTTTATGGCCAGTTCTGGTTTTACAGAAAGTCTGAACTCAGCCAGGTAGAAACATGCAATGATTTCGCAGTTCCTCTAGTCACTGTTTTCAACAGTGTTCTGTTGAATTTCCCTTCTCGATCACTTAAAATATCTTCAGCACTTCACAGAGCTTTTAGTTCCTTTCTCTAGCACAGAATAAGACTTGCTTTCAATTATTATTTAAAAGTCCAGTCCAGGTTAAAAAAAAAAAAATCAAACCTTTACTTTCTTTCCAATCTAAACCATGTCACTCTATCCCACAGATCAAGTTTGCCCCAGGTCTATAGTGGCCTGAACTGGGAGGCCCACCCCCAGGTCAGAGCCCCGTGGGATCTTAAACTTTCAGTGACCCAAGGATTGCTGTGTGTTCCCTCTTCTTCCTTGTCCTGCTCTTGTTCCATCATTATATACTGGGTGTCTAGGGGGCAAATAACTTGTTATTTAATTTATAGGTCTCTGGATCAAAATGAACATCATCCAGACCTAATATAGACAGTGCCACAAGATCCTGAACTTTGGGCCTATCCCATGAATAAATATGAATTTTGGATTGTCCCTTTTGGGGACAGGATAAATATACGGTGCGGAAAGGAGGAAATCGTTTCATGAGAACAAGAGGGCAGATGGTGATAGATTGTATTCTTCTCCACAATATTTGCTGCTACCCCCTAAGGCAGTGGTTCTCAACCTTTCTAATGCCGCGACCCTTTAATACAGTTCCTCATGTTGTGGTGACCCCCAAACGTAAAATTATTTTCGTTGCTACTTCACAACTGTAATTTTGCTACTGTTATGAAGTGTAATGTAAATATCTGTGTTTCCCGATGGTCTTAGGCTCTACAGCAGCGGTTCTCAACCTGTGGATCGCGACCCACAGGTTGAGAACCACTAGCAGGGTCGCCTAAGACCATCGGAAAACACAGATATTTACATTACGATTCACTAACAGTAGCAAAATTACAGTTGTGAAGTAGCAACGAAAATAATTTTACGGTTGGGGGTCACCACAACATGAGGAACTGTACTAAAGGGTCGTGGCATTAGGAAGGTTGAGAACCACTGCCCTAAAGGGAGCTACACATCCCTGCCCCATTGGCATCAGGCTTGTCCATGTGACTGACTTGGGTCAACAAAATGAGGGCAAAGTGGGATGTGCCACCTCGGAGCAGAAGCTTTAAGGGAATTTTCTTCCTGCCACGAGACCCGTAGCTGAGATCTGTAGTGTCTAAAACAGGGGTTGTTCCTTCCGCCTGCACCCCAGAGTGCAGAGAACTCACAGCAGAGTCCCAGCAGACCTCAGCAGGCATATAATGTGAGCCCGGAGTAGGCTTCATTGCTGTAAGCCACCAGAACATGGGTATTGTTACCACAGCACAACCTAGCCTAAGCCTGCTAGCCTTAATCTGCTTTTTAAATCCTTAAATTATTTCACATTCCGTGTGTTTCCTCTCCTTCTCAGCTTTTACTTATCCAAGGCCACTGGGTTGGAGCAGGTTGGACTTGGCTTGTAATCCTGACTCAACCACTTTTTATCTGTGAGACCTTGGGCAAGTTGTCTGACCTCTCCTCTCATCAGTTCATCTTAAAAATGAAGCAAATGCTACTAAGATATTATTAGGATGAGAGAATTTCATATCTCAACCATGCCTGGCATAACATAAGCACCTGATAACAATTTTCTGCCCAACTTTATTCCTTACTGGAGAGGAAGGTAGGGTTAATCAGTTGCTTGCTTTTTTGTTGCTGTTGTTGTTCTAAGAATTTCCTGGTAACACTTCTAGCTTCTATTTCTCACTTCCAAGTTTAAGAAATGTGACACTGTCCTAAATGTAGTCTAACAAGTAGGAGACTTAACTTACGTTATTTTCCTCTTCCACCTCTGAAGTCCTCTATGCTTTATTTGCAATTTCATAATCTTTCTATTCATGCCTCATCCTCATTCCCATATGCTATATTCCAAATTCTGTGAGAGCCACATCGATATTATACTCTAGAGCTGTCTAGAACCTAGGACACTGTCGTGTATAACAGTTAATAGAATCAATAAGTATTTACCCTTTGCGTAAATAAAAAATGATGAAACTATTTTTAAGGCTATTTGAACACAGGGTGTGGTTTTTTTTCTATGAATAAGTGTCCCACTGGTCTATGAAAATAGGAACTTTCTGTCCCAATCTTCCCGAGACAGACCTTCTTGGAAGCGGACTGACAAATTCCTGAAGGGAGGCATACAGAGCCAAAGCTCTCATTTAAAATAGTTTCTCAGGGTTAGCAAATATCATTTGGAAACTTACAGCTGAAGGCCCTGTATTCTAAAAATAAATTTTAAAAATCGAATTGTATTGTTGTGTTTGTTTTTGAGCAAAACACAAGTTCCTTGCTGATTTCTGTTTGTTTGTTTTCTCTGGGAACCAAGTCGCTGTACTACACCCAAGCATGTATCATTTCACGACAATGACTCAGAAAGCAGTGCAGATGTCATGGCTTACCTAGTCCCTAAAAAATGCCTACCATGCAGGAAATGAAATCAGGTTCCTGGGCTCAGCAGAAACGGGGTGAGGATAAAGAGCTGCTTTGAATTTGTGGGCTTTCCCGGACTACTTTGGAAACATCTCATGCAAATCCAAACAGTATCTGGGTCACAGATAGTTTTTGACCAGTAATTTCTGAATATCCTTTTAGCCTTCTAGTACATGTAGAGGTAATGGGCCCATTTGCAAAAGAAAACAATCTGAATAATTTAGATCGTTTGATACCTTTCTACCAATGAGGATCTTTTTCTTTTTCATAACAGTCTGCCGTTCTAGGAACCCTTTCCAAGGCCAAATATTTTATTATGCTGAACAATAAATAAAGTCTACTCACTGAGTGCTTTTACCAACAACTTAAATATGCATGATCTGTTGTTTCTGAATATGTCTTTTTTGTATATATATATATATAAATTTACTTCAGCTTTTAACCAAGAAATAGCTTGCTAGAAATATGAATTGTATCATTGTATTTGACAAAACATTTAGTCTGTAACTCTTATTACTTTGGAAGCCTGTCAGATGCTATTTAGAAACTTTCTCTTTAGTCTTGGTTATAATAAACCAAAAGTACCTAGAATTCTATGGGACACAGACTGGCAGGAAATGTTGAGTGCACCATCTTGGGGGGAAAGCAGAGACTTTTACAAGAAGACTTCAATATGCAAATAGAGAAAGATTTAAGAATATGCAAGCAGAAAAAAAATTGACTAATGAATTTAAGAAGAATAGACAAATCCAGATGTAAAGCAAATTATTTCATACTCTGACATCCTGGCTTTGTATACGATTCTGAAAATGGGGCTGTTAAATTTCTGCCATGACAGAGAAGTTTTGGGGGCGGGGCAGGGGGAGGGGGAATCCCAAAGATGACCACAGCCTAAAAATGCACAGCTTAGAGGGGAGTTTCCAATGGACTTGATCTTAGGCCAAGGCCCAGGTCAATTATTCAAAGTACCCCCCACAGTATAACTAAAAGCTTGCATCAGCATTTATGCATAGAAAATAAGAGTTAGTACTAACAATCCTCAGGAGGGAGAAACAAACTCTGAAGCAGTGAGCTTAAAATACATTCAAGACCTCAACTAACATACTGTTAAAGATTATCAGCCCTGACTGAATTTGAGTCTAAATGCTATAGCTGGCTGAGGGTTGGCCCCGTGAAAAGCAGCACCAACAAATGACCCTGAGATTGCTTGCCATACAATGCAGTTTTGCCTCTTTTCCTAATTTGTGGGGAAGGCAAGGAACCATCTCTAGGCATTGGGTATATAAGCAATAGACATACAAAAAGTGGGGGGAAAAAGAAAAAAGAAAGGCTTTCAGAGTACACATCGTGGTATTTTGATATTCAGTACTTAAATGACATTTCATTTCCCAACATCACACTCCAAACAGAGTGTAAAGATGTTTTATCCAGCAACAAGGAAGAGACAAGGGAGCAAGAATGCAGTTTGGAGTCCGGTGGACTTGAGTGTAAGCACTGCTTCTGGGTTTGGGCAAGTCATTGAACCTGAGTCTCAGTTTCCTTGCCTTCAAAATAAAGGTGAATAAAAATACTTTTCTCTTTCATTTTCTGTGAGATTAAACGATCTGGGTTAGAACACCAGACTTCATCTCCTGAATCTGCCATATTCTTTTGGACTCAGCTATATTCTTTATGGACTCTACCGCATTCTTTTTGGCAATCCCAGTGCTTGGCAAAGAGTAAACATTTAATAAGTGTTTAATGAATGAATGAATGAATGAATGCCCTATTGAAGCACTGGCAAGTACAAGCCTTACTCAATAAATGTAAGTGCTCAATAAACATTACTTTTCTAGAGGTAAAGTAGCAATGGGATTACCTGCAAAGTTCAGCCAAAGATATTATTAACAACTCCCTCTCTCCACACTAAGACTTGAAGTTTGGCCTAGATGAGAATAAGGTAGGAAACATTGCCAAATCTAGGAATTATCATTTGCTTTCAAAAAGAGAGAAATAGAGAGGACTAGTAGGGCAAAACCAATCTCATCACCACACAGTCTTTTCCATGGGGGAAATATCATTTTTCTTCACTGAATTCTGCAGTTTAGCCATGGGGATATAATTGAATTCTTTGGTAATTATTTATTCCTTTACACAAATGCCTAATCTTTTGGAGAATTTGTTCAAGGTAAACTTAACTCAAAACATTCTCCTGAATTAGACTGTTGGCCCCATTTTCACATGAAAAGTCTGATCAGATAATTAAATTGCACTCCTATATGTGTCATTCAATAGTCTAGCAATTTATAAATTATGTAATTTAAATAAATGTTTAAATTATCTTTTCCATAGATAATATTATTGTTCTAGTTATATATTACATATAATGGGCTTATTTTTTTTGTTGTTGCATTGTAAGAGATACTATTATTATAACTTAATTCATGTAAATGTTTTCTTCTGGCCAACAGAAACACTGACATAAAGATAGCATTTTCCATGTACATCAGAATTACTTCAAATATTTATTTATAATTGTCATAAAAATAGGAGTATAAGCTGTATCATATAAATAGCATAAGGGAAAATGAATGCATGTATTAAATGTTATTTAAGAAGGCTTTTTTTTTGGCAAGTAATCAGCACAGGAAAAGATTAAATAATGTCATTTTCCTGAAGTTACTCTTTCATCCTTGAAGACACACCTTGTGTTAGAAATCTCAGGGCTTGCTTTTTAGCAAGTCAAGACGTCACTGAAATAACCATAAATCTTTATATATGATGGAAATTTTGAGTTAATTGGCATTACAAATTCTTAGTGTGATAACTCAGGCCTGGCATTGATGACTATGACTTTTTCAAGACAGACAGGCAAGGACTATAAGAATGAATTGTATACCCAAGATATATACTAGTACACTTGTGCTCTGACTACAAAATTCAAATGTTACTAAATTCACAGAAAGTTCCTGAATAAAACTAAATGGGAGGTGAAGGGAAGCTCAGTGGGGAAGAAATGGCAACATATAAGACTACTAAGCCTCAAAATCAGGAGGAATTGACCTAAGGGGGAACAATGAAGAACAAATATAATCTTCCAAATCATAGCAATTGAGTATTTGGGGGCTATCTTCCATTATAAATAGTAAAATACAGAGAGAATTATTGATTCATTTGCTTTAAGGCACAACTTTATAGCTTTTAAATTCAGGATCTCAAAAAATGACCCAGGAGGTGAGTACATAATCACATCCATGAAAGGGAGATTGGTGGTTTCACTCAGCCTTGGAGTTTATGCTCTGCTTTAAACTAAGATCTGTAAAACCTTCCTACCGTAGCACAAAACAGCATTCTGTAGATGGCATTGGTGTCATACTTTCACATCCTCACCTTTGGAGCAAGGCATATATAAATATCAATTATCATAGATAATGGGGGCTCATATAAATAAAAGACCATTGAAGAAGTTTGGACTTTCAGCCACTAAATAGATATTGAATGAGAATTTTGCAATTACTATACAGTCCAGTTTCAGGGCTGTGGCTACAAATAACCCAATGAGCCAAGACCTAGACCCTCCATGATCTGGAATTACTTTCACTTCTCCATTATGCCTTGTATTGGGAGAATGTAGGGGTTTTCCCTTTGTGCATGCTTATGTGCCAGGATATTGAACTGCTGCCTTCTCCCATTGATGACTGCATCAATGTGACTTCCTATTTTTTAGGAAGAGGCTTTATCTCAATTCCTGAGACAGTCTCCAGTTTCCTGTTGAGAATGGAAGCCCATCCAAATCCAGCCTGTTATCCTAGGGCAATGGTGACTTGTTTAGCCTCTGCCAACCATGTATTGTCAGGAGCCAAGACATGTCTTTGTTTACCACTTCCCATTAGTCTTGCCACAAAGCCCCTGCTCAATGATTTCCCAAATGATATTATTGTAGTGGATGCTTTTGTACTTTGCCCAGATCCCCTCTTCCGAGTTGATCTTTCTGCTATGGACTGAATTGTGTCCCCCAAATTAATATGCTGAAGCTCTTACCTCCAATGTGATAGTATTTGGAAGTGGGGCCTTTGAGAAGTAATTAGGTTTAGATGAGATTACGAGGATAGGGAACCCATGATGTGATTAGTGTTCTCATAAGAAGAAGAAGAGACATCAAAGAGTTTGTGCACTCTCCCCGCTCCCCCCCCTTCCAAATACTGTCCACATGAAGGGACACAGTGAGAAGGTGACCATGTGTAAACCAGGAAGAAGGTCCTCACCCAAGAACAGAATTGGCTGACACCTCAATCTTGAACTTTCCAGCTTTCAGAACTGTGAGAAATAAATTCCTGTTGTTTAAGCCACACAATCTGTGGTATTTTGTTATGGCAGCCAGAGCTGACTAATACAGTATCTATCTTCAGCTTCTGAGAAAAATCAGCTGCTGAGGCTCACAGCTGTGTTCCTCACTGAGCACTGCCTTACCCAAGGTTATAACCCTCTCCAAGCAGGAGGCCAAGGCCAGAATGGCTGATTGGAAGCTACAAAAATTCAGCTCCTTTGATTTATTTTGGGACAACTCTAAATGGCCATCCTACTTCTCCCTGTAGGATTAGCCAAAGACTTAATTGCAACCAATTTGTAGGCAAAATCCTCTCTCTGCCTAATCGTGCCTTCTTCACTTCAATGCAGGCCTGTCTCCTGAGATCACTTCCTAGTGACCCTTCTGCATGCCACTCTCCAACTCAGAGTCTATTTCTAGGGAATCCCATTTAAGTTAGCAATGATTGCTTAATTGTGAATATCATCACTTCTTGGAGACTATTAATGTGCTGCCTCACCCATTAGAATCCTAAGCATCAGAGTTATTCTGGATTGATAGAGAATTTATGGAGTCAGCCCTTCATCCTAGAAACCTAATCTTCTTGACTTTGACTCTGTTCATTTTCTGCTTCTTCCCCTCCCTCCTAGTCCACTCCTCAGCTTTTGCTGCCTAAACTGAATCCATGCAGGTTGTATTTAATACTCTAGTGAGACACAATTATTCCTTAGCACCAAATATCACTGTAGTGCAGTGGTTCTGAGAGTTTTCATGTTCTGAGACACATTTGGATTCTAGAATATTTGTTAGCTCACTCAGACAGGTTCTTTTGCATCCATAATTATGACACTCAGTAACCTCTCTGTCATGTCACTCAGCACATACAACTGTTATTTGCCCTTTCAGGACTCTCAAATATTTCCAAGGTAAGGTCCTTGTATATTCTAGAAAACATGCAACTTTCACAAAGTCCAGGTTGCTCTCATGCTACACTTTTTAACTCTATTGCTTACTCAGAACTTTGCACTGAAATATATAACCTATTCAGCTCAATATAGCTTCTGAAAAATATGATAAAATCAACAACATTATCTGTTGTAGCAAAAACAAAAATTACCCACTGATGTAAATTGGTAGCAAGCCATCAAAGGATACTGTAATATACATGTTGAGAACTAATTCCGAAACTCTCAGGTTTATTAGTAGTTGCTGTGTATGTATTCAGTACACTGTATGCAGTTCTACTTAGTAACTTCTCAGTCTACTCTGTAGCAAGTTATCTAAACCTGAACCCAAACCAACAGTTTAAGTCAGGGTCATGTCCAAAGTATGTAGACCAAAATGGGTAGACTGACTACAGGCCCAGTGCACGAAATTTGTGCACTGGGGAGAGGAGTCCTTCAGCCCAGCCTGAGCCCTCTCGCAATCCGGGACCCCTCAGGGGATGTCCACCTGCCAGCTTAGGCCCACTCCCAGGGGATCAGGCTTAAGCCGGCAGTTGGACATCCTTCTCGCAGTCCAGGACCCCTCGCTTCTTATCACCCACCTGCTTGCTGCTCCTTAGTGCTGCCACAGAGGTGGGAGAGGTTCCCGCCACTACCTCTGTGCTCCTGAGCCGTGAGCCTGGCTCCTTGCTGATCAGCGCTTCCCCTGTGGGAGCGCACTGACCACCAGGGGACAGCTCCTGCATTGAGCGTCTGCCCCCTGGTGGTCAGTGCACATCATAGTGACTGGTTGTTCTGCCGTTTGGTCAATTTACATATTAGGGTTTTATTATATAGGATACTTGAAGTGGGTTTATTCATGTTTGGCCTATAGGCCTAACAAACCTCTACCACCTCCTATGGCACATTTATATGATCAAGACTCATGAATCAGCTGCCTCTAGGCTGCGTGCTCTGTTATTTTTCAAAGTCTACCAAGAAACACTCACATCACAATCACCTGAAATCCATGAAAAATGCACATGCCTGGATTTCACCTCAGACCTACTAATTCAAAATGCTGGAGTGTCATGCCCAGGAAGATATTCTTCCAGTATGTTTCCCATGCAGTTTTTAATGCACTCTGACACTCAAGAACCACAGTTATCAAATGGGCATATAGAAACCAAAGACCCGGCCTCTTGATGGGGAAGTAGAGAGGCTGGGACTAACTAGTCTTTCCATGATTTCTCTTCTCTTCTTCTACCTCCTAGAACTTCCCTTCCCAGTGCCTAGTTCCCTCTTTGCCTTAAGCTCCTTATCCACCTCTACCCATCTGCCCCATGCTCCAACAAACAGCTCCCAGTCTCTTTTAATCAACCCTCCACCACCCATCATCAGAGAAAGCTCTCATCTGGGCATGGGCAGCAGGTGGACATCTGATTCAACCAACTCACATGTGTCTAAGTGAAGTAATAGTAGACCCTTGATTTTTGCCAGGGTCATTTTTGTGAGGGTCTCTCTCTCTCTCTCTCTTTGAAAATTTTCCAAGAAAGAAGCAGCAAATGATGCACTAGGGCTTCGTCAGTGTTAGTTAGCCACCAGCTATCTTCCTTCTACTGTTTTTGCTTGATTTAAAAAATATATATTTTTTTATTGATTTCAGAGAGGGAGAGAGAATCATTGATCGGCTGCCTCCTGCACGCACCGTATTGGCGAAGAAGCCCACAACCCAGTCATGTGCCCTTAACCGGAATTGAACTGGGACCCTTCCGTCTGCAGGCTGATGCTCTATCCACTGAGCCAAACCAGCCAGGGCAGTTTTTGCTTTTTATTTAGTTTTAATTTTTTCAAAATTTCTTCTTTTCTCCACTTCTGAACCCTTCTCTACAAGCTCTCTCTCTATTTTCACAATGACACTCTTGGAAGCAATAGTGAGGGTTCAAACAGGGAGCAGGCAGGAAGTGGTGGTGTTGGGGACTGAGCCTTGTCTACTAATATTATCTTTCCTCATTATTGTTTCTATTTATTTAACTGCCTTGGTGATGTGTAACCCCTCCTCCCCCAGTCTGGATGCTGTGTAGTATCATATTCAGGGAAATTCCAGTCTGACTGTGGGATCCAGTAGAATAATGAAGATATTTACTACAGTAAACAGGTGAAACAGGGTTTTCACATCATGTATCACACGGAAAACTTGTGAAAAAAATCGTTAGGCTTCTCTGCTTCTCCCCAAAGTTTCTCTGCTCAGTGTGTCCCCTTCCCTCCGTGTGGCTGCTTACTGTTTTGCTGTGTAAGGTTCACCCTCTTCCACACCGAGGCCTCATCTATCACACTCCCCAAGCAGGCCTGCCTGCCCTGGAAAGAGAGCTGGTCCTGGGCTCTGACTTCTCCCTGTGAGAATTTACATCCCTTCCTCCCACTAAAATTCTGCTGAATAACCTTCCCACTCCTTCCATACAACCGGCTGACCCGATGACTCATCCATAGAGTACACCACCACAGGAATCTGAGGGGCGAAAATAACCATGTCCCTCTCCAGACCCAGCCGCTCTCACTCTCCTCTTTGCTCTTTGGAGGATCATGAATCATAAGCTGCAGGAAGAAAGAGGGGGGAGAGAAAGGGAGAGAGTTCAAGTTTTATTGGCTCTTTCACGAGAGGGAAGATACCCTGTTCCTGTTTATGAAGAATCCCCATCTCTAATCGCCTTTCCCCTATAAAACATCAGACACATAGTAGGTACCTACTGCATAATGGTTATTGAATATCATTCTGTAAGAGACAACACGAAAAGCTTCCCAGCTAATCTCAAACTGGTTGTATACAAAATTTCTGAAGTCTTGTGAATTCTCTAAAACTTATTCCTAATCAAATGTAATTATAGATAAGTACTTAAAAATGAAAAGCTAAGTAAGCCTGGGATAATCTGCCACTTCATATTATTTAAGTTACTGCTACTGTCTAGTTATGAGTTGACTGTACTAATAAAATCTAAAATAAATCCAAGATCAAAATTAAGATAGAGGGAAGAAGAATAACATTTATGGAGTATACATTCTAAGGGCAGCTGTTGTCTGCATGTATAACTTTATTATCTTTGCAGTGATTCTATAAAGAATGTGTCATTATAATCATTTTCTGGAGGAAGAAATTGAGGCTCAGAGTGGTAAAATAACTTGCCCAAGGTCACAGGAACAAAACAGCAAGACCACGATTTGCACTCTGGTCTGTCAGGCTCCCAAGAGTGTAATCTTTATCCACTATAACATGCTGCCTTTTGATGCTGGATTTTATCTTTCTTTGGGGAGTTGTCTTGGGCTTACTCTAGCTATTTTGTGGATGATGAAGAGTCATTTCTGTCTAGTTAAGCCTTAAACACCAAAGAACAAAGTCATCATTTTTCTACATATGAAAAGCCATTTGGAGTGTAGAATAGAGGGTTGTCGTTTTGAAGCACTCACACACATAGCAATTGCTGACCCAGTACAAGAATCTAACATGAATTGCCAAAGTCTTATTTATTATATTGTACCAAGGCCAGGAGACCTAGAAATCCAGTTTGGTATTGGCTTTCCAACTCCTGAGCTGAAAGGGAGCCAGGTAGAGTAAGCTGCCTTTCTCATTGTCTTCTTTCCAGAGGCCCCAAGCTAAGGCATCAGTCATGCTTGCCCCTATATTCCAACTTGAGCAGCAGAGTGTGAGAGTGTGAGTCAGCCCTTCTTGTTTAACGTCTTCTGATTTATTCTACTACCTCATTCTTTATTTTTGCTTTTTGTTCCACTTTTAGCTCAAGATTCTGGGCATATAAAAATAAAATGTAAAATGTGATAGGTACATGCTTCAGTGACTTACAGAGGTAGATTCCAGTTTCCTTTTAAGGCCAGAACTATGGATTTTGCTTTTGTTTTATTGTTTCTTATCTATCCAACTGGGCTGCAAGTTTCCTTTAGGACAGGATGCAGGTCTTATTCATCTTTGTAGTCTGTTCTCCACCTCCCCTCCCCCCACCCCCCAACATGGCTTATCCTAGTGTCTTGCACATTAGAGGTGTTCAGCCAATGCTTATTGAAATACACGTGTGAATAAATGTCTGTGATGGAAGCAAAGAGTTCTATTTCTGTCCAATGCCAAAAAACAAAGTAGCCTAACCGTCTCAACGATTTAAAGATTTTGTTGCAGTCTGAATGAGTTTGAAGTCTTTTGTTCAGAATTGGCAAAGGCCTCTGTAGCATGTAGGACACTTTCAGCTGCAAGTAACTGAGTGACAAACCAAAAATGGCTTAAAGAGTAAGATTAGATGAGATAATATGACAACAGGCCTGCCTGCCTGTCCGTTGGTACACAAACAATATCATCAAGAACCCAGACTTTCTGAATCTTTTACCTTTGCTTCCTGAGTGTCTAACAGTCGCCAGATGGCTATTTCATATCTAAACATCTTGTCTTGCCAGAACTTATTCCAAAGGTGGGAAAGAAGAGGCAGAGGTGGGTTTCCCCACATGTTTATCTCCTTTTATCAGTTAGGAAATTTTTTCAAGAGGTCTTTCAATATTCTTCCCCTTTCCTCTCATTGGCTAGCAAGGGTCACATGCTCACCTCTAGCCCACTGGCCGCCAGTGAGCAGAATTACCATGCATTATGATTGGCTTAGAACAGTCATGGTTCATCCACTTGGAACTGCGTATCTCTAAGTCAGATACCTGCTATCTCCTACCTGAACAATATAGGTTTTTAGGCAGAAGAAAGAAATGAGGAATAGGTGTTGGCAAGGAAAACAGCAGCATCCGTTACCTCCTGTATGAAATAATTTGTCACAAGGAGTTTCTGCCAGAGATATAAACTAGTTTGTCTAACACATAGACCCCAGAGCAGGGGAAGAGGTCTCATTTTTCTTTATTGTGTATCTATTATATACACATGTTATTTAATGTAATCCTCACATATCGACCCAGGAGGTAGGTATATTAATCAATGTACAGATGAGGCTACCGAGGCTCAGGGAGGTTAAAAACTTGCTCAAATTTGCACATAAGCTAGAGACCATCTTGAGATTTAAATCTATAAACATTTGACTCTAAAATTCATGCACTTCTCTCCATGTTTTAGAGTACGATGGTTAATTTTATGTGACCACCTGACTGGGCTACAGGGTGCCCCAATATTTAGTCAAATGTTATTTTGGGTGCTCCTGTGAGAGTGTTTTTAGATGAGATTAACACTTGAATTGGCAGACTGAGTAAAGCAGGTTGCCCACCATAATGTGGGTGGCCCTCATCCAGTCAGTTGAAGACCTAAATAAAACAACAAGGCTGACACTCCTTTGAATAAGGGAGAATTCTTCCTGCTTACCAGCCTTCAAATCAAAACATTGTATTTTTCCTGCCTTTGAACTGAAATTGAAATATTCCTGGGTTTTCAGCCTTCAGACTAGAACTATATACCATTTGCCCCAGGACACTGAGTCACTGTAGATCTTGGTACTTGTTATCCTCCATAAATTGCATGAGCCAATTTCATGTAATAAACTATATACACACATATATATATAACTAGGTGCCCAGTGCACAAATTTGTGCACCTTGAAAGGAACTGTGGGCTACGAGGCTGCGGTGGGTACAAGGGCAGGTCTCAGCTTATCCTCCATACCCTGCCTGGCCCTTCCTGCCTCAGCCCCTGATCCCCTGTCTGCCAGCAGCCCTGCTCCCGCTGCCACCACCACTCCCATGTGCTGATGGCGCTGGCCCCGCTTGTACCCGCTGACAGCACAGAGCGATTGGGGCCAGTGCCATCAGCAACTGCTGCCCCGATTGCCCCTCAGGAGCAGGGGGAGGTGGAGAAGCCCTGAGGGGTGATCGGGCCAGCAGCCGCTCCCACCTGCTGATGGTGCCGGCAGTGGGTGTGAACAGGGCCAGCTCCAGCAGCAGGTGCGATTGCCAGGTGGGACCACGGTGCACGGGTGCAAAGAATTTTCAGTAACCACCAGAGGCTCACCCCGATGACAGTGACTGGCGCCCCGCCTTGGTCTGACACCCCTGCTCACCTGCTCCACCATCCCGCCTGCTGTCGACGCCCGCCATGTTCTGCACGCACCCCCTGGTGGTCAGCGCATGTCATAGCGACCATTTATTCGGTTGTTTGGTTGTTCTGCCGTTTGGTCTATTTGCATATTAACCTTTTATTATATAGGATTATATGTCAATTTAAGTAAATATAGATATGTACATGCACACGTATACACACCCACATCCTATTGGTTCTGTCTCTCTGGAGAACCCTTACTAATATATTTAGATTTGGGACATTTATAGTCTTAAAAGAAGTCTTAACAAGGTCTCAAAGTTCTGTAACCCATAAAAGAAAATATCACATCCTGAGTTAGGCATAAAGAAAGCTTGTTTGAAAGGTTTTTCAAATCTCAGTTGAGGGATGGAAAGAGAATATCCCTTGCAAACTTTCAGTAGTACTGACATTCTAGAATGCCATATCCTCACAGACCCAAAGAGTTTTAACCCAGGACAGCAGTTCTTAATACTATGGCCAGGCATCTTGACTGGTTTCAATCAATTATGAACCATTATATAAGGTATTTGTTGCCTGTAAGAATTAAATACTGAAGTTTAACAATATTTCTTTTTTTAAATTTATTAATTAGAGCTACAAATCCTCACTTTCACTCACTTGTGCTTTAGTATAAAGCAAAGCTTTAGGTGAGAGAGGTAGGAAGGGAGATCCAGCTAGCATGCCAGAAACATAGCCTGCAACCTAACTTATTAGAGTATGCCCAGCGTAGTGTATCCCACAGTGGAACCTCATGAAACCTGGTATCCTGACAGGGAAATATTAAGAACCATTAGTGGCCCTAAATGTATTCATGGCATTACGCTTTCATAAAGAGCCTCTTCTCAGGTGATAGGCTAGGATATTACACCTTTTAGTACTTTTTCCTTGGAATTGGTGAGTTAACCTGGGAAATGTCTCTGTCTTAAGTATAAAATAAATGTGTGATTGCCTCTCCAGTTTTGAGACTCTCTTCACAGTAGCCCAAATTTCCACTGGAAAACATTCCACCCTAATTCTCAGCCTACGGCTTGAATGGGGCAGAACCCACCTTGAATTCAGGGAGTGAGTCATGATTGGTCAAAGCTTATCAGGGCATCTCATTCTTTTGCTTTTGTTTATACCTTTGACAAAGTTTAAGCAAATGGGATGATAATGCACTCATTTTTTATGTGTGAGTATTAAAATCATTAATTTGCTAAATAATCTTATAATATTAAAATTTGTAGAAACAATGCTCTGGCATATTTTGTCTAAATTTTATTATAATGGAAGAGGCCAAGGCTTCCCTTGGGTCTGAAAGCCCCAGTCTAGACCACTGATTCCAGATCACTAACCTATTCACTAGCTGGGTTCTTCACCAGCTGAAGCTCTCCACTGAGGCACCCAGGGGGGAAGTGTAGACCCCCTGCAACCTCTACTCTATCCTGTGGTCCTACTGTGCTCTGTCTGCCCAGTTCTCAATATCAAAACCTCTCTCGCCCTCTCTCTCTCTCTCTCTCTCTCTCTCTCTCTCTCTCTCCCCCATCCCCACTCCTCTCCTTCTCCCTCTCCCTCAAATAAGAAGAAATTCAAGTCTCTCTCTTTTTTAACTTTAGACCTTGGTTAAGAGGAGTTGAAAAGACCTCTACTGAAACCATTCTTGGCCTTAAAGTCACTCTTTCCTCAGAACACTGATTTACTAAAACCTGTAATAGCATTAGCCTATTTTCACTGCCTCAAAATCTGTCTAAAAGAAAATATGATATAGTATTTATATCTTTGTTTGAAGGAGAACAGAAAAATAGAAGTATTTTAAAGATATCAGTGTTTTATACAAAAAAAAAAAAAAAAAAGGTGAGTTAAGCTGGATGTTACTTGTTAATTCAGTCTTAAAATGTAAGAGAATTACATTCCAAAGGGGTTGGGATTCCTAACTTCCCAGAATATTCTTTATTAGATTCATTCTTAAATATGGTAACACTGTACTTTCAGTTTGGTGGCAGATCTTACTCACAATGTCCTGTGATGCTGTTGGTTTCTCAAACACAAAGCATATGAAATCTGGTTTCCTCAAAGGCTTATTTTCTGGGGACTCCCTCACCATGTAAAGGAATCCTGATTGTACTTTTTTCTAGCTGACATTTTCAGATGCAGAAGAATAGCACCCTGACGGAGTGGAGTAGGAGGAAGAAAAAAAGAAGGCAATGAAATGTGATGCTTTCTCTTTGACTCTGGACATTGTGTGAGGCCTCTGGATATGGTTTCCTGATTAACACTGTTTTCACTGGTGGTCATTGTCTAAAATTATTCAGTATCCACATCCTATGATTCAGCACTCTGGAACATTACCACACCTACAGAGACTCAATGGGTCTGAACCAGTAACAGAGAATGTTACATTCTTACAAAGGTGAAGCCAAAATGACAAAATGACATAAAAAAACAAGAATAATCTCTCTGCTTTTTAAATTAAACAAAGTATAGCAATTTTAAAATAAAATAAATTAGATTTAAAAGATTAACTTAATGTTGATTTGGGAGTATTCTTGCATTTTGTAATATTATATGTTTACCTATAATAATAAAAGGGAAATATGCTCATTAGACCAGACATCTTCCGGACGTCATTCCGGACATCCTTCCTGATGAAGCTGGGGCCTGAGGGAAGCCAGCCTGGGTCCCAGGTGCCAGAGGAAAGGGGGTGCCAGCAGTGGTGGTGGGGGGAGCGGGAAGGGGAAGGAAGGCCTACTCTTGCATGAATTTTCGTGCATTGGGCCTCTAGTAGTATTATAATAGTCAACTCTACAGATTCATTATACTATGATAATATAAAATAGATATTCCTAAACCAAGCAGTCATTTTTTAAAACCACAGATGGCATAAATATACGTGATGGGGTTGGAATTGGTAGTAAATTAATATTTCTCTCCATTTATGGCAATAGACCTATTAGGTATGTGCCCGAGGGGCTACAATGAAGAATGAGGGAAAACACTGCTTAATAAAGTTGGGTTCAGGCATTAAAAAAGAATTCTCATGCTCAAAACTGCTGGAGAGCTGACCTGTTTATAGGAAATAGTTCTGCTAGAATTAGAAGCGGAAATAAGGAGAAGATAATGAAATACAGTTTAACCAGTAAAGGGCGGTGAATATATGTATCACTCCACACCATACAAGTATGCTGCCAGCTTAGATATACAGCTGTGGTTCCTTTTGTCAAGCTTTTGTATTTCCTGTTAGAAAGGCTAACTTAAAATACCGTTTTCAAGAAGGAGAGATAGAACAAGAGCTTCATTCAAATGCTTAAATTATTTCCTCAAATTTCTCTCTTAATTCTTGTGATAATGAGATGATGTTCTTATAAGTTATCCATTTATTGAAAGCTTAGGGGAAATAAGGCTTCAGTCTTGACTGCTTACTAATGGTCAAGCATCCACATCTGGAAGTCACTAGAAGGTGTTTTTTAGGTGAAAGGTCAAAATCTAAGTGGCGAAGGCCTATCAATCAGGTACTTGCTTCACTTCTATGGTTACATTCCAGCCATATTTATCTATATTGGGCAGGGGGAGACTTGAAGTGGCTCTCTTTCCTCTTCCCCCTCAATGCAAGGAGGTTGTTCATTAGCAACATAGATTGTGCCCAAATTTTGCTCTTTCATGTAGTTCTTCATTAGCCATTGTGAGAAATAGGTAATTCATGCTGAGGAGGGCATATATAATCTAAACTATTATAGTATGCATTTTAATTTTTTTGGTTTAAATATAAAGTCTACTTTGGCCCCACTCAGTGAAAGCTCAGGGAAGATCGGGAGCCCGTCATTCTTTTACCTCATCACAGTCCTCAGGCTTCCAGGCTTTTGAACATCACCCTCTCTTTTCCGCCTGAAAAACTGCGATTGGTTCTTCAACACCAAACTCAAATAGCCCCTCTCCTCCGAAGGCTCCCCCAGCACCCCTAGGCAGCAGTCTCACAGAACACATGGAACTCCTCTCCCTCTGTTGCCCCGTGACAATCTGTTTGCACATCAGCATCCATACATTAGTCCACGTCTATTCCTGCTGTCCAGCACAATGACCGGTGTTTATTGGCAATCAGTAAATACTTGTTACAAATGACCTGCTTTAAAACAGTTTGATTGAAGATGCATCCTGCCATCCAAAGATCAGGATATATCGATGGCATTCCACCTAGTCAGATTGTTAGAGAAACAGAAAGTCACTGAACAGGATGGTAAGAGTTCACATAATTCTAATCCATTTTAATTAACATTAAGTCTTAGCGTGCTATCTATTGACCTATCAATCAATTGATCTATTAAATCTTTTCATTTTTACACCAGAAATGGTCTTTCAGGTTGCCAACTACATATGTTTTCAAGCCAGTCTTCATGGGAATGTTTGTTTACATGTTAAGAAATATATAGTGTTGTTTTCAGAGAGGCTTAAGAAATACTTGGCTGAACAATATAACTGATAATAATAAAAAAAAAAGACTTAAGGAACAGAAAGTACCAAAGAAAACTTAGGATTCATCAGAATTAAAATTAGCTGAAGGAAAAGAATAATCGTAAGCTAAAACCCTTTTCCTGCTATTTGGATCATCAGCTTTCATCTGTAGCAGCTTCCCCTCCTGAGTCTCTCCCAAGTTACGAAAGAGGTTCCCCGTATGGGCGGGTTATTCTGACAGGCAAGGCTATCTCATGATTTAAAAGTCTCTTTTTAAAATATGCAAAAAGGCAAACGGGAAGGTTCAAATAGTGTGCAAGGCCTTGGCTGCCTTCTTGCGAAGGTTCACCCTTGTGACTACTTCATTATCATCCTGGATTATCTGTTTAGAGCAGCGGAGGCACCGCATATCTAGAATCAACACAGAACAGCCCCCTCCTTTCTCATGCTCTCAGGCCTCTCTCTGGACTGATAATTGTCAAGCATTCCTTCCTCTTGCTGCAATCCAAGGCTGACGCCCACCAGGAAACAAAGGGTCTCTTTGAGGATGAACTTGAGACCATCCTGGTCCCCTAAAAATTACATGCTGGAAATGTCTAAGTACTGAAATTATTGTGTTCCTTTCAGAGGACTCTCAGTAGACCTAACTAGAGGAATAGGTTAACAAAGGAAAGCTTTCGTCAAACCCGAGGGGGAAGAAAGGACAACTGTGGGGCAAAGTCTAAAGGAGAATGGATGAAATAAATAAACTCTGTATGCTTTTGCCCCTTTCCCAGTGCCTGCCATCTGGACCCTTTGCAAACTGTGTGCACATCTTTTATCTCCTTTAATTCTCACAGCCATCCTTTGAAGCTGTTATCAATATCATTCCTATTTTAAAGGTGAGTAAACTGAGGTTTAGTGATGTGACTTGGCCAGGGTCACATAGCTGGGAAGGAACAGAGCTGGAACTCGAATCCAGGTCTTTTCCTGAGAAAGTGTAGGCTCAGACCTCACAACCACAAAGCCTCTTGGATTAAGCAGGGAAGGCCCCATTACCCAGAACCACCCCGGGCATCATAAACATTTTAGGAAGGTGCCTAAGAACCCTTTCCAACCCCTCATTTTATGGGTGAGAAAACGGACATCAGAACCCTGAGTTTAAATGTTCTGGTTTCACTGCACTTAGCTTTTTGAGGGGAAAAACAAAATCATGAGAGAAACAGTTGCTATCGGCGATTTCACGAGAAAACCAAGAGAAGCCACTTTCAGGAAAAGCCTGTGGTCAGTGCACGTTCAGCCTGTACAATAAGCAGTGAAGCGTTCGGTGTTGATCCCGAGGAACTGCTACGTTCTCCGCCAATCCGGATGCATGCCTTCGTGACCTGTGAGCTTCAGCTCTGAGACAGAGGTGGCTGTTAAAATTTGCCGGGCTGGAGAAAAAAAGTTTTGTACTTGACTCCGTGACTTAAGAAATTCAGTTTACTTGTATGTATTGGTTTACAGAGGATTCTTACTAGCAAAAGGTTTGTTGTTGCTGCTGTTTTTTTTTTTTTTTTTTTAGTCTATCTATGATCTTCCATCTGTTTGTCTTACCTTCATTTAAATAAATATTAAATAAGCAAGAGTAGTATCTGCTACCTCTTTTGTAATGACTCTCCATTCTCTAAACACAGAGGGTCTCACAGTGGTCTCTGGTGTACAAAACTCTATGATACAAATGCAGAGCATCTCCTAGTTTATCTGGTACACAGAACTTATGTGGCATGTATGGTGGAGTCCTTATAAAAAGCCACTTAAGATTCAAGAGGGAAGTAGTTGCATTTCCTGGAAAGAACAGTGAGGATGACATATTTACCTGCTCTGTGATCTATGCATATGGCTTTCATTGTATTTAAAAAGCACTGTGGAATCTCAGAGGCAAGGCGGGGAGGGTGGGTGGGTGGGAAGAGATCAACCAAGAACTTGTATGAATATTTGCATAACCCATGGACATAGACAATAGGGTGGTGGAGGCCTGAAGGGGGCCGGGGTTGAAGGCTGTCTTGAAGAGGTCAATGGGGGGAAGAAGGGGACATATTTAATACTTTCAACAATAAAGATTTTTTTTAAAATCGCTAATAGAAATTGGTCCTTTTCTCATGCCTCCCACTGTCCTTCAACTGCAAGGATATATTACTCACAGCACACCAAATTTACCTCTGGCCCACACAAACCTTCTCTCATCTTGCTGATTGCTACTGTAAATTACTGGCATCAGCAAAGCTTTGTCAGGAAACTGAGGTAACTGAAAATTCCAGAGAAGTTGAAGAAAATGCATCCCAGATTACTTCAGGCTTCTTCCTCTTTTATATGGTTCATATTCTTCATCTGAGTCACTGCTGAAATAGTCACATTCAGTATTAGAAAGATGGCTTGTCTATTCATCTTTCCCTTTAACTGGCCTCACTTGGACTGGAGTGAGTTTTGCCTCACCAATTTTATAATTCAATCAACATCTGGCTGTGGGTAGTAGAGGTGGATGCCACTATCTGTAATTAGTGGTTATTTGAGAAATGAAGTTATTAATCCGTGTGAGTAAAATTTGTGCCCCGATATAATCTTGTGAATGGTTTTCAAAAACCTTCAGGTGTATTAAATTAAAGATTTCTGGTTTGCATTGGGGCCGTCCGCACTTCCTTATTTTCACAGCACACATTTTCTGTTATTTTCTGTCTTTTACTGAATTGTTCTGTTTGGCTAATGACCGGGGTCCATGGGGGCTAGATGTTGCTGACAGCCTCTTTCCAGAGGACTCACATGCTTTCTTAGTTCTTGCTGGGTTTCAGGCTCTGTACCAGGTGCTGCAGTCAGAATGTTCATAATGTTGACCTTCCAGGAACGCACTGCCTTTGGGCACCTAACCTTTGAATGGTGCATTAATGAGGCATATGCAGGGTGCTTACAGAATCCCAGAGGAGGGACATGTCTAAGATTTGGGTTTCAGGAAAGATTGTGACCCTTGAGCCATGTTCTGAAGGAAAAAGGAAAATAGAGGAAAGTGTGCCCAGGCCGACGCAACTGGAGGGACGGTAAGGGATGACAGAATGGAAGGCAAAGAGGAGCCAACTCATGAAGCTTTGTGTGCCAAGCTAAGGAATATGGCTGTATTTTGAATACTTTGGGAAATCACTGAAGGATTTTCGAATGGGGCTTTACATGATCAAATTTGCACAACTGAATTAAATCAGTGACCATTTGTTGAATATCTACTTAGTGACAGCCATGCATTGAGAAGTGGGACTAACAGATAGCATAGTCCCTACCCTTGAGAAGCTAACATGTTAAGATAGGAGAAGACAGACTTAAAAACAAAAAAGTACCAAAAGAGCACATTGGCCAATACAAGAATGTGGAATAAGTTAGGAGGTGATATGACCACAAGGAAAGTTATGGTGTGATGGAGAGGGGAAGGGACTAGTTCTTTCTCTTTTCAACTGTATTTAAAGAAATATGTCAACATAACAGTTGTTAGACTGTGGTAAAATAATGTTCGAGTAAGGTGTATACAGAGAATATCAATAAATATCTTTAAAGAACTTCAAAGGTGGCATCCTTCTATCTGCCAGCTCCATCCCCTGCTGTGTTAAACAGGGCAGCCCCTTGGGTAAGACTGGGACCAGTATGGATGGTCAAGAGGCTCTTAGGGCAATTCTTGGGATTTGATGGATGCCTGAAATAAGGGAGTGGCAATGATGACTGAGGAAGAGGAACAAGCAGGAGAGATAACGGGGACTGTGACTCACAAGACTTGATAAGTCATTCAGAGATATAGCAGATGACTCCCGAGATTTCCACCTGAGTGACCTAGGAAGTGACAATCATCAGGTTTTGGCGGTAGGGGGGAGAGTAGGGGGAAGATTCGGCCATGTCCATTGTAGACCTTCAAATTTGAGCTGCCATCAGGTGGCAACATCTAGGATTCATTTGGATGTGCATGTCTAGTGCACAGGAGGGAAGTCTTACTGGGAAAATGCATTTTTGAGTCTTTGGCATGTAGTTAGGAACTGAAGCTGAGGGTGTTGAAAAAGTCACTGAAGCACAGAATGAAGAGAGTAGACAGCCCCAGAGGGGCCCTGGGAAATGCTACCATGCAAATACGGAGTGAAGAAAGTAGATCTTGGTCAGTGAGTAGGAAGAAAACCGAGAAGAATGTGGTTAGGGATTTAAAGGAGGACTTTTAAAGAGGAAGTCTTCAATGGAGTTAAAAGCTGCCTCTTCTGTGTGTAAAGATGTGCTATGATTTTCAAAACAAATTAAATACATTAGGTGGGACTGTTATTGCTAGCAACATGCAATAACTGACTAACAGCATATAAAAATACCACAAAGCTTAGAGAAAAGCAAATTAAACCAGGCTTTTAAGATGATATACCGTCTTCTAAAAGTAAAATGTGAAGGATAGCGTGCTGGCCTTCTGCGAAGAAGACATGGGCTGGATTTGTTTTTCTTAGTAACGAGATGAGATATTTTCAGTGAACTGAACCCTGACTTTCTTACCTGAGCCTTTTGTGGCCCACTCATGGGTGACAGGCAGCAGGAGGTAAGGAGTAATGGGGCAGAACAGAGCTCATGGGCACATCTGAGAACTCTTCTCAGAACCTGGTCTCACCGATTCCCAGTTTTAGGCCACTGACTACCAGAGCAATATATCAATATATCAAAACACACCAGTTGACTCACTCCTATCTTGGGTTTTCATGTTGCCTTCCCCACAGAACTCCCAGTTTCCTTCCCAAAACTCAGGGATGCGAGTGCCTTGCAGGAATCATTAGCTGGTTTCGCAAGAGGCTTGGCGCTGGAAAAGGTTAAGATTCACAGCAGTAATGAATCAGGGGAGAGAGCGCATCTCACTCATTTCTGTTCCTGAACTCGGGCTCCAAAATCCAGTAAACAGCTACTTGGATTTTTGCCCCCACTCTCCTTAATCTAAAAATGTTACTGTATTTTATTCCGACATGTCCTACCTGAAGCCAGGTTTAGTTCCTCAGCTCTCTGGTCCTTCCAATATCTTGGCTTGCCCTCTGACACTGTTTCCCAATTCATGTTTTCCTTCCTCATTTCCCTCTTCTCAGCACTGACACGAGCCACAAACCTGCAACCAGAATGTCTGACTCACTCGGTGCTTCTCCCGTTAATGGACACCATGTGGGACAGGAGGCAGGAAAAGACCCTTTACAGGAAATCAGCCGGTAATGCTTGCACTTTGGTGCCCTTTGAAACAAGAATTTAATTATCCTAATTAAAAAGATCACCTTATAGAAGACATTTGGGAAAAAGAGTAAGCAGTTTGTCTTTTTCCGGATGGCATGCATCTCAAAACCAAAGGGATATTCCTGCTGCTGCTTGTTTTGTCTGTTCAAGCCCAGGCATCAAGAGGAGAGTTACATCAAAATTTAATTTTGATTTTCAGACCAACCCAGAGGCTGGGGACTGGAGCTCTGACTTCAGTGGTTTGTTTTGGGGGTGCCACAAAGTGCCACAAACTGGGTTTCTTAAAACAACCAAACTTTATTCTCACACAGCACTGGAGGCCGGCAGGCCCAATCACGGTATTGCATGGTTGCTTTCTTCTGAGGGATCTGCTACATTTCTCCCTCCCAGCTTTTGATGATGGCCAGCATCCTTGACGTGCTTTGGCTGGAACTCCATCACTTCGACCTCTGTCTTGGTTTTCACATGGCATTCTCCCTACGTGTGTGTGTCCACATGTCCCTCTTCTTATAAGGACACCATCCATGTTGGATTAAGGTCCACCCTAACGATCTCATCATGTCTGCAAATACCCTATTTCCAAGTAAGGTCGCACTCATGGGTATCAGGGGTTAAGACTTCAATATACCTTTTGGGGGACACAATTCAGCCCAGACAGTGAGTTCGCATCAGGAGCCATCTCTCCTTTCCCCAGGGGCCCCTGAGGTCCTGGTTTTCTGGATCGGCACCTGAATTCCAGACCTTCCCTTCCCTTCTCAGCATCAGAGAGAACTCACCTGTGCCCCACTCCCTCGGGGCTCTACTCTCAGCTATAAATTGATAAATTAATCTAAGAGGAGGTGATTAGGCAAATAGCACTGCTTCCAGGTATTTGCATCTAACAGATGAATTTCTGGAGACGGTCCAGTCCCTTAATCTAAAGTTGCTGGTGGAAATTTTGCAGTGGATAAGATTTTCTATGTTAGAAGACAGGTCTTTGCATGACCCTCAAATCATCGCTGTCTCCTCCATCTGTGAAAAGGATGGGCCCTGTCTGTCTGTTACTCTCTTAAGGGAAAATTATGACTACAGACAATTTGATCTATCTTCGAATTGCATGCAGTTATTCATCCCAGGATTGTAAGTGTGCCAGGAGAGGAGATTTGCCCCTCACAAGGAAGTCCACTGAGGGAGAGAATTGTATTTTAGAAAGTGGCAACCTGGGGATCAAGCACGAGGAATGGAAACTCATTCAAAACTGTGGATAATTTAAAAAGAATGAACCGGAGAGAGGGAGAGAATCTGGTTGCTAGGAAAATCGAATAAAATAAACACAAGCTCCCTCACCCCTGGTTTTCCATCTTGGGGTGGGCTGTGCTTTCCCGTCTCACTGTGGGTTGTTTGTCCCTCCCACCTCAGTGGTGACAGACTCACAGGGATGCCTACATGTCTGTCTCACAGGTGTGGGATCTGATACTTGCCAGCTTAGCGACACTTTGGAGGAGTCTCCCACAGTGGTTGCAAAGAGAAAAGGAGAGAGATAATAGCTCACTGGCATCAATAATCTACTTTCCCGTCCAGCCAAACATTTGAATAATAGGCTCGGAACTTGCCCTCCTACACCCCTCCCCGGGCTCCTCCCCTGTCAGAGTCTCTTCCCTTCTCCACAACTGGGAACTCTAGGGAGCAGATTGTTTTGGCTGGAATTAGCCGGGCACAGATGGTACCACCTGCTGCATGTTCCTTACTTCTTATTGGCTTCTCTTTCAGCGCTGCGAGTTTCTGTGGTTTTTAGAAGTTCAGGGGAAGGGGAGATGGCTGGGGCCCTTGCTCACGCCTGATTCTAGCCCAGCTGTTTGGAGCAAGCTGGCCAGGGTGGGCACGGCACTAGGGCGTGCTGACTGGGAAGGTGCTTCCAGGGGAACCTGCCACTGTGGCGGCCTGTTTGCCGAATCCGGTGCTTTCGTTTCCAAAATACAAACTTTCTTTGGCCCAAACAGTTTCTGTTTTCCAGGCTGACAGATTTGCCTGTGACCAGACGCAAGGCAGGTGGTCTTGTGAGAATCGGAGAAATGAGATTTCTCTCATTCTGAAGTCAGAGGGGGAGGGAATAAGGAATAGGCCCCGGACAGGTTGGTAAGTACATTTCTGTACACTGGGAATGACAAACTAAGTTTCTTCTGACTCTCACAGGGTGGACCTCCTAGATGAACAAGTTCAGTTTTCTCACCTATGAATACATGGCATTGGACCAAAGGACCTAAGCCCGTGGTCGGCAAACTGCGGCTCGCGAGCCACATGCGGCTCTTTGGCCCCTTGAGTGTGGCTCTTCCACTAAATACCACGGCCTGGGTGAGTCTATTTTGAAGAAGTGGCGTTAGAAGAAGTTTAAGTTTAAAAAATTTGGCTCTCAAAAGAAATTTCAATCGTTGTACTGTTGATATTTGGCTCTGTCGACTAATGAGTTTGCCGACCACTGACCTAAACAGTCTCATTCCTTAAAATTCTCTGACTTTTATCGGTAAAGTTATTCTTGGGTGCTTCTAACAGGCGATCGCACTGTAAGTCATTCACGTGACCCGAGAAATGTTTTCTTACCTGTCTGACTTTATCTCCCATCCTCCTCTCTTTTCTACTATGCTTTGTTAGACTGGCCTTTTTATTCTCAAAAAGCCGAATTCCTTCCTTCCTCCGTTCCTTCTTTCTGGAACATTCTCCCTCCAGGTCTTCACTGCTTCTCATCTGTCAGGCTCAGCTCAAACCCCACTGCCTCAGAGAGACTTCTTCTCGTACCCGCCTCCCTGTCCCTGGCGGAGGTTGCCTATTCCCCAGTTTCATTCGCTGTTCCATCACTTTTTATTTTCAGCACAGCTCTTCGCATTATGTGAAGTGGTTTTTGTAACTGTTCTGTTTTCTGTTTTCTCCATTGGAATGTAGGTCCTTGAAGGTAGGGATATTGTCTTATTTGCCTACCACCATATGGCAAGGACCTAGAGCCGGGCCTTACCTGTAGCATCACTCCATAATATACGTATTATTGGTGGAATTGAGGCATTTTGTGTGTAAATAGAGGAAGCACAGTAGTAGAGAAGAGATTTCTTAGGACTTTCATATCAGTGCATTCATTCCCTGCGGCCCCTGGAACTTTGTGAATGTCTGCCCTGATAGGTTATAAGAAACCTGAGGCCAGTAGCTCTGTCTTGTTTATCTTTGTACATCCTACAGTATATTGCATTACACCTTACACCTGATAGAACTCAGTAAACTGAACCACTGTCTGTGTTGTAACTGTTGCTAACTATTGGCATTATTGTTAGAACTACTGTACCTACTGAACTGCTGAATAGAAGCATCACAGAAGTGGTAGACACATTGATAGAAGCATGAAAGCATCAATGCCGTAACTGCAGACATGGCTTCTGGTGTCAGTTCTGCCAGAAACTATGCAATGATTTGAGCTTTAATTCTCTCTGAGCCCAGAATTTTTAAAGCCAAAGCTTTAGATGAGAACATATCTAAGGTTCCTCCATGCTCTTTCTTTCCTCTCTTTCAGGCTGTTCCACTTTTCCCATTGCAGAGTTTATGGCTCCACTCACGTTCCTGCTGCTTTGCTGCCCTGTTTCTTCCTCTGACCATCTCTGGTCTTCAATGCACGTGGGACTCGGACAAGCCATGACTAGAGAAGGAATAGCATGGAGACTCACACAGTGGGTTCAAGCTGAAAACTATGGCTGAAGAGGCTCAGTGGAACCACGCTCCTCAATGGACATAAGCACTGTCAAAAGTCTTGGACAAAACGAGTGGGTAAAATGTGTGAACAGCAGTAATTTTTAAAGAGCCTTTTTTAAAATTGAGGAGGTCTCTGGCTCTCAATTACAGTAGACTCCAGTCCAGAAGCAGTTAACAGCCCTTGGATGATGGCATGACATCTTCAAGTGATATGGGGTTTCCAAAGTCGATTATTTTCATTTCACTCTTGTGGACCAGAACAAAATTCCTACAGGAAGTGGGGAAACTAACTCATTCCTTTTGATGTTTCCATTTGGGATATGTTGGTGAGAACACTGTCAGGGGATGGGGCTTTTGACAGTCTATGCTTAACTGCTTTCTAGATCATTGTGGGGTAAAAGCAAACAAATGCCCAGTGTGGTCTCAAGGATATGGAGACTTATAGTTTCCTCGTCTATAAGATGCAAGTGGTAGATTAACTGCTTTTATTTTTCTAACTGTTGCAAACATTAAGGTTTTCCTTCTACCCAATTCATAGGGGAGCTCTATTGAAGAACAAGAAGGAGGTTTTTGACAATGTTAATATAGACACAACATAGGTTATAATTTAGTCAGGTCATAAAGACCTTTGTAACATAGCTATAGGTTGATCTACAGGTGGAAACATATGACTCAAGGGGTCCTGACAATTCCTGGAAAAGTATTTGTACAAATCATCATTCCAATTTTCAGTTTAAAAGTCAAGGTGGTACATATTAAGTAGCTATTCTGGTTAGAACTCTTCTTGTTCTGACAAGATTTTTTAAATGTTCCATCACCCTTTGTTTTTATTTGTTTATTTATTTAATTTTAATTCTCACCAGAGGATATTTTTTCCAATGATTTTATATCAGTGCATTCATTCCCTGTGGCCCCTGGAACTTTGTGAATGTCTGCCAGGAGAGGAGATTTGCCCCTCACAAGGCAGAGAAAGGGAAAGCATGGAGAAACAGTGATGTGAGAGAAACTCATCGAATGGTTGCTTCCTGCATGAGCTGTGACCAGGCCCTGGGCCCGGGGAGGAGCCTGCAACCGAGGTACGTGCCCTTGACCGGAATCAAACCCGGGACACTTTGGTCCACAGGACCGATGCTCTATCCACTGAGCCAAACCGGGGAGGGCATAGCTATTTATTTTAAAGTGAGTGAAACTTTTCATGGATTTATCTTTGATAATATAAAAGCACTTTATATTGCAGAATAAAAAAAAGGTGTCTCCTTAGATGTTAGGCTGGTTATTCTCAAGTCCACTCTCTCCAGCAATGGCATTTGAAGAGTTAAAACACTTTGGGGAGGGTGGTTTGTACTTCTCCTTTTCCCCTCTTGCTTAGACGTCTCTTCAGCCGGAAACCTAGGAGCTTACACTTTCTAAGCACGTTCAATAATGAAGTGGTGGACCTCCACCGAATGTTTCAGGACTGCAGGAAGTGGTTGAGAGTTATTCAATAGCTGGTATTCTCCCTTCACGTCTGCACCAACCCCGGGCTGCACTACAGGGTTGGGAAATACTGTTTGTGTTGGAAGTGGTATCTTTCAGAAGAGATGTAAAAACCAAGGTCTAGGTTGCTTGTGGTCACTAAAATACACCAGCATGCTTTCTGTGAGTGTAGGGATGTTCTTGAGTTTCCTTTCTAAATTTATATTCTTTTATTCATCTCTATTTTTTTCAAGTAATTTGAAGACTGGATTCCTCTTTCCTTAAACAAAACTAAAATGGAATGTAACTGTAATTCTTTGCCTTATAATAAGACTCTTGTAGGAATGGATTTAAAAGATTCCCCTTTAAGGAAAGGTCATAAACTAGAATCTAAGTTTCCTATAAAAAGAATAAAGAGCTCGGTCGGCATGGCTCAGTGGTTGAGTGTCAGCCTCTGAACCAGGAGGTCACAGTTCGATTCCCTGTCAGGGCACATGACCAGGTTGCAGGCTCCATCCCTGGTGTGGGGGCTTGCAGGAGGCAGCCGATCAATGATTCTCTCTCATCATTGATGCTTCTATCTCTCTCTCTTCCTCTCCCTTCCTCTCTGAAATCAATAAAAAATATTTTTAAAAAAGAATAAGGATAAGTCATCATTTTATCTGTTATATTATTAGCATATCTTATAAGTTATATGGAATTTTTTTGTGGTGCTGTCTTCAGAACATTCTAATTTTCTAGTACCAGCATTTTAAGTGGTTTCCATTTGTGTAAGATAACAATATAATAACGTCTCAAAAGCACTTCATTCAGGTTCCTTCCATCTCTTGGGTATTGTTGCTTTTTAATGCTAGCTATTCAAGTTTACACACAAAGTTAGCAAACCTACTACAGTCTCTCCCCCCCCCCCCACCCCCACGTTGACTGCTCTGAAAACGGTCAGAACAGGATTATAATGCACAAATCTTTCTCTGAATATTTCCTTATGTTAGATCAGTTCCTTCTGAGTTCTGTGCTTGCCAATGCTAAATTTCCTGCCAGGGCAGTAGTCTATTTTTAACATTTTGGGGGCTTAGTCTTCGTTCCAAATCTAACAGGCAGATTCTGTTGAGTGAAAGAGAGAAAACGGGCTGGGTGCATTTACAAATCAGAATCATCAGGATTTGCAATTTCTGTAGAATCAAAGAATTGAAGGAGAAAGACCAATTAGAATACTTAAAAGATCATTTGTCATCACTTTAATCTTCATGTATTTTTTACTCATCATTTTCTTTGACTAAAATTATTAGAATCTTTGTCATGTTCATCTCAAGGCCAAATGGGAGCAGTAATGTTCGTTTTATATTTTCAATATTTGGAGCATTGTAACATGTCATGCTAGATTATAGGTAGTAGATGACTGTTTTAACAGAGGGAGTTTTAGTTTGTGTCATATTCAGCATCATATTATCTCAGTGTCATGTCTTTGAATTTAATTCCATGTTTCATATACATAAATGAAGACTGAGGGATTTATTTCTGTTATTGAATAGCATTTGTTTAATTCAGAGATTAATATATCATCTTCAACCCTGAAACACAGGCCCTCTGAAACATCAGACCCAAAAAATTGGACACGGCCTATTAGCCAAAAGAACATGTTGCCAATTATCTCCATGTTTATTTAAATATTTAGCTCTAAAGGAAGCAATCATTCCTTTATACTTCTTTGAATTTAGTATCGACATTTTTATTTTGGGAAAGGAGGTCTTTTTCTTTTTTTTAACATGGATACAGGAAAAGAAAACTCTCCAATAAAAATATTGTCTAAAAAGTTTGTTTTGTCTGCATGATTTACTAAATATGTACAATTTCAATTCACAGCGAAGGTAACAAAGATTTAAACAGCCAACATCACAAATGTCTCAAGTTCTAAAAAAAAATCACTGTGCACAGTTTAACAATTTAATTGAATAAAAACCAAAGCTAAGCCTTCAGTCGGAGTCTTTTTTATGATGGGCACAAGCCATGTATTTTCTTCATCTTTGTTACACGATGCATATTTCAGTGACTAAACGCCCCTTCCCATTTTAGTATATTAGGTTATGTCAGTACATACTTAAGGGAGGCCATAAATTGCCTCTTGGTACACCTATATGATTTGTGATGTGTTCACATATATGTCGTATTTATTAATATGTAAAATGATCAGATGAGTCACTTGTGATTTTTTTTATGTCTTCAAATGTAGGAATGTTTAGTTGCATGTATAAAAAAGTTTTAATTGATGGGAGTGGTATTTAAAGTGATAATAATTTGACCAGAGTCCCATTGACGTAAGATGTCTAGAAAGAACTAGTCTGCACTTGAAATATAGATACTTCACATCTCTACCCAATTCAGGTTTGTGAAGTTCGTTATTATATGAATCCAAATGCTGTGGTCATTCTGATATAATGATCAAGTGAATGAATCAATTAATCATTAGAAACAAATGTCATTGAATTCAGAATAGTTGAGTTACAGTTAAGAAGGGAGCCACAACTTTGGCAAACCCTATAAAATCTACAATAAGGTTGTTTTCATATATATGTTTTCCCACGTAAATTCTTTGGTGTTGTTCCCCCCTCTTTTTATTAATGCTGTGACTGATGAACATACAATGTGAGATTCAAATAATTGCACCGAGCATGTTTATTTGAATAATTGTCCCATTGCACCATCAAATATATATGCTGAGTGTGTTTGAATGTTCTTACATGTATATGGGATCACATACTCAAATAAATGCAGCTGTGTTTATTACAATGTGTGGGGCTCCAAATATACACATACTTGTTTGTGCATCTATCCAGGCCCCTTCTGTCCTGAACGACCCTCACACATCTTAGAGCAAAAGCGTGGTTAACAATTTTTCAGTTTAAATACACGTAAACTTATGATGGGGTAACTCCTCACACTTGTGACTAAGATTTGCTTTCATTAAGGCTTACATCCTTACAAAGATAGAAAATAACCTTTTGGGGGGAGCTGTCTGATTGTGAAAAGTATCTAAGAAATGTATTCACATTTATTCAAATACAATCCCTCTTTTTCTCCTTCCTCCAAGCCCTCCCACTCCACCCCGGTCTAATTCATGCTAAAGAAGATGTACACTTTGCTTAATTCTTGATGAAAAGTTCTGATACTCATCTCTCTTCCCAGTTATTTCAGGCCTAGGCCCACAGTGTCATGTGGAAAAAAGAAAAGATTGCCCAGATCTTCTAGAATACAAAGGGCTTTTGGAGAAAATGGACAGGGATGTTTAATTGTTCCAACATTTCATCACCTTCTCTTAACCCCTATTCTAGAAAAAAAGGGTTAGACTTCAAACCTAGAGTGTGGGAAGAGTAACTATTTGGTAAGAGAAAAGAGAAAAATACATCTGATGTTACTAAAATACATGTCTCTTGATTCTGGAGTGGGATATCTTGTTTTGACCTCGGAAAGGAATCTTAGGATATGTCAAACATTTTAATTCTTCCCTAGAGTTGTAGGATTATGCAGGACTAATGCACAATAGTGTTAGTGGATAAATGGCATTTAAAAAATCTTAGATATGGGACAGTGTAGTGATTGTCACAAATTTACAAGTGTTATCCTGATATCTTCAGACTCAGGTATTCTGAGTCTGCCTATGAAATGAACTTAGAAAAAAATGACACAGAGGGGTGACAGGAGGGAGAATACAGAGTCTGCCCACTGTCCCAAGTGAACGTTTCCTTCTTTCCAAGGAGAAAGAATAGGTTGCACATTCCTTGTTTATTGGTCCTATCTCTTGTGGATTGGGACACAGATATGCCCATGGGCATCAGAGACCTACATTGCTTTAAAGGAGGCCACAGGGATTTATTCTACCCAGACAAAATTTAATGGCTTTATATTTTCAGGGTGAATTAATAAAGTTATTGCCTAGGGCCTTTAAAACTAGAAAAATCTATGTAGTGTATTTACTTGTGCCTTTCAAAGAAGGAGAAATGGTGATAGAATTTTCTAAACTTTTTGAATATGAAAACTCT